>NW_028270164.1:9289946-9617446 GCF_037043375.1 Chiloscyllium plagiosum
CATCCTTTGGGATGCTAATCTTCTCATGACCACTATTGGAAATCTCACACAGAAAACGGCTGCTTTTGTGTCATGTGTCAGCAAGGAGTCAATACTGTTAGGAGACACTGGAAGGAAACTGGCAGAAAAATAGGGAAAAACACAATAAATAACGAAAGCATGAAGGAAGAATCAACCATTGATGGTTTAGTGCACCTGGCCAAGCAGGTGACAGAAGAACATTGGTACCTGTACCATCACTATCTATAGCTCCAGAGTACAACATGTCTGTAAAAGTTACCATGGCAACTTGGACTCAGTGAATGGACTGTAACAGCCCACCTCACCCCACAATCACAGTAAGGGATTAACACTGACCAAAATCAACAGGAGGAAGACAGACTGACCTTCACACACAACACCTTGTCCTGCAGAGATGGTTTGATGCTGAATTCATGTATCTTCGATTCAGAGACCTACAAGTTGGGCAAAGATACAAATTAATGGGTAATGAAAACAGTTATTCAAAAAAAGGGTCTTGACCTTGTTCTTTCTTGTGATTTCTTGACATGCAAAGTCACCAGAGTCACAGTAGGCCATAAGCTATAGGAGTAGAATTAGGCCATTTGGCCCATCGAGTTTGCTCCACCATTTGATCATGGCTGATGTGTTTCTCACTCCATTCACCCCCTAATACTTGATCCCCTTACCAGTCACGAACCTATCTATCTCTGTCTTAAATATACTCAATGACTCGGCCTCCAAAACCCTCCGTGGCACTGAGTTTCCAAGATTCACTACCCTCTGAAGAAATTCCTCCTCATTTCAGTTCGAAAAAGGTTGTTCATTCACTTTTAGGCTGTGGCCTTGCGTCCTAGTCTCTCCGCCTGGTGGAAACATCTTCTCCATGTCCACTCTATCCTGGCCTCTCAGTATTCTGTAAGTTTCAATCAGATTTCCATTTATCCTTCTAAACCCAGTCAAGCACAGACCTAGAGACCTCAACCACTCCTCATAGAACAAGCCCTTTGTCCCCAGGACCATTCTTGTAAACATTCTTTGGGCTCCTTCCAAGGCCAGCACATCCTTCCTTAGATACGGAAGCCAAAACTGCTCAAAATATTCCAAATGCAGTCTCACCAGAGCCTTAAACAGCCTCAGCAGTGCATTTCTGCTTTTAAATTCTAGCCCTCCTGAAATTAATGCTCACATTGCTTCTGTCTTCATAGCTGCCAAATAAACCAGCTTGTTAACTTTAAGAGAATCCTGAACGAGGACTCCCAAGTCCCTTTCTCCATTTAGAAAATAGTCTTTGCCTCTATTCTTCTTACCAAAGTGTTTAATCTAAGACTTTCCCACATTGTATTCCAGTTACCCTTCTTTGCCCGCTCTCCCATCCCATCCAAGTCTTTTCACAGCCTCCCCACTTCCAGGTATTCCACAATCTCCTCCTCATAATGAACTCTAAATTCTTACTAATGGGACCAAAGTCAGGCTAACTAGCCTATAGCTTCCTGTCCTCTGACTCCCTCCCTTCTTAAACAGGAGTGTTACATTAGTCATTTTCCAGTCCTATAGGACCTTTCCTGACTCCACTGTTCCTGAAAGTTCACCACCAATGCTTCTACAATCTCCTCAGCTACCTCCTTCAGAACTCTGAAGTGTAGTCCATCTGGTCCAGAGTGATCTATCAACCCTCGTACCTTTCAGCACCCCACCATCTCCTCCTTAGTAATGGCTACAACACTCACCTCTGCCCTGACCCTCTTGATATTCTGGTATCTTACAGGTTTATTTCACTGTGAAAACTGATGCAGATGAATTCTATCATATATTGGTCTCTAGGGGATTCCTCACCTTAAGCTCCCTAACCAAGCCGCCTCATTACACATCACCAAATCCAGAATTGCCTGTTCCTAGTGGGCTCTACCTGGAATATTGCTCATTATTGACAAAATCTTAGAGAAACATTGCGATTATCATTGCCATAATTGGCTTTGTTGCCTTCAGTTGGCTAAGAAGCTTCAAAATGGAACTCACCAACAGTTCCTGAACTGCTGACATGTTTGTGAGCCACCTTGTGCTGTCTTCTCTGTAGAAGAACATCGCTTTGATCCTGATGGTGCAGGTTGCTGGAAAGCCACTGGGTTGCAACTGGAGAGCTGATGCAGTTGATTCCAACTTGATTGTCAGTTGATGACTCTCTGCATTCAGTAAGAGGAGAGACCAGGCAGGGGAGAAACATAAGGCAGACTAAGGTGGGGTTGGAGAGATTTGTCTTTAACCTTTCATGTGATTAACTGTGGCCAGAAAAACCAGCACCCGAGTCCCGCCCAGAGTTGCTTCTTGAACTGTGTGACTTGCCAATTCAGAGGTCAGTTAAGAGTCAACCATGCAACTTATCGACTGGAGTCACATGTTGGTCAGACCAGGCAAATGTCCTTCCCTAATTAGCATCAGATGGGTTTTTATAACAAACAATAATAATTTACCAATGGTCACCATCAGTGAGACTCACTTTCAAATCTTGACCTAAGATTCCAAAATCACGAACTGCTTGGATTTGAATACATCTTCATAGAGTGTTAGCTGGACCATCTGTTAGTCATTACAACCATGCTACTGTCTGCATGAAAATTTAATGTGCATAAAATACAGATCATGGAAAATAAAGCACAGAAACATGTCGCCCCATGGGATTTAACAGGCAATAACAGAAGCCTGGCATATCCTTCCATACTGGAAAAACAGAAAAGGTTGCAAGGAATGAGACTGGTGGCAGTCCTGACTACAGACACTATTGCAGCCCTGACAAATGTGCTTGAGTGTACAAAGAGAGAAGCTACCTGAGTGGAGTTGAGGAACAGAGCAGTGGTTTGGGGGTGGGGGTGTACAAACCCAGGACATAAAACAATGGAAAGGACTTAGTGTTGTGGGTGGGGAATCTTTAGACAAAATCAATTTTCATGAACGACAGCCAGGGTGGATCTGTTAGAGGCAAATCATGTGGAACCTGATTTGAGTTCTTTGATGAAATAACTGAGACGGTTGATGAAGGCAGTGAGACGGATACTGTGTTTCCTGAATTTCAAACAGTGAGTACTGCACAAAAAACTTACCACTACAAAACCGCAGACAATGTGCCCCAGGAGGTCATTTCTCAGGGTGGATGACTTCAAGTTGGTGGTGTTTAATACCTCTAAGCCCAGAGGCCCAGAGTTCAAGTCCTACCTTCTCTAGGAGTGTACAATAATATCTCTGTGCAGGTTGATTAGGAAAATATCTAGACTTGACTTGACAATAAGGCCATGGGAATGAACAATGGGTAAAACAACTTAGGGAAGAAACAGAATAAAGAGACTAAGGGTGAATGATTGCTTTTCACACAGAGGAAAGTATTCTGAATGTCCCCAAGGGTTAGTGTTAGGACCTGGATTAGTGGTGCTGGAAGAGCACAGCAGTTCAGGCAGCATCCAAGGAGCAGCGAAATCGACGTTTCGGGCAAAAGCCCTTCATCAGCATCTGCAGTCATTGTTTTTACCTTAGTATTAGGACCACTGCTCTTTCCTAGTATACAAGGCCTGAGCTTGCATAAATGCACCATAACTTCAACGTTGACATGAAACTTGTAAAAGGTATAAACTGTACCAGAATTCAGGAGAATGTTGGTAAATTGGTGCATTGAGCAGACACCTAGCAGATGAACATTAACGCAGAGAAATGTGATGTGGTGCATTTTGGAAGGAGACTGTGGCTGGGATTTTTTTCAGATGGTGAGATTTCCTGTCCCACTTGAAGATTTTGTGGAGAAAGCGTTCTCACTAGTATTGGCTGTCCCACAGCTATTTAATCCTCTGAGCAATGTCAAATGTCTGGAGGCAGGAATTCTGCCCTCGCTTAGGAGCCAGTAAATCATAGAGTCATAGAGATGTACAGCATGGAAGCAGACCCTTCGGTCTAACGTGTCTATGCTGACCAGGTAACCTAACCTAATCTAGTCCCATTTTCCAGCATTGGGCCCATATTCCTCTAAACTCTTCCTATTCATATACCCATCAAGTTGCCTCCACCACTTCCTCTGGCAGCCCATTCCATACATGCACCACCTTCTGCGGGAAAACGTTGTCCATTAGGTCCCTTTTAATTGTTTCCCCTCTCACCCTAAACCTATACCCCTTAGTTCTGGATTCCCCCACCAACTGCTTGCCAATGTGTATAGTTAGTGGCTCTATAGGCCCAGCAGTTCCAGAAGCTGGAGTCATTGGGACTATGACTGTAACCAGAGGCTATGTCCTGGAGTCTGGACCAGGTGAGTGTTAGGTAAGGTTGGAATGGAGAAGGGGTTCTCAGGGCAGGGTGGTGAAGGTTCCTTTGAGGAACAGGGTGGGTGGGAGCACCCATGGGTGGCAGACTTTGTGTTGGGGTGCTCAATATTGAGGCTGAGGGGGTATTCCCATGGACCAGAGAAGGGTCCATATATATATATATATATATATATTCATTGACGGGAAGTGCATGTTGCTGGTCATGCAAGTATCTATTGCCTATCCCTAATTGACCAGAGGACAGCTGAGAATCAACCACATTGCTGTGGGTCTGAAGTCACATGTAGGCCAGACCAGGTAAAGATGACAGATTTCCTTCCTTGAAGGATATTAGTGAGCGAGATGGGCTTTTCCTGACAGTTGGCAATGGTCATCATTAAGCTCTTAATCTCAGATTTTTTTTATTGAATTCAAATTCCACCATCTGCCCCATGGTAGGATTCGAACCAGGATCCCTCGGACATTACCTGGGTCGCTGCATTCATACTCCAGTGACAGTTCCACTAGAGCACTGGCACTCTATTCCCATACTCCCAACTCCCAACACATCACCCTCACCATCCCCACTCTGCAAATAGCTCACTGCTCTCATCCTCCCCCCACCCCCAACATAAGGATGCAGTTTTAAATGGGACTGCAGGAATAGTGGGCCTCTGAGGGATGTGTTCATAAAATTTTATGTGTTAAGACAGTTTTAAATAAAAAAGGGAAGCAGGTTTCTTGACTTTATCAAGGCAAGGGCACCAATGGAAAAATGTTATGTCAGATTTTGTACAGCCACATAATCGAATTATAAATTTTTACAGTATTGAAGAAGGCCATTTGGCCCATTATATCTGTACCAGCTCTGGAAAGACCTACCCAGCTGGTCCCATTCTCCAGCCCTATCTCTGTAGCTCGCTAACTTCATCATTTTCAAATATATAACCAGCTCTCTTTATAAACCTCTGACGGAATCTGCCTCCACATGTTGTGTGATGTTATGATGAACCTTGATATGTCGGCTGGAATATTATGTTTCACTGTGGGCATCGAAGAAGATCAAAGTCTTGCAAAGTGTGCATGAAAGATTTGTTAGAAGGATCCCAGGGATGAGGAGCTTCAGTTACGTGGAGAGATTGGAGAATCTGCAAATGTTTCCCTTATAGCAGAGAGAGTTAAATGGGTGGTCTGTCAGACAGTCAGCATTGAGGGAGTGCTACACTGTCAGAAGGCCAGTACTGCTGGAGTGCTGCACAGCTAGAGGGTCAATACTGGGGGAGTGTTGTATTCTCAAAGGGTCAGTGCTGAGGGAGTGGTACACTGTCCGAGGGTCAGTATTGTGGGAGTGCTGCACTGTCTGAGAGTCAGTACTGTGGAAGTGCTGCACTGTCTGAGGGTCAGTACTGAGGGAACGCCACACTGTCAGAGGGTCAGTACTGAGGGAGTGCTGCACTGTGGGAGGGTCAGTTCTGAGTGAGTGCTGCACTGTCATCGGGTCAGTACTGAGGGAGTGTTGCACTGTCAGCGGGTCAGTACTGAGGGAGTGCTGCACTGTCGGAGGGTCAGTTCTGAGTGAGTGCTGCACTGTCATCGGGTCAGTACTGAGGGAGTGTTGCACTGTCAGCGGGTCAGTACTGAGGGAGTGCTGCACTGTTGGAGGGTCAGTTCTGAGTGAGTGCTGCACTGTCATCGGGTCAGTACTGAGGGAGTGTTGCACTGTCAGCGGGTCAGTACTGAGGGAATGCTGCACTGTCAGCGGGTCACTACTGTGGGATTGCTGCAATGTCGGAGAGCCAGCACTGTGGGAGTGCTGCACTGTCATCGGGTCAGTACTGAGGGAGTGTTGCACTGTCAGCAGGTCACTACTGTGGGATTGCTGCACTGTTGGAGAGCCAGCACTGTGGGAGTGCTGCACTGTCAGAGGGTCAGTACTGAGGGAGTGCTGCACTGTCAGAAGGTCAGTACTGAGGGAGTGCTGCATTGTCAGAGGGTCAGTACTGAGGGAGTGCAACACTCTCAGAGGGTCAGTACTGTGGGAGTGTTACACTTTCAGAGGGTCAGCGCTGTGGGAGTGTTGCACAGTCTCTCAGATGAGACATTCCAAAACACTATACAACATTGAAGCTTTGTGAAGAGTTGTCACTGCTGTGATATTGGAAAGAGGGAAACTGTATTTGTACACGGTGATCACCAAGAGCAATGAAATAATGACGATATAATTTGCTTCTTAACTCTTTTGTTTGAGGGATACATTTCAGGCAAGACTCTCCCCTCTTGTCTGAAATAGTGATTTGTTTAAATGCACAACAGAGAGGAGGGACAGATCCTTGTTTAAATGTCTCATTGTAAAGGCAGCACCTGCTGGGAATGCAGAACTCCTTCAGATGTGTCAGTCCCATTGATGTTGCTCAGATTCCTGGAACTGAGCTTGAAATTATAATATCTCTCCCTCTGAGGCTACGGGAATGGAAATCATTTATGGATGGAATGCAAGTTAGAAATTCAGAAACAATTTGAGAAATCCTAAAGGAAAATTGGAAGTGTGTGAATTTCTCTCCAGCACCTCATTTTAAACATCGACAATGTTGTGTCATAACCCTGAGTATCAAGTTAAGACAGCACTATGGTCATTCAGCATTTCTTCTACCCTCTGACATACCTTTGAATGGACACTCCATTTGCTCGTGGTACAGACTGTGGCTTTTTGTGGCTACCTGTGATGAAAGGAGAACAGAGATGGTATTTACAGCAAAATCTCTTTAAAGATGATGTAATTTCCAAAGGGATGGGTGAGATCAACATATGCAAAATCGTCAATTTGCCTTTGTTGTTTAGACCACCAAAACTTTGGACTCGTTCTATGCCTTTCACGTGGAATAAAAGGCTCAAGCCACTTCACAGTGGTACAAGGATAAACAATGAAAGCGCTGTCAAAGAGAGATGCCTCACTGTTTCTCTCCATAGATGTTGCTTATCCTACAACACACTTACAGCATTTTTACTTTTGCAACAGCCAACAGGCCACAGACTTAGAACACTGTGGTGAGTAACTCACCTCCTGACTCCCCAAAGCCTGTCCACCATCTACAAGGCACAGGTCAGGAGTGTGATGGATACTCCCCCCTTGCCTGGATGGATGCAGCTCCAACGACACTCAAGAAGCTCGACACCATCCAGGACAAAGCAGTCTTTTTGATCAGCACCACATCTGCAAACATCCACACCCTTCATCACTGACGTTCAGTAGCAGTAGTGTGTACTATCTAAAATATGCCCTGCAGCACTTTCCAAACCTTTAACACCTTGAAGGACAAGGGCAGTAGAAGTCTAAGAACACTACCATCTTCCACCATAAGACATAGGAGTAGAGTAAGCCATTCCACCCATTAAGTCTGCTCTACCATCTGATTTTCCTCAACTCTACCTTCCTTTATTTTCTCCAGAACTCTTATCCCCTTATTGATTGAAAAATCTATCTGTCTGTTTATCTGCAAGTCACACACCACCCTGACTTAGAAATGTATCACCGTTCCTTCACTGTCACTGGGTCAAAATCCTGGATTTTGGATCTACCTACACCACATGGACCGCCGCAGTTAAAAAGTCAGCTTACCCGGACACAGAGACATGGGATCACTGGGACATTCTTGAATCTGATGCTGTTGGTTTTCCCAAATGCATCCATGGGTGGCTGTAATTCAAAAACAGAACATACCCATCACTTTGCCTGACAAGTTAGAATAGTGCCAAGTATACGAGGGTTAATTTTTACACTTAATATAATATATTTTTAATTTGGATTTTTTTGAACTTTAAATGTTCCTGTGTGCCGGGACAATTTGTGGATATTTCTGTAGCCATGGTGATTCTTTTGAACAGCTTGAGGGAGTAGCTTTCAAAACAGGAGGGGCACATCAGGAGAGTTTGCATAAAAAAAGGCAAACAGTTCTGCATCAGGATTTCTGTTAGAAAGTTTTGATTTTTTTTAAGCTTAAGAGAAACACACAGAGCTTGAAAATAATTTTTTAAACAATAAAACAATTTTAGGGTAGTTCAGCATAAGTCTATAGATGAGCACAGATACATAAAGCATCACTCACAAAAAAGGGAGAAAGTAGAAAAGAGATTACTTTAGACAATGAAGGATAATAAAACAAACCCACTAAGAGTGTTTGGATAAAACCCTGAAGAGGTTATTTAAAGCTGAGAACATTATGCTCAGGCATATGTAAAGTCCATGAAGAAGCTATCAAGTTTTGTAGATGGGAGTTGAAGTTCCAGTTAAATTAAACGTACAGAGATGCAACAGATAGGGACTCTTCTCTGCTGTGAGAACTGGACAAAGGGTTTTTTGGGTCTTGTGCAAAGAGATTTGTAAAGGAATGTTTTGGGATTACTATGGTACCACGTGTTTCAAAATCTGTAAACTTATGGAATGTGTAAATAAGGTAAAAACAATGACTGCAGATGCTGGAAACCAGAGTCTAGATTAGAGTGGTGCTGGAAATGCACAGCAGTTCAGGCAGCATCCGAGGAGCAGGAAAATCGACGTTTCGGGCAAAAGACCTTCATCAGCAATGAAGGGCTTTTGCCCGAAACGTCGATTTTACTGCTCCTCGGATGCTGCCTGAACTGCTGTGCTTTTCCAGCACCACTCTAATCTAGACCCCAAGAATGTGTAAATAGTTGATGTTTATTCTATTTCATCTTCATTTCTTTTGTAAAATAAACTTCTGTCTTATTGTTACAACCAAATATGCAGCATTACATGGTTTGTTTAGTGATACAGATTTCTGTCTGGGATCTGACCCGTCCAGTAATAATACACCGCAGTTCAAATATACACCGCAGTTCAAATGTACACCGCAGTTCAAATATACATCACAGTTCAAATATACACCACAGTTCAAATACACACCACAGTTCAAATATACACCGCAGTTCAAATATACACCGCAGTTCAATGGATAACAAATTAAGAATGGGTTCCAATTCTGAACTGCAGATTCCACTCCTTGTTGTTTAAATGTTTATTTCTGGAGATTTCCACTCTCAATTTGTTATCCAAGGAAGGTGTTGGCTCTTGATCAGGATGACTGCATATTTACCGCAAGATTCTGAGCCTCTTCAGTGCTGCAGTATTGACTCTTCCAGATACAGAGATAAACTAAGTACTCAAGGTTAGGATGGGAGCTGCTGTAGGTCACCGTGAAGTCACTGTTGTTCAGAATACATTGGACAGTGATCTCTGGAGAGCAAGAATTGAAATTACACAATCACACATCAACAGTTTCCAGCAGGCTATGACCTTCAGTCCATCTTACCCGCCTATCCCAAAGTATGACTACATACGAAACGTCCCTCACTGATAGTAAGGCAATATGGGAATAATGCCATTGATGTAGAAAATCAGTCATGGTCTTAAGGAAAGACACAAAAGGTTAGAGACTGTATCCCATGATTCTTGACCCTTAGCCAGAGGAAACAGCCTCTCACAGCAGCCCCATCAAAATGTCTATGTGAACTCAATTCTGTGTCCACGTACCTAAATCATGTACCAAATCACGAGGTAGGGAATAGTTAATTCACAGTATTGTAAATGACGGTCCCTTTCAAAATGAACCAGTGTGATATTTTGAATCAAACTGTTCAGTAATATTATAAAACACTTCAGCAGCAGGTGGGACTTGAAGCAGGGCCTCCTGGCTCAGAGATAGGGACACCACCACTCTAACATGAGAACGCCAACAAACCAACATATGCTTCAGAAATAACAGACAACATGTGGCTCACTGGAACATATATTTAAGGGCTGGCTTTTGTAATTGGGTGATTGGTTAATTTGATGTATGTTGATCATAGAGGTCAACAGCAAAAGGCCCTTCAGCCAATTGAGTCTGTACCAGTCAAGCACCCAACTATTTGAATCCCACTTTGCAGCACTTGGCCTTGTATGTTTTGGCATCACAAGTGCTACATCAATGTTATGACGGTTTCTGCCTCTACCTCCCTTACAGGCAGTGAGTTCCAGATTCCCACCACCTTCCGGGTAAAAGGATCTTTCTTCACACCCTCCCCTGTCCCTTGTTCTAAATCTATGCCCCCTCTACATTCATCCCTCTGTCAAAGAGAAGAGTTCATTCCTGTTTTCCCCATCTATGCTCCTCCTAATTTTATACATCTCAAATTATACCTCTCACTTATTAAGATAAAATAAAAAAGAGCTGCGCACCTCTGCCCCCTCAGTAAGTGAAGTTATTAAGAAGGAGAGAACGTAAGCTGGAGGTTGCATTGAAATACATAATGCAGATGAATAACTGTGACTGACTCTTGCAGCTGTAAATGGAAGGCTAGCAATTTAACATTCATCACATTTTAATTTTATGTTTGTTTTTATTTTGGGACCTGAAATAGGACAGGCCACAAAATCTCCCTCCACTGGCAGGAGGTCACAATGTATCTGGGGATGTAAACAGAAAGAGCTCAAAGAGGATTGATGAGGGCAAAGCAGTGGGCATTCAACAAAGTTCCTCATGGGAGACTGGTTGGCAAGGTTAGGTCTCATGGAATACAGGGAGAACATAAGATGTGAACATAAGAGGTACAGTTAGTAAGTTTGCAGATGACACCAAAATTGGAGATGTCGCTGACAGCGAAGAGGGTTACCTCAGATTACAACAGGATCTTGACCAGATGGGCCAATGGGCTGAGAAGTGGCAGATGGAGTTTAATTTAGATAAATGCGAGATGCCGCATTTTGGGAAAGCAAATCTTAGCAGGACTTACATACTTAATGGTAAGGTCCTAAGGAGTGTTGCTAAACGAAGAGACCTTGGAGTGCAGGTTCATAGTTCCTTGAAATTAGAGTCGCAGGTAGATAGGATAGTGAAGAAGGCGTTTGGTATGCTTTCCTTTATTGATCAGAGCATTGAGTGTAGGAGTTGGGAGGTCATGTTGCGGCTGTACAGGACATTGGTTAGGCCACTTATGGAATATTGTGTGCAATTCTGGTCTCCTTCCTATCGGAAAGATGTTGTGACATTGAAAGAGTCCAGTAAAGATTTGCAAGGATGTTGCCAGGGTTGGAGGATTTGAGCTGTGGTGAGAGGCTGAACAGGCTGGGGCTGTTTTCCCTGGAGCATGGGAGCCTGAGGGGTGACCTTACACAGGTTCATAAAATCATGACGGGCATGGATAGGATAAACAGACAAGGTTTTTTTTCCCTGGAGTGTGGGAGTCCAGAACTAGAGGGTTTAGGGTGAGAGGGGAAAGATATAAAAGGGACCAAAGGGGGACCTTTTCACACAGAGGGTGGTACATGTATGGAATGAGCTGCCAGAGCAAGTGGTGGAGGCTGGTACAATTATAGCATTTAAAAGGCATCTGCATGGGTATGTGAATAGGAAGGGTTCAGAGGGATATGGGCCAAGTGCTGGAAAATGGGATTAGATTAGGTTAGGATAGCTGATCGGCATAGATGAGTTGGACCAAACTGTTGTACGTCTCTATGACTTTATGACTCTATTACAAAAGACTGGCAGACATACAGTGACAGAGTCTCCATCTTCTGATGATTTCATGAGCTGCAGTACTTAACTCAAATAGTTTGAGAATTATTCTATTGGATTACATTGAACGTTCAGCACAGAAAGAGGCCACTTAATGTTAATGCTACACACAACCTGCTCCCATCTCTCTTTAGTCAATAAAGTTTGGCACTGGACAAAGTACAGCAGGTCAGGCAGCATCCGAGCAGCAGGAGAGTCGACATTCTGGGTAGGACTCTTCATCAGGACTGGGGGCTCAACTCTCTTGCTCCTCAGATGCTGCCAAACCTGCTGTACTTTTTCCAGCACCACACTTTATCGATTCTGACTCTCCAACATGTGCAGTCCTCACTATTTCCCATCTCTCTTGACCTGATCAATATATCGTTGTGTTCCTTTCTCCCTCTTTATCCAGCTTCTCTTTCAATGTATTTATACGATTCACTTCATAAACTCTCTGTGGTAGTGAGTTCCAAATTCTCCACTTTCTGGTTTAAGATGTTTCTCCTGAAGTAACTGTCTAATGACATAGGTTTAGGGTGAGACGGGAAAGATATAAAAGAGACCTACGGGGCAACGTTTTCACACAGAGGGTGGTATATATATGGAATGAGCGGCCAGAGGAAGTGGTGGAGGCTGGTACAATTGCAACTTTTAAGAGGCATTTGGATAAGTATACGAACAGAAAGGGTTTGGAGGGATATGGGCCGGGTGCTGGCAGGTGGGACCAGATTGGGTTGGGATATCTGGTGATTATGGACAGGTTGGACCGAAGGGTCTTTTTCCATGCTGTACATCTCTATGACTCTATGACTCTATAATATTTATGAGCCAGTGTTTGGACTCCATCACAAATGGAATCACTGTTGAGGCATTTTGCCTTACAATAATCAGGACAGAATTGCGAGAACTCAATTTCAAAGATAACAATAACTTGTACTGCTTGGGAAGAGAGTACTGATTAGGAAGCATATAGACTCTGATTCAGCTTAATGGTGAAAGAGCTTGAGATAAAGGCTTTTCTGATCAGATCATCATTTGCTCTACGTCATGTAAATCCATGAATAGCCCTGTTATTTTTGGCATGGAAAAATGTCCAATAAACCTCAGATTACCTGAATGACAAGGTGCCCCAAAATGTGTGGCTCAGTGGTTAGCACTGCTGCCTCACAGCGCTAGGGACCTGGGTTTGATTCCACCCTAGGGCGACAGTCTGCGTGGAGTTTGCACATTCTCCTCATTTCTGTGTGGGTTTCCCCCGGGTGCTCCGGTTTCCTCCCATAGTCCAGAGATGTGCAGGTTAAGTGGATTGGCCTTGCTAAATTGACCATACTGTCCAGGAATGTGAAAGCGAGGTGGATTAGGCATGGGAAATGCAGGGTTACAGGGAGAGGGTAGACCTGGGTGGGATGCTCTTCAGAGGGTCAGTGGTGGACTTGATTGGCTGCTTATACGCTATAGGGATTTAGTAAAATTTTTAGCAATATACGGAACTAGCCATTTCACTCTGTGACAATGCAATAACAAAACCAGTGATAATTTCCATTAGCTAGATGATGCCCTCATGTCAATATGATGTCAGCTTTGCATGCAAATCAGTCACATGGTATATGTATTTCAGTGCTGGTGTGATGCTAAGTATGGTGCCCATTTGTCTTGTACCTGGTATATTGCATCAAACAGAATGTCCCTTCAGCAGTTCATGACATACACATTTGACCATATTCAACCTGCCCTGGTTTGCAAAACAAAGAATGTAGTGTTCAACATTAGATGTGATCACATGATTGGACACCATTTGCCAAACACAATTCCGAAAGATGTACAGGTTAGGTAGATTGGCCATGCTAAATTGCTCTGTCGTGTCCAGGGATGTGCAGGCTAGGTAGATTAGCCACAGGAAATGCATGATTACAGGGATTGGGTCGGGGGTTGAGTCTGGGTGGGATGATCTTCGGAGGGTTGGCGTGACCTTGATGGGACGAATGGCCTCCTTACACACTGTAGGGGTTCTGTGATTCTGTGAAACAATCCTGATTGTGCTAATTATGACACGACCAAACAACATAAGATACAAAAATAGGAATTGCTAGAGAAACTCAGCAGATCTTTGGAGGGAGAAACAGAGTTAATGTTTCAATTCCAGTGAAACTTCTTCACAACCAAATTTAATCAATGTAAGATTATTAGTGGGACTCATTTACATGTGTCAGAAGCTGGACATATCCACTCGCAGGTCTCTGAACGTTACAAACAGAAAGAACATGTCCCCACACTGTACCTTTTCAATAAAACAAAAGCTGAGGGGACAGCCATTCACTGGTGTATTCACCATGTCTTGACTAATCAGAGCCAACTCGTTTAAATTTAAACAGGAGCTGGCAATAACTTTTCCCCATGCATTCTCCATGACAATACATCTACCAAAGTTCACTTGCCAACCAGTCAGCAACCTCTTCTCATGTGGTATAAATTGTTGTTCCCTTCTAGATTTGGTTTTCTTCAAATTCTGTCCTGATCAGTGCAAGTCGATAAGCCTCAAAAGCATCTTTTTCTTCAGTAATACTTAGGGTCTGTGTTACCAAGCAACTACAAGCGGAAACATCTTCGCTCGGTCAAAGCCCTTTCATAAGCTTAAAGATGACAACAAGAACTAACATCCATGCAGCACTGCTAACATATTGAAGCTTCTCAAGGTGTTTCACAGAAGCATTAGAAAGCAACATATGATACTGAGTCACACAGGGAGGGAGACATTAGGTCAGACAATCAAAAGCTTGTTTTTGTAGAATGTTGTTTTGGAGGAGCATTTTAAGACTCAAACAGACCCCTAGTCTGTTCAATCTTTTTGAATGAGTATGTCTCATTCCAGTCTCATCGTTGTGAGATTTTGTTTTAATCAGTGCTTCAGGTATCTTTTATACAACGTGAAGACCTGACAGCAGCAGTGAGCAGGACTCAGTCACATGTGGTCAAGTCCTTCACTGAGGAGGGACCATATATCCCACACAATAAACATGTCAGCTTCCATCCTACCTGGACAGTAGTCTTTAGCGTAACGTTTCATCACTGGATTGTTACAATCTGAAAATGAGAGGAATAGCGTCACTTGAAAATTGCAGATAATTCCGAAATTTAAGGTTCATAACAATTGCGATTTATTTACAAACAGATGGTTTCTTTAAGGCTTCTATGTGAAGTGCTTTGTTGTAGGGAAATTCATGTATGCCTTCACGCTGTCCCACACACCTCGCATTTCTCCACTTCCATCTTCCCTCACTGACTCCCTTAAATTCCCTCGAGGTTAGTAGCCAGACCCTGAAACATGCCTGCAGAGAGAACTGAAAATTCACTCACATACGAGAAATGAAAGGACAGTTAAAAAGGCAAAGGATCCCACAGAAACCAAATTCCGCCTCAAACTCTTACTGGGCCCTGAATGGGAAGCCTTCTTTCTTTCTTTAAACTCATGAATTTTGAGGGCAAACTTCACCCTCTCTCACACCTCCCCACCTCCCCCACCCCGCCGTGTCCTGCTGCTGCTTCGTGTTATAGAATCTACAATTGCATTAATTGTTGACACCAGGCACCTCATTCACGATCTCCAGCGTTAGGTCGGCTAACTGGGAGATCTCAGAAACATTACCTCAGGTTGATCTTGTCTGTATCCTTTCACACTTCAATGAGATCAAGTTCCATCCTCAACTCTCACAAAGTAAAGATTCCTGATTCTGCGACCTCTCCTCATATCCCACCTAGCTGGAAATGTAACTTCCCTGGATGGAGTGAGAAATTGTTCCAGTTACAGCTTTCAATGTAATCAGCACGATTACATAAATCCATTGGATAGGACTCAGCTTGAAGTATCAATTGTGGCTGATTATGCATTAACATAACATCTACAGAGCCCTGGTTAGACCATATCGTGATGTACGTGCTCAGTTCTGGGAACTGTACTTTTAGAAAAATCTGGAGTTGCAGGTAGACAGGGCGGTAAAAAGGAGTTTGACATTCTTGCTTTCATTTGTCAGAACATTGAGCTTAGGAGTTGGGGCCTCACATTACGACTGTACGGGACATTGGTGGGGCCACGTTTAGAATTACTGTGTACAATTCTGGTTGCCCTTCTACAGGAATGATGTTGTTAAACTTGAGAAAAGATTTACAAGCATGTTGCCAGGACTGGGGAGATTGGGCTATAGGAAGAGGCTAAATAGGCTGGGGTTTTTGTCCCTGGAGAGTTGGAGGCTTAGGGGTGACCATGTAGAGGTTAATAAAATCATATGCGACATGAATAGGGTGAATAGACAAGGTTTTTTACCAAAGGTGAGTGAGTCCAAAACTGATGGGCATAGGTTTAAGGTGAGAGGGGAAAGATTTCAAAGGGCCCTGAGGGGCATTTTATTTCACGCAGAGGGTGGTACGGAATGAGTTGCCAGAGGAAGTGATGGAGGCTGGTACAATGACAACATTTAAAAGGCATCTGGAGGTATATGGAGAGGAAGGGTTTAGAGGGATATGGGCCAAATGCTGGTAAATGTGACTAGGTCAGATTGGGATATCTGGTCAGCATGGACGAGTTGGATCAGAGGGTGTATTTCTGTGCTGAGTGACTCCGTGAGTAGTTACATTTTCTGGCCTGCCTGGGTAAAATTGCAAGCACAGATTACACAAGCTAGTGACACATTCCTCAGGGTTTACAGGATTAAGGAACAATTTGTTCAAATGTTACTAAGAGGAACTGACTGGGTAAAGAGAAATATAGAAACAAAAAAGTAGGAGCAGTAGACCGTTCAGCCCTTCAAGCCTGCTTCTCCATTTAATAGGTTCATGGCTGTTCATCTAACCCAGTTCCCTGTTCCTGCTTTCTCCCCAGACTCTTTGATCCCTTTAGCCCCAAGAACGATACCTGACTCCTTCTTGAAAACATTCAATGTTTTGCCTTCAATAGACAGGAAATATTTTTGCTGGTTTTGGAGTTTAGGACTAGGGGACATAGTCAAAACTTAGAGCGAGGTCTTTCGGGAGTAAAATTAGGAAACAGTTCTGCACACAAAGATTGGCTCTCGTTTCAGCAAACAGCACTTGCTGAAAAATTAATTGTTATTTTTAAACCGGAGATTGATAGATTTCTGTTAACCAAAGGAGTAAAGGGACTTGGGCTAAGGTGGGTGGATGGTGTTAGTGTCACAAATCAGACTTGATGGCATTGAATGACAGAATTGGTTCAAGGGGCCGATTGGCCTCCTCCTGGACGTGGTTCAATGAGTAATATTGTCACCTCTGAGATGAAGATTGTGGGTTTAAGGGCGTATCAAGCACTTAAGCATAAAGCCCAGGCAGCGACATTTCCTCTAAACTGTGCGGCTGCTGGGAAATTTCACATCTACTGACTGGCACTGCTTCTGGAAACTTCCATACACAGACCTTGGGAAGTCCATGTAACGGCAAGAACAACGAGAGGGAAAGTTGCAGGAAACGCTCTCTGGTTGGGAGGTGGCATGTTAAAGCTTCGGTGGGCAAACAGGAGCAGGAGAAAGTCATTTGGTCCATCAAGTGCATTCCAACATGGTCATGGCTGATCCTGCATCTCAACAGCGTACATACTCTTTGACATCTTTGGCCTGTCGGAATCTATCTAACTATAGGTTTCTTAAATATATTCAGTGACTGGATTTTCACTGCCTTTTCTGGAAGATAATTGTAGTTGATCCAATTACTCCTCATATTGCAAAACATTTTCTGAGGAAGAAGTTGGTTGGGTGGTGGGTAGCACGGTAGCTCAGTGGTTAGCACTGCTGCGTCATAGCGCCAGGGACCCGGGTTCGATTCCAGTCCCAGGTGTGGGGAGTTTGCACATTCTCCCCATGTCTCTGTGTGGGTTTCCTTCAGGTGCTCCAGTTTCCTCCCAAAGTCCAAAGATGAGCAGGTTAGGTGAATTGGACATGCTAAATTGCCATAGTGTTGAGGGAAATGTAGGTTAGGCACATTAGCCAGCAGTAAATGTAGAAAAATGGCTTTGGGGATACTCTTCGGAGGGTCAGTGTGGACTTGGGCCAAAGGGCCTGTTTCCACACTTTAGGGATTCTACTAAAAAAGTCTGGTGAGTCTTTGCTGCACTCCCTCTAATGGTAATTATCTCTTTTCTTAGGTAAGGAATGATAAACAAACATAATTCTTCAGGGGTGGTCTACCAAGACCCTGTTCTGGATTAGTGGTGCTGGAAGAGCACAGCAGTTCAGGCAGCATCCGAGGAGCAGTAAAATCGACGTTTCGGGCAAAAGCTCTTCATCAGGAATAAAGGCAGAGAGCCTGAAGGGTGGAGAGATAAGCTAGAGGAGGGTGAGGGTGGGGAGAAAGTAGCATAGAGTTTCAGGACATGGTTAAAGAGCTTCAGGGCAGAGGAAATGACCTGGGAGTTGCAGTGGGAGAGGGGCTCCCTGAGATTTTTGTAGAGAGAGGAGGAAAACTTCTTCACTGCAGTGAGACTTCCTTGCTCCTGTATTAAACTCTCTTGCAATTAAGACCAAAATGTCATTTCCTTTCCTAATTACTTGCTGCACCTCCTCACTGCCTTTCAGTGACCAGTGTACACCTAGGTCCCCCTGTACATCAACCCTTCCCAATTTATTACCATTTAAATAAGATTCTGCCATTTTTTTTTTGTACCAAAGTGGACAATCTCACTATTGTAGGTGCTGGTGTTGGAGTGGGGTGGACAAAGTTAAAAAGCACTCAACACCTGGTTATAGTCCAACAGGTTTAATTGAAAATACAAGCTTTCAGAGCTGCTTCATCAGGTAGCTAGTAGTGCAGGTACATGGGACACAGAATTACATTGATAAAACTTCAAGCTATCTCGGGGTTGTGGCCAGAAAGAAATCCTGGGATTTACATATTCATCAATCAAAACCTGCATCCCCATTCTAAGAGATTTAAGATTTAACAGCTATCTAGGTTTGTCTAATACATTGCATCAGTTGTATGACATTTTTGATCTCTTACTATAAATTCTGTGTCCTATGATTCTGTCCCACTAGCTACCTGATGAAGGAGCAGAGCTCCGAAAGCTAGTACTTTCAAATAAACCTGTTGGACTATAACCTGGTGATGTGAGATTTTAACTTTTATCCATGTTATACTTCATCTGCCATGTCCTTGCCTAGTCATACAGCTTGTGTAAATCACCCTGAATCGTTTTTATATCATGCTTACCACTCTCACTTCCTCCTAATTTGTGTGCAATGCACTACTATTAAATTAATGGAGCGTCAGACAGGTCTCCCTCATACTCTGAATAATATTTATCTTCTGGCAATATCACTAAAACATGACTTATCATGTTTGCTGATATTGGTTTTGAATTGTGGTTAAATTGCAACATAAATATTTCTTTGGCTTTGAAGCGCTTGTAGGATGTGCAAGATACTATATAAATGCAGGTTCTTCCACTGAAATAATATGTTTCTGCTTTATTTGTTGTGGTATAACAATCAGTCAAACTTGTTTTAGATTTGCTGCAGGACAAACCAGTTTATTGCTGTGAAACTGAGCAAAATGTTCCATGCCCTGCAGGAACTCAGAAAATAATAAACTATAATCTGTGTCAGGGAGGGTTTCTTACTGATTAAATGGTGCAGGACCTCTCACTCACACAGCCCTGAAGAAGCTTTCTGTTTCTCCACCAGCGGCCTTCTGGCACCTTATCCAATTTGTCAACACAAGGCCATCCATGGAAGGATGGGCTTTGGTGGTGATTGGCATGTTTGGGAAGGGGTGTGTGGGGGGGGCGGGGGGTGTGGGCGCAGAAAGGAGAATTAGCAGGATGCTGGGGGATGGGCAGTTGAAGGGAGAAGGTCATGTGATAACACCTTCTGGAATCTGGCCAGCTGGAGTTGGCAACACTATAATTAGGCCAAGAGAAAGACCATGGAACGAGGACATACCACAACCAAAAGGACTAGCCACACTACCATACATCAGGAGCATCTCGGAACTGACTGCCAGACTACTGCGACCCCTAGGACTCATAACGGCACACAAACCAACAGCCACGCTCAGACAACAACTCACCAGAACGAAGGACCCGATACCCAACATGAGCAAAACTAATGTAGTGTACAAAATACCATGCAAGGACTGCACTAAACACTATATAGGACAAACAGGAAGACAGCTAACAATCCGCATACATGAACATCAACTAGCCACGAAACGACACGACCAGCTATCCTTAGTAGCCACACACGCAGACAACAAGCAACATGAATTCGACAGGGCAACACTACTATCATAGGGCAAGCCAGACAGAGAACAGCCAGGGAATTCCTAGAGGCATGGCATTCATCCACAAACTCCATCAACAAACACATCGACCTGGACCCAATATACCAACCACTACAGCGGACAGCTGAAACTGACAACCGGAAGCGGCAGGGACAGACCACTATAAACACCGGAGGAAACATCAAAGAAGCGCTTCGCAGGAGGCTCCCAAGCACTGATGATGTCGCCTAGCCAGGGGACGAAAAGTTTGCAACAAAAACTTCCAGCTCGGCGAACAGAACCACAACAACGAGCACCCGAGCTACAAATCTTCGCACAAACTTTGAACACTTATGGGCAAGCTAATGGAGCTAAGGATAGACAAGTCTCCTGGCTCTGCTGGAATACATCCCTGGGTATTAAACAAGATAGCAGGAGAAATAGCAAGTGCACTTGTGGTAATTTTCCAAATTTCACTGGAATCTAGGGCAGTTCCAGTAGATTGGAAAACAGCAAATGTGATGCCACTGTTTAAAAAGGGAGGTAGACAAAAGATGGGGAATTATCAACCAATTAGCATAACCTCTGCTGTGGGGATGATACTTGAGTCTATTATCAAGGAAAAAATAGCAAGGAATCTAGATAGGAATTGTCCCATTGGGCAGACACAGCATGGGTTCATGAAGGGCAGGTCATGCTTAACTAATCTTTTCAAATTCTATGAAGACATTATGAGCAAGGTTGGCAACTGGGACCCCGAGGATATGGTGTACCTAGATTTCCAAAAGGCCTTCGACAAGGTGCCACAAAGAGGCTGCTGAATAAGATAAGGATGCATGGCATTATGGGTAAAGTATTAGCATGGATAGAGGATTGGTTGTCTAACAGGAAGCAAAGAGTGCAGATAAATGAATGCTATTCTGGTTGTCAATCAGTAACTAGTGGTGTGCCTCAGGGATCAGTGTAGGGACCGCAATTATTCACAATATACACAGATGATTAGGAGTTTGGGACCAAGGGTCCTGTGTGAAAGTTTGCAGATGACACTAAGATGAGTAGCAGAGCAAAGTGTGCAGAGGACTGTGAAACTTTGCAGGGGAACATAGATACTTTTAATGAGTGAGCAAAGGTCTGGCAGATGGAATACAATGTTAATAAATATAAAGTCATTCATTTTGGTCGGAGTAATAGTAAATAAGATTATTATTTGAATGGTAAAAAGTTACAGCAGGCTGCTATGCAGAGGGACCTGGGTATCCTTGTGCATGAATCACAGAGGGTTGGTCTGCAGGTACAACAAATAATTCAGAAGGCAAATGGAATTTTGTCCTTCATTGCTAAAGGGATTGTGTGTAAAAGCAGGGAGGTTATGTTGCAGCTGCATAGGGTGCTGGTGAGGCCACACCTGGAGTACTGTGGGCAGTTTTGGTCTCCTTACTTGAGAAAGGATGTACTGGCACTGGGGGGGGGTACAGAGGAGGTTCACTAGATTGATTCTGGAGTTGAGGGGGTTAGCTTTTGAGGAGAGACTGAGTAGATTGGGATTATATTCATTGGAATTTAGAAGAATGAGGGGGGAGTCTTACAGAAACGTATAAAATGATGAAGGGAATAGATAAGATAGAAGTAGAGAGGATGTTTCCACTGACGACAAGGGGGCATAGCCTCCAAATTAGGGGGAGCAGATTTAGGACTGAGTTGAGGAGGAACATCTTCACCCAGAGGGTTGTGGATCTATGGAATTCCCTGCCCAGTGAAATAATTGATGCGACTTCAGTAAACATTTTAAAAACTAAGATAGACATTTTTTGAACAATAAAAGAATTAAGGGTTACTGTGAGAGGGTGGGTAAGTGGAGCTGAGTCCATAAGATCAGCCCTGATTTTATTGAATGGCGGAGCAGGTTCGAAGGGCTATGTAGTTCTTATGTTCTTTTGTAAATGCCAGCCTTAGCAGTGACTCTCTAATACCATGGGTGAATAAAACATGAAATGGTTGCTTGAATCTGATCTGAAATTCTCTCAGATTGTAGATGATCTTCTATTTCAACTCCACTTTCCTGTCCTATGCCCACTTCCCTTGGCTGATTTGCTACCTTCAGTTTTAATTGTTTCACCATTTACTGGTCATATTTTCAGCGGACTTGGAGCTCAGCTCTGGAAATGACCAATGCTCATTCCTCAGAAAATAAACTCACCATCCCTCTTTCTTTCTTAATTAAAACCTATCTTTCTCATCTACATTTGGACACCAATTCTAATACTCCCTGATGTGACTTGATTTCAATTTTGTGTGATGCACCCGTGAAGTACTTTGGAATACCTCTTAAAGCATTATGTCAACGCAGAGAGGGGTGTAGGCAGTGAGACCATCAAATGGGCTTCCAATTTAACGCTTCGCTCAAATGTCAGTAATTGTGGGTAGTTGACCGCAAATCAAAGAAATAGTTATTAGGACAGGTGACGCAAAGATTGATCAATAGAAGGAAGTTTTAAAGTCCGCCTTACATGAGGAGAGCAAAATAGAGAGGCAGTAACATTTAGGAGAGGGATTTCCAGAGCTAAAGGCCCACAGAGCCATTAATAGTAAGGCCAAGGAATAGGTAATGCACAAGATACCTGAGATGGTAGAACACAGAGATCTTGGATAGTTATAGGTGACACAGCTGTGATTGGGAGAGTTGCCTTGGACGGGTTCTAAAATGAGGGTCAAGGGATTTGCTACGCAGGAGTCAATGTAGATTGGCGTGCATGGGAACTTGGTGTCTATTAAGATGCATTTTCCCTGTTACTCTGACCTGTGCTTGCCCTCGGCCCATATCCATGGACTGGTATTTCGACTGTGGTAACTTTACTTCAAGTTAACTTTAATTTCACTCCCTCCGCCACCCACTCACAAGGTGTACCCTCTTCAAGATGATGAGCTCCAGCTCACCAAGCCTCCTTAAACAGCACCTTCTCAACCTGTCACTTCTCCCATCTAGAACGACAAGGACAGCAGATACATGGGAACACCACCACCTACAGGTTCCCCTCTAAACTACTCACTGTCCTGACTTGGAAATATATTGACGTTCCTTCACTGTCACTGGGTTAAAATCCTGGAGTTCCTTCCCTAAGGGCATTATGGGTTTGTCAATATCACATGGACTGCAGCTGGTCAAGAAAGCAGCTCACCACCACCTTCTCAAGGGCAATAGGATTAGGCAATAAATACTGACCCAGCCAGGAACACCCATGACCTGCGTAAGAGTAACTGGGCTCTGAGGGGATCTTAATTCTTGGTATGCTATATATAAAATGATTTCATTTTGTTGATGGAGTGAGAAAGGTTGTGATAAGATCAGAAATATTTCAATACTTGTGATACCTGTCTTACCATTAATTGCTAAGTTGAAGTGTTTACTCAGTGTCTGCTCGAAACCATGCATGCTGATGATAGTAGCAATTAAAATGTCTACTTAATTTAGGACTGAACCCAACATTTCCATTCTTTCCTGGATATATATAGTATGCAACATTTCCAGATACAGACCAGAAACACAATAGTACAGAAAAACAAAAACATAAATGTATATAGTATCACATTTTAACAGAATAAAATTAACCCACAGGAATTTAAATAGCATGCAGTCTAAACAAGAGAAGCCAAAAGATATTTTAAGAATACAGTGTGTTTATATTAAAATGCAATCAATCATATTCTTCGAATTGTTTAATTTTGGAATAACAACGCAGCCTAATGCAAGCAGGTATATGAATATTGTCCTTTCCAAACTAACTGCAGACAGGGAGGTTCAGCCATAAATGTTTAAGTAAAAAAAGGTGAAAGGACTGCGTTTATATAGTGCTTTTCTCAACCTCTGGGCACCTCAAAGTACTTCAGTGCCGAAGAACTACTTTTGAAATGTAATCTCTGCTGTAATGGAGGAAAGGCAGCAGTCAAATGTGTACAGCACTCTCACAAACAGCAAAGAGATGATAACATATATGCAGTATTTGTCTTGTCGATTGAGGCTTATATATTGGCCAGGATACTGGAGAGAGATTCACTTCTTTTCTTCGAAACAATGCCATAGATTCCTTTACATATTTGCGAGCAGACAGATAGACCAGAAGATTGTAAGACCATATGAAATAGGAACAGGAGTAGGCCATTGAGCCTGCCTTAAATCATGACTGATTTAACACTCCTCACATTCACTTTCCTGCCCTTTCCCCATAACCCTTGATTCGCCGACTGATTAAGAATCTATCTCAGCCTTAAATATACGCAAGTACTCTGCCCCACAGCTCTCTGTTGTAAGGAGTTCCAAATGGCAAGGAGACCCAGACTTGGCCTCGGCTTCACCTCTCGTCTAAAAGACAGCACCTCTGAGAGTGCAGAGCTCCCTCAACACTGTGCTGCCTTGGGTTTTCCACTCAAAACCTGGACTGGAACCTGGAGAGCCTGACAGTGTAACCAATTGAGCAATTGCTGAGAGATCATTGCCCTGCTGTGACCAAGTACATCTTTTTGGGAGAGCTAGTGGTGATGTTAGGCTTTCTAATCATCCCACAGTGTGCAGAACCTCCAAGAATGGGAGATTAATCTCTCAGGCACAGTATCAACCAGACAGGAAGAAGTGCAGAGCCCAAAGCATGCAGTATGTGTGGGGGTTGCACAGGTGAAACTGGAGGTCAATGTGAGGTCAACTGGAGGCTACACTCGATCCAACCTTAAGACAATAAATTCTCATTTGGTGTTTAGAATTTGAAGAATTGCTGGAAACTGATAAATGGACAGTTCCTGGACTTATGAAAAGTTGTTTTCCATTGTCCTGCATTGTGACTCAACTTATGTATAATTAAGTTACAAAGGGATTGCAGAACGGAACCTGTTTTCAGCCCGGAGATCACCTGTATTTAGTTGAAGCTTTTCATCTTGGACTTGTCAGGACAATGTGCAAGAATACCAATTCAAGGCGATAATGTTGGTGTAAATGTTGGCTTTCCCCTTTATTGGTTTTCTTGTGAATTGGCTTGATGGATGCAAGTTGAAAAGCTTTGATAAAATGTCTCTTTTTCATGACACTCAGATTCAGTGATAGCGTGACCATGTGTCAGGTATCAAATGATTGATTAGTGCTGTGTCAATATCACTGACTGGCTAAAGGTGGATCAGCCCGTGGACATGTGAATACTGCGTGGAGCTGAGGCTTTTGGGGTTGCCGGAGGCAGGGGGTGTGGCATTCTTCAAAAACATTACTAGTTGCGGGCAAGATGGGCTGAATGGTCTCTTCCTGTGCTGCATCACTTCACAACTCGAAATGTCATGTGACAAGATGTCGTGCAATGAAGCGACACAATCAGATGTCACACCGTTGGAATCATGTGGTCTAATGTCATATGATCGATTGTCATGTGATTGTTTGTCACATGCAAGTTGACCTCAGTCAGCAAAGTTGATGACCTGACATTGCTCAGTTCATGGACTGAAGATATTTGCTGATAAAACTGTTCAGATTAAGTTTTGAGACTCTCACCTGGTAAGCGGACGTTCTTCACCAGAGCCTCGGTGGGTGGGATGCTGTAGATATTAACAGACAGAAGCTGTGCAGGTTTCAGTCGATGGCAGCTGTGATAAGTCAGACTCCACTGGGAGAGAAAAGATTACAGATCACACGCCCGGCCTCCCGTTTGTTATAACTTGACAAAATATCAACACAATGAACCATATCTTTGGGACCTCTCTAGAAAGATCCAGAAGGGTTTGCGTAAACCAGGAAATCAAGGAGGAAATAAAAACAGAATGTGCTGGAGAAACTCAACAGCTCTGGTAACATCTGGGGAGAGAAATACCAAATTAATATTTCAAGTCCAACTTTTTTTTAAGAAATAGAGGAAGACTTCCCCTGGAATTTCTATGGATCGTTTGAATCTGATGGAGGGTTTTTTTTAATGAGGAACAGTTACACTCACTGGAGTTCAGAAGAAGGAAAGGCGATCAATTGAAATCTCAAAGATTTGGAGGGATGACTTCCCTTATTAAATATCAGGAATGAAAATGCTGGTTAGACAGTGTCCAGGCATACATCTTTTCACTCGAAGTTTTATTTCTAGATTGCACACCACAAATTCCAAACACCCTGATGACTTGTCCCTCATACTTAGACGTCTGATTATCTATTAATTCATATTTAAGCATCCTGACCTCTAATTACATTAGGTCTCAGACATCCCAGCCAGACCCTACCAGATAAGAATGCCCCTTCAAGAACCAGGTGGCACAGTTTCAGAATAAGAAGGATTTCATGTCTAGAGTATCATCAGGTTGTGGAATTCCGGACCCCATCAGGGAGATGTGGAAGCTGAGTCTTTGAATACATTCAAGGCAGTTTCTTGAGATACAAGGACTATGGAAGGCAAGCAGGAAACTAGAGTGTGGGCAACTTAGGATCACAATGGTCTCACTGAATGGCAGAGCAGGATCAAGGGGCCAAATAGCCTAAACCTTCTCCTATTTCTAACATTCTCATCTCCTGCTCAGAATAGACCAGACAGCTGGAAGGACCCTGATGGACACACATTTGAATTCTCCCATTGCCAAGCATACTCCCCATCATTATTTAAGTTGCCCATCTCATCCCCCTATTGAATGGTGCCTCCAGTAGCAATGAAAGACGTCAGACAAGAGACAAGAAGGGTTTTATGCAAGCGCCCGTCACAATCTCAGAGGAGAGCCTTACAGCCAATGAACAAACGTTGGAGTGTTGTGATTGTCCTGATGTAACAGCTGTGGCAGCCATTTGCATAGCCAGATCCCACAAACAGCCATTTGACCAAATCCTGGAAATCTCTTTCAGTGATGCTGTTTGAAGGATTAATTATGAACAGAACTCCCTTGCCAATCTTCAATGAGTGCCACAGGACTCTGTATGTTCCCTGAGATGGCAGGCTGGGCCTCAGGGTAACATCCCATCTGAAGGACGCATGTGCTCAGCTGGCTCAAGTGGGGTGGCCGGGCGGCTCAGTGGTTAGCACTACTGCCTCACAGTGCCAGACAACAGGGTTCGATTCCAGCCTTGGGCAGCTGACTCTGTGTGGAGTTTGGACATTCTCCCATTCCGGCGTGGGTTTCCATCGGGTTCTCCAGTTTCCTCCCACAGTCCAAGGATGTGTAGGTTAGGTGGATGGGTTAGGGTTAGGGTTAGGGTTAGGTTTAGGGGGTGGGTCTGGGTGGGATGCTTTTCGAGGGTAGGTGTGAACCCAATGGGCCAAATGACCCACTTCCACACTGTAGGGATTCTATGAGTGTGTCTATGAATCTAAGAGATGATATAGCTACCCACTGAGCTACAGCTGACACCAAGGTTCCCAGGGAGAGAAGAGGAGGCAGAGAAATGAACGAATAAAGGAATTGCTACTGACCAGTTCTCCTTTGTAGTTTGTCTGTGCTGGGAATCCATTGATGTACCAATACGTTACACACTGCACTGAGCCCACTTGAGAAATGGCAATCACCGTCTTATTGATGGAAATTAGATTTGCTAAGGAGAAGAATTTAAAAGTCAGCAAGAGAGGATTGTTCTTTGCCTTTCTCTTTTATTTCCTTCCCTGCTGTCCAGTCACCTCACCCTGCCTCCTTGGGGCCCTCCCACTGGCAATCCTCACTCAGACCGAACACAATACAGAAAAGAATTGCCCCTTTACCTCCTCACCTCTCCCTCACACCCCATTCATGCCCACGGCTGTGAATCATTACACTCTGAGCTGCAGATGTTCAGACTCTGAGCATGTTCAAGGTGACAGTGACTGGAGTTTGGGCAATAAGTGAGTCAAGGATCTGGGGAAACTCAATCAGGATTTTCCTAAATGTTGGAGGAACCTCAGGGAGTGAATCCCTGCGCCTATTTGTATGTTTTGTGCTTCATTGATCTCCTGTGGGAAATCGGTGTGGGGTTCAAAATACGATCCTGAGTTTATTTGAATGATGAGGGCAGCAAGGTAACCTGTTATGTTTACTGAGCTTTACACACCCACCTCAGCATCCCAGCTACCCACCTCAGCATTCCAGCTACCCACCTCAGCATCCCAGCTACCTTCTACCTTTACATACCCACCTCAGCATCCCAGCTACCTTCTACCTTTACATACCCACCTCAGCATCCCAGCTACCTTCTACCTTTACACACCCACCTCAGCATCCCAACTACCTTCTACCTCTACATACCCACCTCAGCATCCCAGCTACCTTCTACCTTTACATACCCACCTCAGCATCCCAACTACCTTCTACCTTTACATACCCACCTCAGCATCCCAGCTACCTTCTACCTTTACACACCCACCTCAGCATCCCAACTACCTTCTACCTCTACATACCCACCTCAGCATCCCAGCTACCTTCTACCTTTACATACCCACCTCAGCATCCCAGCTACCTTCTACCTTTACATACCCACCTCAGCATCCCAGCTACCTTCTACCTTTACATACCCACCTCAGCATCCCAGCTACCTTCTACCTTTACATACCCACCTCAGCATCCCAGCTACCTTCTACCTTTACATACCCACCTCAGCATCCCAACTACCTTCTACCTTTACATACCCACCTCAGCATCCCAACTACCTTCTACCTTTACATACCCACCTCAGCATCCCAGCTACCTTCTACCTTTACATACCCACCTCAGCATCCCAGCTACCTTCTCGAGAGCGATCTGTGGTTTCAAGGTATCCAGCACACCTGAGGCAGAGTTTCTTCCCAGCGACAGTGGTGAGGGGGTGTCGACTGTGATGCATCACCGGGGAGAGTGAGGCCAATGCAGGGCTGGGTGAGAGTGTGGGACAGAGCGAGCCTAATACAGGAGACAGTGAGAGAGTGCAGGAGGAGAGCGAGGGAGTGCAGGGGGAGAGCGAGGGAGTGCAGGAGGAGAGCGAGGGAGTGCAGGGGGAGAGCGAGGGAGTGCAGGGGGAGAGCGAGAGAGTGCAGGGGGAGAGCGAGGGAGTGCAGGGGGAGAGCGAGGGAGTGCAGGAGGAGAGCGAGGGAGTGCAGGAGGAGAGCGAGGGAGTGCAGGGGGAGAGCGAGGGAGTGCAGGGGGAGAGCGAGGGAGTGCAGGGGGAGAGCGAGGGAGTGCAGGAGGAGAGCGAGGGAGTGCAGGGGGAGAGCGAGGGAGTGCAGGGGGAGAGCGAGGGAGTGCAGGGGGAGAGCGAGAGAGTGCAGGGGGAGAGCGAGGGAGTGCAGGGGGAGAGCGAGAGAGTGCAGGGGGAGAGCGAGGGAGTGCAGGGGGAGAGCGAGGGAGTGCAGGGGGAGAGCGAGGGATTGCAGGGGGAGAGCGAGGGAGTGCAGGGGGAGAGCGAGGGAGTGCAGGAGGAGAGCGAGGGAGTGCAGGGGGAGAGCGAGGGAGTGCAGGGGGAGAGCGAGAGAGTGCAGGGGGAGAGCGAGGGAGTGCAGGGGGAGAGCGAGGGAGTGCAGGAGGAGAGCGAGGGAGTGCAGGAGGAGAGCGAGGGAGTGCAGGGGGAGAGCGAGGGAGTGCAGGGGGAGAGCGAGGGAGTGCAGGGGGAGAGCGAGGGAGTGCAGGGGGAGAGCGAGGGAGTGCAGGGGGAGAGCGAGGGAGTGCAGGGGGAGAGCGAGAGAGTGCAGGGGGAGAGCGAGGGAGTGCAGGGGGAGAGCGAGAGAGTGCAGGGGGAGAGCGAGGGAGTGCAGGGGGAGAGCGAGGGAGTGCAGGGGGAGAGCGAGGGATTGCAGGGGGAGAGCGAGGGAGTGCAGGGGGAGAGCGAGAGAGTGCAGGGGAAGAGCGAGGGAGTGCAGGGGGAGAGCGAGAGAGTGAAGGGGAGAGCGAGGGAGTGCAGGGGGAGAGCGAGGGAGTGCAGGGGGAGAGCGAGGGAGTGCAGGGGGAGAGCGAGGGAGTGCAGGGGAGAGCGAGGGAGTGCAGGGGGAGAGCGAGAGAGTGCAGGGGGAGAGCGAGGGAGTGCAGAGGGAGAGCGAGGGAGTGCAGGGGGAGAGCGAGGGAGTGCAGCGGGAGAGCGAGAGAGTGCAGAGGGAGAGCGAGAGAGTGCAGGGGGAGAGCGAGGGAGTGCAGGGGGAGTTAGAGGGAGTGCAGAGGGAGAGCGAGAGAGTGCAGGGGGAGAGCGAGGGAGTGAAGGGGAGAGCGAGAGAGTGGAGGGACAGAGCGAGGGAGTGGAGGGACAGAGCGAGGGAGTGCAGAGTGAGAGCGAGAGAGTGCAGGGGGAGAGCGAGAGAGTGCAGGGGGAGAGCGAGGGAGTGCAGGGGCAGAGCGAGAGAGTGCAGAGGGAGAGTGAGAGAGTGGAGGGACAGAGCGAGGGAGTGCAGGGGGAGAGTGAGGGAGTGCAGGGGGAGAGCGAAAGAGTGCAGGGAAAGAGCGAGAGAGTGGAGGGGGAGAGCGAGGGAGTGCAGGGGGAGAGCGAGAGAGTGCAGGGGGAGAGCGAGAGAGTCGAGGGGGAGAGCGAGGGAGTGCAGGGGAGAGCGAGGGAGTGCAGAGAGAGATTGAGAGAGTGGAGGGACAGAGCGAGAGAGTGGAGGGACAGAGCGAGAGAGTGCAGAGGGCGAGCAAGAGAGTGGAGGGACAGAGCGAGGGAGTGCAGGGGAAGAGCGAGAGAGTGCACAGGGAGAGCGAGAGAGTGGAGGGACAGAACGAGGGAGTGCATGGGGAGAGCGAGAGAGTGGAGGGGGAGAGTGAGAGAGTGGAGGGACGGAGTGAGGGAGTGCAGGGCGAGAGCGAGGGAGAGGAGGGACAGAGCGAGAGAGTGAAGGGGGAGAGCGAGGGAGTGCAGGGTGAGAGCGAGGGAGTGCAGGGGGAGAGCGAGGGAGTGGAGGGGGAGATCGAGAGAGTGCAGGGGGAGAGCGAGGGAGTGCAGCGGGAGAGCAAGGGAGTGGAGGGACAGAGCGAGAGAGTGCAGGGGAGAGCGAGAGAGTGAAGGGGGAGAGCGAGGGAGTGCAGGGGGAGAGTGAGGGAGTGCAGGGGGAGAGCGAGGGTGTGGAGGGGGAGAGCGAGGGAGTGCAGGGGGAGAGCGAGGGAGTGAAGGGAAGAGTGAGAGAGTGAAGAGGGAGAGCGAGAGAGTGAAGGGGGAGAGCGAGAGAGTGAAGGGACAGAGCGAGGGAGTGCAGGGGGAGAGCGAGAGAGTGAAGGGGGAGAGCGAGGGAGGGCAGGGGGAGAGCAAGGGAGTGAAGGGGGAGAGCGAGAGAGTGAATGGGGAGAGCGAGAGAGTGAAGGGACAGAGCGAGAGAGTGAAGGGACAGAGCGAGGGAGTGCAGGGGGAGAGCGAGGGAGTGAAGGGGAGAGCGAGGGAGTGCAGGGGGAGAGCGAGGGAGTGCGGGGGAGAGCGACAGAGTGCAGAGGGAGAGCGAGAGAGTGCAGGGGGAGAGCGAGGGAGTGCAGGGGGAGAGCGAAGGAGTGGAGGGGGAGAGTGAGAGAGTGAAGGGGAGAGCGAGGGAGGGCAGGGGGAGAGCGAGGGAGGACAGGGGGAGAGCGAGGGAGTGAAGGGGGAGAGCGAGAGAGTGAATGGGGAGAGCGAGAGAGTGAAGGGACAGAGCGAGGGAGTGCAGGGGGAGAGTGAGGGAGTGCAGGGGGAGAGCGAGGGAGTGAAGGGGAGAGCGAGGGAGTGCAGGGGGAGAGCGAGGGAGTGCGGGGGAGAGCGACAGAGTGCAGAGGGAGAGCGAGAGAGTGCAGGGGGAGAGCGAGGGAGTGCAGGGGGAGAGCGAAGGAGTGGAGGGGGAGAGTGAGAGAGTGGAGGGACAGAGCGAGGGAGTGCCGGGGGAGAGCGAGGGAGTGCAGGGGAGAGCGAGGGAGTGCAGGGGGAGAGCAAGGGAGTGGAGGGACAGAGCAAGGGAGTGGAGGGACAGAGCGAAAGTGCAGGGGGAGAGCGAGAGTGTGAAGGGGGAGAGCGAGAGAGTGCAGGGGGAGAGCGAGGGAGTGGAGGGACAGAGCGAGGGAGTGCAGAGGGAGAGCGAGAGAGTGCAGGGGGAGAGCGAGAGAGTGCAGAGGGAGAGCGAGAGAGTGCAGGGGGAGAGCGAGAGAGTGGAGGGACAGAGTGCGAGAGTGCAGGGGGAGAGCGAGGAAGTGCAGATGGAGAGTGAGAGAGTGGAGGGACAGAGCGAGAGAGTGGAGGGACAGAGCGAGAGAGTGCAGAGGGAGAGTGAGAGAGTGGAGGGACAGAGCGAGGGAGTGCAGGGGGAGAGTGAGGGAGTGCAGGGGGATAGCAAGGGAGTGAAGGGGGAGAGCGAGAGAGTGCAGGGGGAGAGCGAGTGAGTGCAGGGGGAGAGCGAGGGAGTGGAGGGACAGAGCGAGAGAGTGCAGGGGGAGAGCGAGAGAGTGAAGGGGGAGAGCGAGGGAGTGTAGGGGGAGAGTGAGGGAGTGCAGGGGGAGAGCGCGGGAGTGCAGCGGAGAGCGAGGGAGGGCAGGGGGAGAGCGAGGGAGTGAAGGGGGATAGCGAGAGAGTGAAGGGACAGAGCGAGGGAGTGCAGGGGGAGAGTGAGTGAGTGCAGGGGGAGAGCGAGGGAGTGAAGGGGGAGAGCGAGGGAGTGCAGGGGGAGAGCGACAGAGTGCAGAGGAAGAGCGAGAGAGTGCAGGGGGAGAGCGAGTGAATGCAGGGGGAGAGCGAGGGAGTGCAGGGGGAGAGCGAGGGAGTGGAGGGGGAGAGTGAGAGAGTGGAGGGACAGAGCGAGGGAGTGCAGGGGGAGAGCGAGGGAGTGCAGGGGGAGAGCAAGGGAGTGGAGGGACAGAGCAAGGGAGTGGAGGGACAGAGCAAGGGAGTGCAGGGGGAGAGCGAGAGAGTGAAGGGGGAGAGCGAGAGAGTGCAGGGGGAAAGCGAGGGAGTCGAGGGACAGAGCGAGAGAGTGCAGGGGGAGAGCGAGGTAGTCAAGGGACAGAGCGAGAGAGTGCAGGGGGAGAGCGAAGGAGTCGAGGGACAGAGCGAGGGAGTGCAGGGGGAGAGCGAGGGAGTGCAGGGGGAGAGCGAGGGAGTGCAGAGGGAGAGCGAGAGAGTGCAGGGGGAGAGCGAAAGAGTGCAGGGGGAGAGCGAGGGAGTGCAGGGGGAGAGCGTGGGAGTGGAGGGACAGAGCGAGGGAGTGCAGAGGGAGAGCGAGAGAGTGCAGGGGGAGAGCGAGAGAGTGCAGGGGGAGAGCGAGGGAGTGCAGAGGGAGAGTGAGAGAGTGGAGGGACAGAGCGAGAGAGTGGAGGGACAGAGCGAGAGAGTGCAGAGGAAGAGCGAGAGTGTGGAGGGACAGAGCGAGGGAGTGCAGGGGGAGAGCGCGGGAGTGGAGGGGGAGAGTGAGAGAGTGGAGGGACAGAGCGAGGGAGTGCAGGGGAGAGCGAGGGAGTGCAGGGGGAGAGCAAGGGAGTGGAGTGACAGAGCAAGGGAGTGGAGGGACAGAGCGAGGGAATGCAGGGGGAGAGTGAGGGAGTGCAGGGGGAGAGCGAGGGAGTGGAGGGACAGAGCGAGAGAGTGCAGTGGGAGAGCGAGAGAGTGCAGGGGATGAGTGAGGGAGTGTAGGGGGAGAGCGAGGGAGTGCAGGGGGAGAGCGAGAGAGTGCAGGGCGAGAGCGAGTGAGTGCAGAGGGAGAGCGAGAGAGTGGAGGGGGAGAGCGAGGGAGTGTAGGGGGAGAGCGAGAGAGTGCAGGGGGAGAGCGAGAGAGTGCAGAGGGAGAGCGAGAGAGTGGAGGGACAGAGCAGGAGAGCGAGGGAGTGCAGGGGGAATGCGAGAGAGTGCAGGGACAGAGCGAGAGAGTGGAGGGACAGAGCGAGAGAGTGCAGAGGGAGAGCGAGAGAGTGGAGGGACAGAGCGAGGGAGTGCAGGGGGAGAGCAGAGAGTGCAGAGGGAGAGCGAGGGAGTGCAGAGGGAGAGCGAGAGAGTGGAGGGACAGAGCGAGGGAGTGGAGGGACAGAGTGAGGGAATGCAGGGAGAGAGTGAGGGAATGCAGGGGTAGAGCGAGAGAGTGGAGAGGGAGAGCGAGGGAGTGGAGGGACAGAGCGAGAGAGTGCAGGGGGAGAGCGAGAGAGTGAAGGGGGAGAGCGAATGAGTGCAGGGGGAGAGCGAAGGAGTGGAGGGACAGAGCGAGAGAGTGCAGAGGGAGAGCGTGAGAGTGCAGGGACAGAGTGAGGGAGTGCAGGGGGAGAGCGAGGGAGTGGAGGGACAGAGCGAGAGAGTGGAGGGACAGAGTGAGGGAGTGCAGGGGAAGAGCGAGGGAGTGAAGGGGGAGAGCGAGGGAGTGAAGGGGGAGAGCGAGGGAGTGCAGGGGGAGAGCGAGGGAGTGCAGGGGAGAGCGAGGGAGTGCAAGGGGAGAGCGAGGGAGTGGAGGGACAGAGCGAGAGAGTTCAGAGGGAGAGCGTGAGAGTGGAGGGACAGAGTGAGGGAGTGCAGGGGAGAGCGAGGGAGTGGAGGGAGAGAGCGAGAGAGTGGAGGGACAGAGCGAGGGAGTGCAGGGGGAGAGTGTGGCAGTGAAGGGGGAGAGCGAGGGAGTGCAGGGGGAGAGTGAGGGAGTGCAGGGGGAGAGCGAGGGAGTGCAAGGGGAGAGGGAGGGAGTGCAGGGGGAGAGTGAGAGACTGAAGGGGTAGAGCGAGGGAGTGCAGGGGGAGAGTGAGGGAGTGGAGGGACAGAGCGAGAGAGTGGAGGGACAGAGCGAGGGAGTGCAGGGGGAGAGCGAGGGAGTGCAGGGGGAGAGTGAGGGAGTGCAGAAGGAGAGCGAGAGAGTGAAGGGGAGAGCGAGGGAGTGCAGGGGGAGAGCGAGGGAGTGGAGGAACAGAGCAAGAGAGTGCAGGGGGAGAGCGAGAGAGTGAAGGGGGAGAGTGAGGGAGTAGAAGGTGAGAGTGAGGGAGTGCAGGGGGAGAGTGAGGGAGTGAAGGGGGATAGCGAGGGAGTGCAGGGGGAGAGCGAGGGAGTCGAGGGACAGAGCGAGGGAGTGGAGGGACAGAGCGAGAGAGTGCAGAGGGAGAGCGAGAGAGTGGAGGGACAGAGTGAGGGAGTGCAGGGGGAGAGCGAGAGAGTGCAGGGGGAGAGCGAGAGAGTGCAGGGGGAGAGCGAGAGAGTGCAGAGTGAGAGCGAGAGAGTGCAGGGGGAGAGCGAGGCAGTGGAGGGACAGAGCGAGGGAGTGGAGAGACAAAGCGAAGGAGTGGAGGGACAGAGCGAGAGAGTGCAGAGGGAGAGCGTAAGAGTGGAGGGACAGAGTGAGGGAGTGCAGGGGGAGAGCGAGGGAGTGGAGGGACTGAGCGCGAGAGTGGAGGGACAGAGCAAGGGAGTGCAGGGGGAGAGCGAGGGAGTGCAGGGGAGAGCGAGGGAGTGGAGGGACAGAGCAAGGGAGTGCAGGGGTAGAGCGAGGGAGTGGAGGGACAGAGCGAGGCAGTGCAGGGGAGAGCGAGGGAGTGGAGGGAGAGAGCGAGAGAGTGGAGGGACAGAGCGAGGGAGTGCAGGGGGAGAGTGTGGCAGTGAAGGGGGAGAGCGAGGGAGTGGAGAGACAAAGCGAAGGAGTGGAGGGACAGAGCGAGAGAGTGCAGAGGGAGAGCGTAAGAGTGGAGGGACAGAGTGAGGGAGTGCAGGGGGAGAGCGAGGGAGTGGAGGGACTGAGCGCGAGAGTGGAGGGACAGAGCAAGGGAGTGCAGGGGGAGAGCGAGGGAGTGCAGGGGAGAGCGAGGGAGTGGAGGGACAGAGCAAGGGAGTGCAGGGGTAGAGCGAGGGAGTGGAGGGACAGAGCGAGGCAGTGCAGGGGAGAGCGAGGGAGTGGAGGGAGAGAGCGTGAGAGTGGAGGGACAGAGTGAGGGAGTGCAGGGGAGAGCGAGGGAGTGGAGGGACAGAGCGAGAGAGTGGAGGGACAGAGCGAGGGAGTGCAGGGGGAGAGCGAGGGAGTGGAGGGACAGAGCGAGAGAGTTCAGAGGGAGAGCGTGAGAGTGGAGGGACAGAGTGAGGGAGTGCAGGGGAGAGCGAGGGAGTGGAGGGAGAGAGCGAGAGAGTGGAGGGACAGAGCGAGGGAGTGCAGGGGGAGAGTGTGGCAGTGAAGGGGGAGAGCGAGGGAGTGCAGGGGGAGAGTGAGGGAGTGCAGGGGGAGAGCGAGGGAGTGCAAGGGGAGAGGGAGGGAGTGCAGGGGGAGAGTGAGAGACTGAAGGGGTAGAGCGAGGGAGTGCAGGGGGAGAGTGAGGGAGTGGAGGGACAGAGCGAGAGAGTGGAGGGACAGAGCGAGGGAGTGCAGGGGGAGAGCGAGGGAGTGCAGGGGGAGAGTGAGGGAGTGCAGAAGGAGAGCGAGAGAGTGAAGGGGAGAGCGAGGGAGTGCAGGGGGAGAGCGAGGGAGTGGAGGAACAGAGCAAGAGAGTGCAGGGGGAGAGCGAGAGAGTGAAGGGGGAGAGTGAGGGAGTGGAAGGGGAGAGTGAGGGAGTGCAGGGGGAGAGTGAGGGAGTGAAGGGGGATAGCGAGGGAGTGCAGGGGGAGAGCGAGGGAGTCGAGGGACAGAGCGAGGGAGTGGAGGGACAGAGCGAGAGAGTGCAGAGGGAGAGCGAGAGAGTGGAGGGACAGAGTGAGGGAGTGCAGGGGGAGAGCGAGAGAGTGCAGGGGGAGAGCGAGAGAGTGCAGGGGGAGAGCGAGAGAGTGCAGAGTGAGAGCGAGAGAGTGCAGGGGGAGAGCGAGGCAGTGGAGGGACAGAGCGAGGGAGTGGAGAGACAAAGCGAAGGAGTGGAGGGACAGAGCGAGAGAGTGCAGAGGGAGAGCGTAAGAGTGGAGGGACAGAGTGAGGGAGTGCAGGGGGAGAGCGAGGGAGTGGAGGGACTGAGCGCGAGAGTGGAGGGACAGAGCAAGGGAGTGCAGGGGGAGAGCGAGGGAGTGCAGGGGAGAGCGAGGGAGTGGAGGGACAGAGCAAGGGAGTGCAGGGGTAGAGCGAGGGAGTGGAGGGACAGAGCGAGGCAGTGCAGGGGGCGAGCGTGAGAGTGGAGGGACAGAGTGAGGGAGTGCAGGGGAGAGCGAGGGAGTGGAGGGACAGAGCGAGAGAGTGGAGGGACAGAGCGAGGGAGTGCAGGGGGAGAGCGAGTGAGTGGAGGGACAGAGCGATGGAGTGCAGGGGGAGAGCGTGAGAGTGGAGGGACAGAGCGAGGGAGTGCAGAGGGAGAGCGAGAGAGTGCAGGGGGAGAGCGAGAGAGTGCAGAGGGAGAGCGAGAGAGTGCAGGGGGAGAGCGAGGGAGTGCAGAGGGAGAGTGAGAGAGTGGAGGGACAGAGCGAGAGAGTGGAGGGACAGAGCGAGAGAGTGCAGAGGAAGAGCGAGAGAGTGGAGGGACAGAGCGAGGGAGTGCAGGGGTAGAGCGCGGGAGTGGAGGGGGAGAGTGTGAGAGTGGAGGGACAGAGCGAGTGAGTGCAGGGGGAGAGCGAGGGAGTGCAGGGGGAGAGCAAGGGAGTGGAGTGACAGAGCAAGGGAGTGGAGGGACAGAGCGAGGGAATGCAGGGGGAGAGTGAGGGAGTGCAGGGGGAGAGCGAGGGAGTGCAGGGGGAGAGCGTGAGAGTGGAGGGACAGAGTGAGGGAGTGCAGGGGGAGAGCGAGGGAGTGGAGGGACAGAGTGAGGGAGTGCAGGGGGAGAGCGAGGGAGTGGAGGGACAGAGCGAGAGAGTGCAGGGTGAGAGCGAGGGAGTGCAGGGGAGAGCGAGGGAGTGCAGAGGGAGAGCGAGGGAGTGGAGGGACAGAGCGAGAGAGTGGAGGGACAGAGCGAGGGAGTGCAGGGAGAGAGCGAGGGAGTGGAGGGACAGAGTGAGGCAGTGCAGGGGGAGAGTGAGGGAGTGCGGGGGAGAGCGAGGAGTGAAGGAGGAGAGTGAGGGAGTGCAGGGGGAGAGTGAGGGAGTGCAGGGGGAGAGCGAGGGAGTGGAGGGGGAGAACGAGGGAGTGCAGGGGGAGAGTGAGAGAGTGGAGTGACAGAGCAAGGGAGTGCAGGGGGAGAGTGAGGGAGTGCAGGGGGAGAGCGAGGAGTGAAGGAGGAGAGTGAGGGAGTGCAGGGGGAGAGCGAGGGAGTGAAGGGGGAGAGCGAGGGAGTGCAGGGACAGAGCGAGGAGTGAAGGAGGAGAGTGAGGGAGTGCAGGGGGAGAGCGAGGGAGTGAAGGGGGAGAGCGAGGGAGTGCAGGGGGAGAGTGAGGGAGTGCAGGGGGAGAGCGAGGGAGTGGAGGGGGAGAGCGAGGGAGTGCAGGGGGAGGGTGAGAGAGTGGAGTGACAGAGCAAGGGAGTGCAGGGGGAGAGTGAGGGAGCGCAGGGGGAGAGCGAGAGAGTGCAGAGGGAGAGTGAGAGAGTGGAGGGACAGAGCGAGGGAGTGCAGGAGGAGAGCGAGGGAGTGGAGGGACAGAGCGAGAGAGTGCAGGGGGAGAGCGAGGGAGTGCAGGGGGAGAGCGAGGGAGTGCAGGGGGAGAGCGAGGGAGTGCAGGGGGAGAGCGAGAGAGTGCAGGGGGAGAGCGAGGGAGTGCAGGGGGAGAGCGAGGGAGTGCAGGGGAGAGCGAGGGAGTGCAGGGGGAGAGTGAGGGAGTGGAGGGACAGAGCGAGAGAGTGCAGGGGGAGAGCGAGAGAGTGCAGGGGGAGAGCGAGGGAGTGCAGGGGGTGAGCAAGGGAGTGGAGGGACAGAGCGAGGGAGTGCAGGGGGAGAGCGAGGGAGTGCAGAGGGAGATTGAGAGAGTGGAGGGACAGAGCGAGAGAGTGGAGGGACAGAGCGAGAGAGTGCAGAGGGAGAGCAAGAGAGTGGAGGGACAGAGCGAGGGAGTGCAGGGGGAGAGCGAGAGAGTGCAGAGGGAGAGCAAGGGAGTGCAGGGGGAGAGCGAGAGAGTGTAGAGGGAGAGCGAGAGAGTGGAGGGACAGAACGAGGGAGTGCATGGGGAGAGCGAGGGAGTGCATGGGGAGAGTGAGAGAGTGGAGGGACAGAGCAAGGGAGTGCAGGGGGAGAGTGAGGGAGTGCAGGGGGAGAGCGAGAGAGTGCAGAGGGAGAGTGAGAGAGTGGAGGGACAGAGCGAGGGAGTGCAGGGGGAGAGCGAGAGAGTGCAGGGGGAGAGCGAGAGAGTGCAGAGGGAGAGCGAGGGAGTGGAGGGACAGAGCGAGGGAGTGCAGGGGGAGAGCGAGGGAGTGCAGGGGGAGAGCGAGAGAGTGAAGGGACAGAGCGAGGGAGTGCAGGGGGAGAGCGAGGGAGTGAAGGGAAGAGTGAGAGAGTGAAGAGGGAGAGCGAGAGAGTGAAGGGGGAGAGCGAGGGAGTGCAGGGGGAGAGCGAGGGAGTGAAGGGAAGAGCGAGAGAGTGAAGAGGGAGAGCGAGAGAGTGAAGGGGGAGAGCGAGGGAGTGCAGGGGAAGAGCGAGAGAGTGCAGAGGGAGAGTGAGAGAGTGGAGGGACAGAGCGAGGGAGTGCAGGGGGTGAGCGAGAGAGTGCAGGGGGAGAGCAAGGGAGTGGAGGGACAGAGCAAGGGAGTGGAGGGACAGAGCGAGAGAGTGCAGGGGGAGAGCGAGAGAGTGCAGGGGGAGAGCGAGGGAGTCGAGGGACAGAGCGAGAGAGTGCAGGGGGAGAGCGAGAGAGTGCAGGGGGAGAGCGAGGGAGTGCAGGGGGTGAGCAAGGGAGTGGAGGGACAGAGCGAGGGAGTGCAGGGGGAGAGCGAGGGAGTGCAGAGGGAGATTGAGAGAGTGGAGGGACAGAGCGAGAGAGTGGAGGGTGAGAGCAAGGGAGTGAAGGGGGAGAGCGAGAGAGTGGAGGGACAGAGCGAGGGAGTGCAGGGGGTGAGCGAGAGAGTGCAGGGGGAGAGCAAGGGAGTGGAGGGACAGAGCAAGGGAGTGGAGGGACAGAGCGAGAGAGTGCAGGGGGAGAGCAAGGGAGTGAAGGGGGAGAGCGAGAGAGTGGAGGGACAGAGCGAGAGATTGGAGGGACAGAGCGAGAGAGTGCAGGGGGAGAGCGAGAGAGTGTAGGGGGAGAGCGAGGGAGTCGAGGGACAGAGCGAGAGAGTGCAGGGGGAGAGTGAGAGAGTGCAGGGGGAGAGCGAGGGAGTGCAGGGGGTGAGCAAGGGAGTGGAGGGACAGAGCGAGGGAGTGCAGAGGGAGAGCGAGAGAGTGCAGAGGGAGAGCGAGAGAGTGCAGGGGGAGAGCGAGAGAGTGGAGGGACAGAGCGAGAGAGTGCAGGGGGAGAGCGAGGGAGTGCAGAGGGAGAGTGAGAGAGTGGAGGGACAGAGCGAGAGAGTGGAGGGATAGAGCGAGAGAGTGCAGAGGGAGAGCGAGAGAGTGGAGGGACAGAGCGAGGGAGTGCAGGGGGATAGCAAGGGAGTGGAGGTGGCGAGTGAGAGAGTGGAGGGACAGAGCGAGGGAGTGCAGGGGGAGAGCAAGGGAGTGGAGTGACAGAGCAAGGGAGTGGAGGGATAGAGCGAGGGAGTGGAGGGACAGAGCGAGGGAATGCAGGGGGAGAGTGAGGGAGTGCAGGGGAAGAGCGAGGGAGTGCAGGGGGGGAGTGAGGGAGTGGAGGGACAGAGCGAGAGAGTGCAGTGGGAGAGCAAGGGAGTGAAGGGGGAGAGCGAGTGAGTGCAAGGGGAGAGCGAGGGAGTGGAGGGGGAGAGCGAGAGAGTGCAGGGGAGAGCGAGTGAGTGCAGGGGGAGAGCGAGGGAGTGGAGGGACAGAGCGAGAGAGTGCAGGGGGAGAGCGAGAGAGTGAAGGGCGAGAGCGAGGGAGTGCAGGGGTGACTGAGGGAGTGCAAGGGGAGAGCAAGAGAGTGAAGGGGGAGAGCGAGGGAGGGCAGGGGGAGAGCGAGGGAGTGAAGGGGGAGAGCGAGAGAGTAAATGGGGAGAGCGAGAGAGTGAAGGGACAGAGCGAGGGAGTGCAGGGGGAGAGCGAGAGAGTGAAGGGGGAGAGCGAGGGAGGGCAGGGGGAGAGCGAGGGAGTGAAGGGGGAGAGCGAGAGAGTGAATGGGGAGAGCGAGAGAGTGAAGGGACAGAGGGAGAGAGTGAAGGGACAGAGCGAGGGAGTGCAGGGGGAGAGCGAGGGAGTGAAGGGGAGAGCGAGGGAGTGCAGGGGGAGAGCGAGGGAGTGCGGGGGAGAGCGACAGAGTGCAGAGGGAGAGCGAGAGAGTGCAGGGGGAGAGCGAGGGAGTGCAGGGGGAGAGCGAAGGAGTGGAGGGGGAGAGTGAGAGAGTGAAGGGGAGAGCGAGGGAGGGCAGGGGGAGAGCGAGGGAGGACAGGGGGAGAGCGAGGGAGTGAAGGGGGAGAGCGAGAGAGTGAATGGGGAGAGCGAGAGAGTGAAGGGACAGAGCGAGGGAGTGCAGGGGGAGAGTGAGGGAGTGCAGGGGGAGAGCGAGGGAGTGAAGGGGAGAGCGAGGGAGTGCAGGGGGAGAGCGAGGGAGTGCGGGGGAGAGCGACAGAGTGCAGAGGGAGAGCGAGAGAGTGCAGGGGGAGAGCGAGGGAGTGCAGAGGGAGATTGAGAGAGTGGAGGGACAGAGCGAGAGAGTGGAGGGACAGAGCGAGAGAGTGCAGAGGGAGAGCAAGAGAGTGGAGGGACAGAGCGAGGGAGTGCAGGGGGAGAGCGAGAGAGTGCAGAGGGAGAGCAAGGGAGTGCAGGGGGAAAGCGAGAGAGTGTAGAGGGAGAGCGAGAGAGTGGAGGGACAGAACGAGGGAGTGCATGGGGAGAGCGAGGGAGTGCATGGGGAGAGTGAGAGAGTGGAGGGACAGAGCAAGGGAGTGCAGGGGGAGAGTGAGGGAGTGCAGGGGGAGAGCGAGAGAGTGCAGAGGGAGAGTGAGAGAGTGGAGGGACAGAGCGAGGGAGTGCAGGGGGAGAGCGAGAGAGTGCAGGGGGAGAGCGAGAGAGTGCAGAGGGAGAGCGAGGGAGTGGAGGGACAGAGCGAGGGAGTGCAGGGGGAGAGCGAGGGAGTGCAGGGGGAGAGCGAGAGAGTGAAGGGACAGAGCGAGGGAGTGCAGGGGGAGAGCGAGGGAGTGAAGGGAAGAGTGAGAGAGTGAAGAGGGAGAGCGAGAGAGTGAAGGGGGAGAGCGAGGGAGTGCAGGGGGAGAGCGAGGGAGTGAAGGGAAGAGCGAGAGAGTGAAGAGGGAGAGCGAGAGAGTGAAGGGGGAGAGCGAGGGAGTGCAGGGGAAGAGCGAGAGAGTGCAGAGGGAGAGTGAGAGAGTGGAGGGACAGAGCGAGGGAGTGCAGGGGGTGAGCGAGAGAGTGCAGGGGGAGAGCAAGGGAGTGGAGGGACAGAGCAAGGGAGTGGAGGGACAGAGCGAGAGAGTGCAGGGGGAGAGCAAGGGAGTGAAGGGGGAGAGCGAGAGAGTGGAGGGACAGAGCGAGAGATTGGAGGGACAGAGCGAGAGAGTGCAGGGGGAGAGCGAGAGAGTGCAGGGGGAGAGCGAGGGAGTCGAGGGACAGAGCGAGAGAGTGCAGGGGGAGAGCGAGAGAGTGCAGGGGGAGAGCGAGGGAGTGCAGGGGGTGAGCAAGGGAGTGGAGGGACAGAGCGAGGGAGTGCAGGGGGAGAGCGAGGGAGTGCAGAGGGAGATTGAGAGAGTGGAGGGACAGAGCGAGAGAGTGGAGGGTGAGAGCAAGGGAGTGAAGGGGGAGAGCGAGAGAGTGGAGGGACAGAGCGAGGGAGTGCAGGGGGTGAGCGAGAGAGTGCAGGGGGAGAGCAAGGGAGTGGAGGGACAGAGCAAGGGAGTGGAGGGACAGAGCGAGAGAGTGCAGGGGGAGTGCAAGGGTGTGAAGGGGGAGAGCGAGAGAGTGGAGGGACAGAGCGAGAGATTGGAGGGACAGAGCGAGAGAGTGCAGGGGGAGAGCGAGAGAGTGCAGGGGGAGAGCGAGGGAGTCGAGGGACAGAGCGAGAGAGTGCAGGGGGAGAGCGAGAGAGTGCAGGGGGAGAGCGAGGGAGTGCAGGGGGTGAGCAAGGGAGTGGAGGGACAGAGCGAGGGAGTGCAGAGGGAGAGCGAGAGAGTGCAGAGGGAGAGCGAGAGAGTGCAGGGGGAGAGCGAGAGAGTGGAGGGACAGAGCGAGAGAGTGCAGGGGGAGAGCGAGGGAGTGCAGAGGGAGAGTGAGAGAGTGGAGGGACAGAGCGAGAGAGTGGAGGGATAGAGCGAGAGAGTGCAGAGGGAGAGCGAGAGAGTGGAGGGACAGAGCGAGGGAGTGCAGGGGGATAGCAAGGGAGTGGAGGTGGCGAGTGAGAGAGTGGAGGGACAGAGCGAGGGAGTGCAGGGGGAGAGCAAGGGAGTGGAGTGACAGAGCAAGGGAGTGGAGGGATGGAGCGAGGGAGTGGAGGGACAGAGCGAGGGAATGCAGGGGGAGAGTGAGGGAGTGCAGGGGAAGAGCGAGGGAGTGCAGGGGGGGGAGTGAGGGAGTGGAGGGACAGAGCGAGAGAGTGCAGTGGGAGAGCAAGGGAGTGAAGGGGGAGAGCGAGTGAGTGCAAGGGGAGAGCGAGGGAGTGGAGGGGGAGAGCGAGAGAGTGCAGGGGAGAGCGAGTGAGTGCAGGGGGAGAGCGAGGGAGTGGAGGGACAGAGCGAGAGAGTGCAGGGGGAGAGCGAGAGAGTGAAGGGCGAGAGCGAGGGAGTGCAGGGGTGACTGAGGGAGTGCAAGGGGAGAGCAAGAGAGTGAAGGGGGAGAGCGAGGGAGGGCAGGGGGAGAGCGAGGGAGTGAAGGGGGAGAGCGAGAGAGTAAATGGGGAGAGCGAGAGAGTGAAGGGACAGAGCGAGGGAGTGCAGGGGGAGAGCGAGAGAGTGAAGGGGGAGAGCGAGGGAGGGCAGGGGGAGAGCGAGGGAGTGAAGGGGGAGAGCGAGAGAGTGAATGGGGAGAGCGAGAGAGTGAAGGGACAGAGGGAGAGAGTGAAGGGACAGAGCGAGGGAGTGCAGGGGGAGAGCGAGGGAGTGAAGGGGAGCGCGAGGGAGTGCAGGGGGAGAGCGAGGGAGTGCGGGGGAGAGCGACAGAGTGCAGAGGGAGAGCGAGAGAGTGCAGGGGGAGAGCGAGGGAGTGCAGGGGGAGAGCGAAGGAGTGGAGGGGGAGAGTGAGAGAGTGAAGGGGAGAGCGAGGGAGGGCAGGGGGAGAGCGAGGGAGGACAGGGGGAGAGCGAGGGAGTGAAGGGGGAGAGCGAGAGAGTGAATGGGGAGAGCGAGAGAGTGAAGGGACAGAGCGAGGGAGTGCAGGGGGAGAGTGAGGGAGTGCAGGGGGAGAGCGAGGGAGTGAAGGGGAGAGCGAGGGAGTGCAGGGGGAGAGCGAGGGAGTGCGGGGGAGAGCGACAGAGTGCAGAGGGAGAGCGAGAGAGTGCAGGGGGAGAGCGAGGGAGTGCAGGGGGAGAGCGAAGGAGTGGAGGGGGAGAGTGAGAGAGTGGAGGGACAGAGCGAGGGAGTGCCGGGGGAGAGCGAGGGAGTGCAGGGGAGAGCGAGGGAGTGCAGGGGGAGAGCAAGGGAGTGGAGGGACAGAGCAAGGGAGTGGAGGGACAGAGCGAAAGTGCAGGGGGAGAGCGAGAGAGTGAAGGGGGAGAGCGAGAGAGTGCAGGGGGAGAGCGAGGGAGTGGAGGGACAGAGCGAGGGAGTGCAGAGGGAGAGCGAGAGAGTGCAGGGGGAGAGCGAGAGAGTGCAGAGGGAGAGCGAGAGAGTGCAGGGGGAGAGCGAGAGAGTGGAGGGACAGAGTGCGAGAGTGCAGGGGGAGAGCGAGGAAGTGCAGAGGGAGAGTGAGAGAGTGGAGGGACAGAGCGAGAGAGTGGAGGGACAGAGCGAGAGAGTGCAGAGGGAGAGTGAGAGAGTGGAGGGACAGAGCGAGGGAGTGCAGGGGGAGAATGAGGGAGTGCAGGGGGATAGCAAGGGAGTGAAGGGGGAGAGCGAGAGAGTGCAGGGGGAGAGCGAGTGAGTGCAGGGGGAGAGCGAGGGAGTGGAGGGACAGAGCGAGAGAGTGCAGGGGGAGAGCGAGAGAGTGAAGGGGGAGAGCGAGGGAGTGTAGGGGGAGAGTGAGGGAGTGCAGGGGGAGAGCGCGGGAGTGCAGCGGAGAGCGAAGGAGGGCAGGGGGAGAGCGAGGGAGTGAAGGGGGATAGCGAGAGAGTGAAGGGACAGAGCGAGGGAGTGCAGGGGGAGAGTGAGTGAGTGCAGGGGGAGAGCGAGGGAGTGAAGGGGGAGAGCGAGGGAGTGCGGGGGGAGAGCGACAGAGTGCAGAGGAAGAGCGAGAGAGTGCAGGGGGAGAGCGAGTGAGTGCAGGGGGAGAGCGAGGGAGTGCAGGGGGAGAGCGAGGGAGTGGAGGGGGAGAGTGAGAGAGTGGAGGGACAGAGCGAGGGAGTGCAGGGGAAAGCGAGGGAGTGCAGGGGGAGAGCAAGGGAGTGGAGGGACAGAGCAAGGGAGTGGAGGGACAGAGCAAGGGAGTGCAGGGGGAGAGCGAGAGAGTGAAGGGGGAGAGCGAGAGAGTGCAGGGGGAAAGCGAGGGAGTCGAGGGACAGAGCGAGAGAGTGCAGGGGGAGAGCGAGGTAGTCGAGGGACAGAGCGAGAGAGTGCAGGGGGAGAGCGAGGGAGTCGAGGGACAGAGCGAGGGAGTGCAGGGGGAGAGCGTGGGAGTGGAGGGACAGAGCGAGGGAGTGCAGAGGGAGAGCGAGAGAGTGCAGGGGGAGAGCGAGAGAGTGCAGAGGGAGAGCGAGAGAGTGCAGGGGGAGAGCGAGGGAGTGCAGAGGGAGAGTGAGAGAGTGGAGGGACAGAGCGAGAGAGTGGAGGGACAGAGCGAGAGAGTGCAGAGGAAGAGCGAGAGTGTGGAGGGACAGAGCGAGGGAGTGCAGGGGGAGAGCGCGGGAGTGAAGGGGGAGAGTGAGAGAGTGGAGGGACAGAGCGAGGGAGTGCAGGGGGAGAGCGAGGGAGTGCAGGGGGAGAGCAAGGGAGTGGAGTGACAGAGCAAGGGAGTGGAGGGACAGAGCGAGGGAATGCAGGGGGAGAGTGAGGGAGTGCAGGGGAGAGCGAGGGAGTGGAGGGACAGAGCGAGAGAGTGCAGGGGGAGAGCGAGAGAGTGCAGGGGGTGAGTGAGGGAGTGTAGGGGGAGAGCGAGGGAGTGCAGGGGGAGAGCGAGAGAGTGCAGGGCGAGAGAGAGTGAGTGCAGAGGGAGAGCGAGAGAGTGGAGGGGGAGAGCGAGGGAGTGTAGGGGGAGAGCGAGAGAGTGCAGGGGGAGAGCGAGAGAGTGCAGAGGGAGAGCGAGAGAGTGGAGGGACAGAGCAAGAGAGTGCAGGGGGAGAGCGAGGGAGTGCAGGGGGAGAGCGAGAGAGTGCAGGGACAGAGCGAGAGAGTGGAGGGACAGAGCGAGAGAGTGCAGAGGGAGAGCGAGAGAGTGGAGGGACAGAGCGAGGGAGTGCAGGGGGAGAGCAGAGAGTGCAGAGGGAGAGCGAGGGAGTGCAGAGGGAGAGCGAGAGAGTGGAGGGACAGAGCGAGGGAGTGGAGGGACAGAGTGAGGGAATGCAGGGAGAGAGTGAGAGAATGCAGGGGTAGAGCGAGGGAGTGGAGAGGGAGAGCGAGGGAGTGGAGGGACAGAGCGAGAGAGTGCAGGGGGAGAGCGAGAGAGTGAAGGGGGAGAGCGAGTGAGTGCAGGGGGAGAGCGAAGGAGTGGAGGGACAGAGCGAGAGAGTGCAGAGGGAGAGCGTGAGAGTGCAGGGACAGAGTGAGGGAGTGCAGGGGGAGAGCAAGGGAGTGGAGGGACAGAGCGAGAGAGTGGAGGGACAGAGTGAGGGAGTGCAGGGGAAGAGCGAGGGAGTGAAGGGGGAGAGCGAGGGAGTGAAGGGGGAGAGCGAGGGAGTGCAGGGGGAGAGCGAGGGAGTGCAGGGGGAGAGCGAGGGAGTGCAAGGGGAGAGCGAGGGAGTGGAGGGACAGAGCGAGAGAGTTCAGAGGGAGAGCGTGAGAGTGGAGGGACAGAGTGAGGGAGTGCAGGGGAGAGCGAGGGAGTGCAGGGGGAGAGTGTGGCAGTGAAGGGGGAGAGCGAGGGAGTGCAGGGGGAGAGTGAGGGAGTGCAGGGGGAGAGCGAGGGAGTGCAAGGGGAGAGGGAGGGAGTGCAGGGGGAGAGTGAGAGACTGAAGGGGTAGAGCGAGGGAGTGCAGGGGGAGAGTGAGGGAGTGGAGGGACAGAGCGAGAGAGTGGAGGGACAGAGCGAGGGAGTGCAGGGGGAGAGCGAGGGAGTGCAGGGGGAGAGCGAGGGAGTGCAGAAGGAGAGCGAGAGAGTGAAGGGGAGAGCGAGGGAGTGCAGGGGGAGAGCGAGGGAGTGGAGGAACAGAGCAAGAGAGTGCAGGGGGAGAGCGAGAGAGTGAAGGGGGAGAGTGAGGGAGTGGAAGGGGAGAGTGAGGGAGTGCAGGGGGAGAGTGAGGGAGTGAAGGGGGATAGCGAGGGAGTGCAGGGGAGAGCGAGGGAGTCGAGGGACAGAGCGAGGGAGTGGAGGGACAGAGCGAGAGAGTGCAGAGGGAGAGCGAGAGAGTGGAGGGACAGAGCGAGGGAGTGCAGAGGGAGAGCGAGAGAGTGGAGGGACAGAGTGAGGGAGTGCAGGGGGAGAGCGAGAGAGTGCAGGGGTAGAGCGAGAGAGTGCAGGGGGAGAGCGAGAGAGTGCAGAGTGAGAGCGAGAGAGTGCAGGGGGAGAGCGAGGCAGTGGAGGGACAGAGCGAGGGAGTGGAGAGACAAAGCGAAGGAGTGGAGGGACAGAGCGAGAGAGTGCAGAGGGAGAGCGTAAGAGTGGAGGGACAGAGTGAGGGAGTGCAGGGGGAGAGCGAGGGAGTGGAGGGACTGAGCGCGAGAGTGGAGGGACAGAGCAAGGGAGTGCAGGGGGAGAGCGAGGGAGTGCAGGGGAGAGCGAGGGAGTGGAGGGACAGAGCAAGGGAGTGCAGGGGTAGAGCGAGGGAGTGGAGGGACAGAGCGAGGCAGTGCAGGGGGCGAGCGTGAGAGTGGAGGGACAGAGTGAGGGAGTGCAGGGGAGAGCGAGGGAGTGGAGGGACAGAGCGAGAGAGTGGAGGGACAGAGCGAGGGAGTGCAGGGGGAGAGCGAGGGAGTGGAGGGACAGAGCGATGGAGTGCAGGGGAGAGCGTGAGAGTGGAGGGACAGAGCGAGGGAGTGCAGAGGGAGAGCGAGAGAGTGCAGGGGGAGAGCGAGAGAGTGCAGAGGGAGAGCGAGAGAGTGCAGGGGGAGAGCGAGGGAGTGCAGAGGGAGAGTGAGAGAGTGGAGGGACAGAGCGAGAGAGTGGAGGGACAGAGCGAGAGAGTGCAGAGGAAGAGCGAGAGAGTGGAGGGACAGAGCGAGGGAGTGCAGGGGTAGAGCGCGGGAGTGGAGGGGGAGAGTGAGAGAGTGGAGGGACAGAGCGAGGGAGTGCAGGGGGAGAGCGAGGGAGTGCAGGGGGAGAGCAAGGGAGTGGAGTGACAGAGCAAGGGAGTGGAGGGACAGAGCGAGGGAATGCAGGGGGAGAGTGAGGGAGTGCAGGGGGAGAGCGAGGGAGTGCAGGGGGAGAGCGTGAGAGTGGAGGGACAGAGTGAGGGAGTGCAGGGGGAGAGCGAGGGAGTGGAGGGACAGAGTGAGGGAGTGCAGGGGGAGAGCGAGGGAGTGGAGGGACAGAGCGAGAGAGTGCAGGGTGAGAGCGAGGTAGTGCAGGGGAGAGCGAGGGAGTGCAGAGGGAGAGCGAGGGAGTGGAGGGACAGAGCGAGAGAGTGGAGGGACAGAGCGAGGGAGTGCAGGGAGAGAGCGAGGGAGTGGAGGGACAGAGTGAGGAAGTGCAGGGGAGAGCGAGGGAGTGGAGGGACAGAGTGAGGGAGTGCAGGGGGAGAGCGAGGGAGTGCAGGGGGAGAGCGAGGGAGTGCAGAGGGAGAGCAAGAGAGTGAAGGGGGAGAGCGAGGGAGTGCAGGGGGAGAGCGAGGGAGTGGAGGGACAGAGCGAGAGAGTGGAGGGACAGAGCGAGGGAGTGCAGGGGGAGAGCGAGGGAGTGCAGGGGGAGAGCGTGAGAGTGGAGGGACCGAGTGAGGGAGTGCAGGGGGAGAGCGAGGGAGTGCAGGGGGAGAGCGAGGGAGTGCAGAGGGAGAGCGAGAGAGTGAAGGGGGAGAGCGAGGGAGTGCAGGGGGAGAGCGAGGGAGTGGAGGGACAGAGCAAGAGAGTGCAGGGGGAGAGCGAGAGAGTGAAGGGGGAGAGTGAGGGAGTGGAAGGGGAGAGTGAGGGAGTGCAGATGGAGAGCGAGGGAGTGGAGGGACAGAGCGAGAGAGTGGAGGGACAGAGCGAGGGAGTGCAGGGGGAGAGCGAGGGAGTGGAGGGACAGAGCGAGGGAGTGCAGGGGGAGAGCGTGAGAGTGGAGGGACCGAGTGAGGGAGTGCAGGGGGAGAGCGAGGGAGTGGAGGGACAGAGTGAGGGAGTGCAGGGGGAGAGCGAGGGAGTGGAGAGACAGAGCGAGAGAGTGCATGGGGAGAGCGAGGGAGTGCAGGGGGAGAGCGAGGGAGTGGAGAGGGAGAGCGAGGGAGTGGAGGGACAGAGCGAGGGAGTGGAGGGGAGGGCGAGGGAGTGGAGGGACAGAGCGAGGGAGTGGAGGGACAGAGCGAGGGAGTGCAGGGGGAGAGCGAGGGAGTGCGGGGGTAGAGCGAGAGAGTGCAGAGGGACAGAGCGAGGGAGTGAAGGGGGAGAGCGAGAGAGTGAAGGGGAGAGCGAAGGAGTGGAGGGACAGAGCGAGAGAGTGCAGAGGTAGAGCGTGAGAGTGCAGGGACAGAGTGAGGGAGTGCAGGGGGAGAGCGAGGGAGTGCAGGGGGAGAGCGAGGGAGTGCAAGGGGAGAGCGAGGGAGTGGAGGGACAGAGCGAGAGAGTTCAGAGGGAGAGCGTGAGAGTGGAGGGACAGAGTGAGGGAGTGCAGGGGAGAGCGAGGGAGTGGAGGGAGAGAGCGAGAGAGTGGAGGGACAGAGCGAGGGAGTGCAGGGGGAGAGTGTGGGAGTGAAGGGGGAGAGCGAGGGAGTGCAGGGGGAGAGTGAGGGAGTGCAGGGGGAGAGCGAGGGAGTGCAAGGGGAGAGGGAGGGAGTGCAGGGGGAGAGTGAGAGACTGAAGGGGTAGAGCGAGGGAGTGCAGGGGGAGAGTGAGGAGGTGGAGGGACAGAGCGAGAGAGTGGAGGGACAGAGCGAGGGAGTGCAGGGGGAGAGCGAGGGAGTGCAGGGGGACAGCGAGGGAGTGCAGAGGGAGAGCGAGAGAGTGCAGAGGGAGAGCGAGAGAGTGCAGGGGGAGAGCGAGGGAGTGCAGAGGGAGAGTGAGAGAGTGGAGGGACAGAGCGAGAGAGTGGAGGGACAGAGCGAGAGAGTGCAGAGGAAGAGCGAGAGAGTGGAGGGACAGAGTGAGGGAGTGCAGGGGGAGAGCGAGGGAGTGCAGGGGGAGAGCGTGAGAGTGGAGGGACAGAGTGAGGGAGTGCAGGGGGAGAGCGAGGGAGTGGAGGGACAGAGTGAGGGAGTGCAGGGGGAGAGCGAGGGAGTGGAGGGACAGAGCGAGAGAGTGCAGGGTGAGAGCGAGGGAGTGCAGGGGAGAGCGAGGGAGTGCAGAGGGAGAGCGAGGGAGTGGAGGGACAGAGCGAGAGAGTGGAGGGACAGAGCGAGGGAGTGCAGGGAGAGAGCGAGGGAGTGGAGGGACAGAGTGAGGGAGTGCAGGGGAGAGCGAGGGAGTGGAGGGACAGAGTGAGGGAGTGCAGGGGGAGAGCGAGGGAGTGCAGGGGGAGAGCGAGGGAGTGCAGAGGGAGAGCGAGAGAGTGAAGGGGGAGAGCGAGGGAGTGCAGGGGGAGAGCGAGGGAGTGGAGGGACAGAGCGAGAGAGTGGAGGGACAGAGCGAGGGAGTGCAGGGGGAGAGCGAGGGAGTGCAGGGGGAGAGCGTGAGAGTGGAGGGACCGAGTGAGGGAGTGCAGGGGGAGAGCGAGTGAGTGCAGGGGGAGAGCGAGGGAGTGCAGAGGGAGAGGGAGAGAGTGAAGGGGGAGAGCGAGGGAGTGCAGGGGGAGAGCGAGGGAGTGGAGGGACAGAGCAAGAGAGTGCAGGGGGAGAGCGAGAGAGTGAAGGGGGAGAGTGAGGGAGTGGAAGGGGAGAGTGAGGGAGTGCAGATGGAGAGCGAGGGAGTGGAGGGACAGAGCGAGAGAGTGGAGGGACAGAGCGAGGGAGTGCAGGGGGAGAGCGAGGGAGTGGAGGGACAGAGCGAGGGAGTGCAGGGGGAGAGCGTGAGAGTGGAGGGACCGAGTGAGGGAGTGCAGGGGGAGAGCGAGGGAGTGGAGGGACAGAGTGAGGGAGTGCAGGGGGAGAGCGAGGGAGTGGAGGGACAGAGCGAGAGAGTGCATGGGGAGAGCGAGGGAGTGCAGGGGGAGAGCGTGGGAGTGGAGAGGGAGAGCGAGGGAGTGGAGGGACAGAGCGAGGGAGTGGAGGGGAGGGCGAGGGAGTGGAGGGACAGAGCGAGGGAGTGGAGGGACAGAGCGAGGGAGTGCAGGGGGAGAGCGAGGGAGTGCGGGGGGAGAGCGAGAGAGTGCAGAGGGACAGAGCGAGGGAGTGAAGGGGGAGAGCGAGAGAGTGAAGGGGAGAGCGAAGGAGTGGAGGGACAGAGCGAGAGAGTGTAGAGGTAGAGCGTGAGAGTGCAGGGACAGAGTGAGGGAGTGCAGGGGGAGAGCGAGGGAGTGCAGGGGGAGAGCGAGGGAGTGCAAGGGGAGAGCGAGGGAGTGGAGGGACAGAGCGAGAGAGTTCAGAGGGAGAGCGTGAGAGTGGAGGGACAGAGTGAGGGAGTGCAGGGGAGAGCGAGGGAGTGGAGGGAGAGAGCGAGAGAGTGGAGGGACAGAGCGAGGGAGTGCAGGGGGAGAGTGTGGGAGTGAAGGGGGAGAGCGAGGGAGTGCAGGGGGAGAGTGAGGGAGTGCAGGGGGAGAGCGAGGGAGTGCAAGGGGAGAGGGAGGGAGTGCAGGGGGAGAGTGAGAGACTGAAGGGGTAGAGCGAGGGAGTGCAGGGGGAGAGTGAGGAGGTGGAGGGACAGAGCGAGAGAGTGGAGGGACAGAGCGAGGGAGTGCAGGGGGAGAGCGAGGGAGTGCAGGAGGACAGCGAGGGAGTGCAGAGGGAGAGCGAGAGAGTGAAGGGGGAGAGCGAGGGAGTGCAGGGGGAGAGCGAGGGAGTGGAGGGACAGAGCAAGAGAGTGCAGGGGGAGAGCGAGAGAGTGAAGGGGGAGAGTGAGGGAGTGGAAGGGGAGAGTGAGGGAGTGCAGGGGAGAGTGAGGGAGTGAAGGGGGAGAGCGAGGGAGTGCAGGGGGAGAGCGAGGGAGTCGAGGGACAGAGCGAGGGAGTGGAGGGACAGAGCGAGAGAGTGCAGGGGGTGAGTGAGGGAGTGTAGAGGGAGAGCGAGGGAGTGCAGGGGGAGAGTGAGGGAGTGCAGGGGGAGAGCGAGGGAGTGCAAGGGGAGAGGGAGGGAGTGCAGGGGGAGAGTGAGAGACTGAAGGGGTAGAGCGAGGGAGTGCAGGGGGAGAGTGAGGAGGTGTAGGGACAGAGCGAGAGAGTGGAGGGACAGAGCGAGGGAGTGCAGGGGGAGAGCGAGGGAGTGCAGGGGGAGAGCGAGGGAGTGCAGAGGGAGAGCGAGAGAGTGAAGGGGGAGAGCGAGGGAGTGCAGGGGGAGAGCGAGGGAGTGGAGGGACAGAGCAAGAGAGTGCAGGGGGAGAGCGAGAGAGTGAAGGGGGAGAGTGAGGGAGTGGAAGGGGAGAATGAGGGAGTGCAGGGGGAGAGTGAGGGAGTGAAGGGGGAGAGCGAGGGAGTGCAGGGGGAGAGCGAGGGAGTCGAGGGACAGAGCGAGGGAGTGGAGGGACAGAGCGAGAGAGTGCAGGGGGTGAGTGAGAGAGTGTAGGGGGAGAGCGAGGGAGTGCAGGGGGAGAGCGAGAGAGTGCAGGGGGAGAGCGAGTGAGTGCAGAGGGAGAGCGAGAGAGTGGAGGGGGAGCGCGAGGGAGTGTAGGGGGAGAGCGAGAGAGTGCAGGGGAAGAGCGAGAGAGTGCAGAGGGAGAGCGAGAGAGTGGAGGGACAGAGCGAGAGAGTGCAGGGGGAGAGCGAGGGAGTGCAGGGGGAGAGCGAGAGAGTGCAGGGACAGAGCGAGAGAGTGGAGGGACAGAGTGAGGGAGTGCAGGGGGAGAGCGAGGGAGTGGAGGGACTGAGCGCGAGAGTGGAGGGACAGAGCAAGGGAGTGCAGGGGGAGAGCAAGGGAGTGCAGGGGAGAGCGAGGGAGTGTAGGGACAGAGCAAGGGAGTGCAGGGGAAGAGCGAGGGAGTGGAGGGACAGAGCGAGGCAGTGCAGGGGGCGAGCGTGAGAGTGGAGGGACAGAGTGAGGGAGTGCAGGGGAGAGCGAGGGAGTGGAGGGACAGAGCGAGAGAGTGGAGGGACAGAGCGAGGGAGTGCAGGGGGAGAGCGAGGGAGTGGAGGGACAGAGCGATGGAGTGCAGGGGGAGAGCGTGAGAGTGGAGGGACAGAGTGAGGGAGTGCAGGGGGAGAGCGAGGGAGTGGAGGGACAGAGTGAGGGAGTGCAGGGGGAGAGCGAGGGAGTGGAGGGACAGAGCGAGAGAGTGCAGGGGGAGAGCGAGGGAGTGCAGGGGAGAGCGAGGGAGTGCAGAGGGAGAGCGAGGGAGTGGAGGGACAGAGTGAGAGAGTGGAGGGACAGAGCGAGGGAGTGCAGGGGGAGAGCGAGGGAGTGGAGGGACAGAGTGAGGGAGTGCAGGGGGAGAGCGTGAGAGTAGAGGTACCGAGTGAGGGAGTGCAGGGGGAGAGCGAGGGAGTGGAGGGACAGAGTGAGGGAGTGCAGGGGGAGAGCGAGGGAGTGCAGGGGGAGAGCGAGGGAGTGCAGAGGGAGAGCGAGAGAGTGAAGGGGGAGAGCGAGGGAGTGCAGGGGGAGAGCGAGGGAGTGGAGGGACAGAGCGAGAGAGTGGAGGGACAGAGCGAGGGAGTGAAGGGGGAGAGCGAGGGAGTGCAGGGGGAGAGCGTGAGAGTGGAGGGACCGAGTGAGGGAGTGCAGGGGGAGAGCGAGGGAGTGCAGGGGGAGAGCGAGGGAGTGCAGAGGGAGAGCGAGAGAGTGAAGGGGGAGAGCGAGGGAGTGCAGGGGGAGAGCGAGGGAGTGGAGGGACAGAGCAAGAGAGTGCAGGGGGAGAGCGAGAGAGTGAAGGGGGAGAGTGAGGGAGTGGAAGGGGAGAGTGAGGGAGTGCAGATGGAGAGCGAGGGAGTGGAGGGACAGAGCGAGAGAGTGGAGGGACAGAGCGAGGGAGTGCAGAGGGAGAGCGAGGGAGTGGAGGGACAGAGCGAGGGAGTGCAGGGGGAGAGCGTGAGAGTGGAGGGACCGAGTGAGGGAGTGCAGGGGGAGAGCGAGGGAGTGGAGGGACAGAGCGAGAGAGTGCATGGGGAGAGCGAGGGAGTGCAGGGGGAGAGCGAGGGAGTGCAGAGGGAGAGCGAGGGAGTGGAGGGACAGAGCGAGGGAGTGGAGGGGAGGGCGAGGGAGTGGAGGGACAGAGCGAGGGAGTGGAGGGACAGAGCGAGGGAGTGCAGGGGGAGAGCGAGGGAGTGCAGGGGGAGAGCGAGAGAGTGCAGAGGGACAGAGCGAGCGAGTGAAGGGGGAGAGCGAGAGAGTGAAGGGGGAGAGCGAAGGAGTGGAGGGACAGAGCGAGAGAGTGCAGAGGTAGAGCGTGAGAGTGCAGGGACAGAGTGAGGGAGTGCAGGAGGAGAGCGAGGGAGTGGAGGGACAGAGCGAGAGAGTGGAGGGACAGTGAGGGAGTGCAGGGGGAGAGCGAGGGAGTGAAGGGGGAGAGCGAGGGAGTGAAGGGGGAGAGCGACGGAGTGCAGGGGGAGAGCGAGGGAGTGCAGGGGAGAGTGAGGGAGTGCAGGGGGAGAGCGAGGGAGTGCAAGGGGAGAGCGAGGGAGTGGAGGGACAGAGCGAGGGAGTGCAGGGGGCGAGCGAGGGAGTGAAGGGGGAGAGCGAGGCAGTGCAGGGGGAGAGCAAGGGAGTGGAGGGACAGAGCGACAGAGTGCAGAGGGAGAGCGTGAGAGTGGAGGTACAGAGTGAGGGAGTGCAGGGGAGAGCGAGAGAGTGAAGGGGGAGAGCGAGTGAGTGAAGGGGGAGAGCGAGGGAGTGCAGGGGGAGATTGAGGGAGTGCAGCGGCGAGAGCGAGAGAGTGCAGAGGGAGAGCGAGGGAGTGCAGGGGGAGAGTGAGGGAGTGCAGCGGCGAGAGCGAGAGAGTGCAGAGGGAGAGCGAGGGAGTGCAGGGGGAGAGAGAGGGAGTGCAGGGACAGAGCGAGGGATGGAGGGGGAGAGCAAGGGAGTGGAGGGACAGAGCGAGGGAGTGGAGGTGGAGAGCGAGGGAGTGGAGGGACAGAGCGAGGGAGTGTAGCGGAGAGGGAGGGAGTGGAGTGGGAGAGCGAGAGATTGGAGGGGGAGAGCGAGGGAGTGCAGGGGGAGAGTGAGGGAGTGCAGGGACAGAGTGAGAGAGTGAAGGGGGAGCATGAGGGAGTGCAGGGGGTGAGCGAGGGAGTGGAGGAACAGAGTGAGGGAATGGAGGGACAGAGTGAGGAAGTGGAGGGGATAGCGAGGGAGTGAAGGTACAGAGTGAGAGAGTGGAGGGGGAGCATGAGGGAGTGCAGGGGGTGAGCGAGGGAGTGAACTGAATGCAGGGGACAGTGAGCTTGAGGTCTTGTGGAATCTGCAGTGCTGTTGCGTACAGAGGCGATCGAACATGGCTGAGCACTTTAAAAGGAACTATCGTGTTGAACTTTTAACTTTATTGCCTTATTTTTCTACTTTGTACCTAATCTGGCACCGGGAATGGTGACATTGTACACTTCTTACCGCACTCCTGTATTCCTGTGTCTGAGTACACACGACAATAAATTCTAATTCTACCACTCTCTGAAATTGCTCAGTAAAGTATAAGGCTAGGAAAATCAGAATTTGCTGGAGAAACTCAGCAGGTTTGGTAGCATCTGTGGAGAGAGAAAGCAGAGCTAATGGTTTGAGTCCAATGGCTCTTCTTCAGAATTGAAGAAGTAGAAAGGAAGCAGAGTTGGGTGGTGGGATTTGGTGTCACAGACCATGGTTTGAGTTTGGACGTGGGATGGAAACACTCTGCAACACGAATACTGGAGAGATTTTAAGCTGTTAGTTGAGTTTCTGTGTCTCAAGTTGGACAGGGAGAGAGGGGGATTTCATATCGACCTAAGTCAGTACATGATACAAAGGTGAGGGATTGGGGTGTGAGAGGAATGCTGGATTCGATGGAAAGTGTGGCTAAAATCTAATCTAAATCTAAATCTAATCTAAAAGATCAGGGACAGGGGAGGGGTAAGTTCCTCATGGGAGGTGGAGGTGCACTCTCGCTCACACTGAGCCTCTCTCATACTCATACTAACCTGGGGATTAAATTCATGCTCAGAGCAACCCTCAGTGTCAGGTGGTGTACTGAATAAAATTGAACTGTATTACACTTCACATTATGTCAAATTTGAACTGCTATGTAAAATATTTTCACATATTTCATGAGTAGATTATTTTTGAAGAAAAATGTGTTTTTTTTCCCATTTACTGTCTGATTGGTCACTTTTCTGAGTCCACATGTTCAATAGATTTTTGAAATAAGGAGATAGAGTGGGGATTTGTCTGAAACACTTCATACTTCTGGGACCAACGCAATTCCCTTTTGAAGGATTTAAACAAAAAAAGAATGTTCATTCCAAACTAAAGCATTGTGTATGCTGGAAATCTCAAATATGTCTGCCATGTTTTCAATCCGTTTTTTAAATGAGGCTTTAACTTTTATTCTTTATCTCATTTTGTCTCCCCTGGGCAAGTTCTGTCTGTCACATTCCCTCCATCTGTCTGTCACATCCCGTCCTTCTCTCTTTCACATCCCCTCCTTCTCTCTTTCACATCTCCTCCTTCAGTCTTTCATATCCCCTCCTTCTGTCTGTCACATTCCCTCCATCTCTCTGTCACATCCCCTCCTTCTCTCCTTCACATCTCCTCCTCTGTTTCGCATCTGCTCGTTCTCTCGTTCACATCCCCGCCTTCTGTCTGTCACATCCCCGCCTTCTCTCTGTCACATCCCCTCCGTCTCTCTTTCACATCCCCTCCTTCTCTCCTTCACATTCCCTCCTTCTCTCTTTCACATCTCCTCCGTCCGTCTGTCACATCCCCTCCTTCTGTCTGTCACATCTCCTCCGTCTCTCTTTCACATCTCATCCTTCTCTCTTTCACATCTCCTCCTTCCCGCTTTCACATCCCCTCCTTCTGTCTTTCACATCCCCTCCTTCTCTCTTTCACATCACCTCCTTCTGTCTTTCACATCCCCTCCTTCTGTCTTTCACATCCCCTCCTTCTCTCTTTCACATCCCCTCCTTCTGTCTGTCAAATCCCATCCTTCTGTCTGTCAAATCCCATCCTTCTGTCTTTCACATCCCCTCCTTCTCTCTTTCACATTGCCTCCTTCTCTCTTTCACATTGCCTCCTTCTCTCTTTCACATCCCTTCCTACTCTCTTTCACATCCTCTCCTTCTCTTGTTCACACCCCCTCCTTCTCTCATTCACATCTCCTACTTCTCTCTTTCACATCTCCTCCTTCTGTCTGTCACATCCCCTCCTTCCCTCTTTCACATCCCCTCCTTCTCTCATTCACATCTCCTACTTATCTCTTTCACATCCCCTCCTTCTGTCTTTCACATCCCCTCCTTCTCTCTTTCACATCTCCTCCTTCTCTCTGTCACATCCCCTCCTACTCTCTTTGACATCCCCTCCTTCTGTCTTTCACATCCCCTCCTTCCCTCTTTCACATCCCCTTCTTCTGTCTGTCACATCCCCTCCTTCTCTCGTTCACATCTCCTCCTTCTCTCATTCACATCTCCTACTTATCTCTTTCACATCCCCTCCTTATGTCTTTCACATCCCCTCCTTCTCTCGTTCACATCCCCTCCTTCTCTCTTTCACACCTCCTCCTTCTCTCTTTCACATCCCCTCCTTCACTCTTTCACATCTCTTCCTTCCCACTTTCACATCTCCTCCTTCTGTCTGTCACATGCCCTCCTTCTGTCTGTCACGTGCCCTCCTTCTCTCTTTCACATCTCCTCCGTCCGTCTTTCACATCCCCTCCTTCTCTCTTTCACATCTCCACCGTCCGTCTTTCACACACCCTCCTTCACCCTTTCACATCATCTTCTCTCGTTTCACAACCCCTCCTTCTTTCTTTCACAATCCCTCCTTCTCTCTTTCACACCCCCTCCTTCTCTCTTTCACATCTGCTCGTTTTCTCTTTCACATCCCCTCCTTCTCTCTGTCACATCCCCTCCTTCTCTCTTACACATCCCCACCTCCTCTCTTTCACATTCCCACCTTCACCGTTTCCCATCTCCTCCTTCTGTCTGTCACATCCCCTCCTTCTGTCTGTCACATCCCCTCCTTCTCTCTTTCACATCCCCTCCTCTCTTACACATCCCCACCTCCTCTCTTTCACATTCCCACCTTCACCGTTTCCCATCTCCTCCTTCTGTCTGTCACATCCCCTCCTTCTGTCTGTCACATCCCCTCCTTCTCTCTTTCACGTCCCCTCCTTCTCTCTTACACATCCCCACCTCCTCTCTTTCACATTCCCACCTTCACCCTTTCCCATTTCCTCCTTCTGAGTTTCACATCTCCTCCTTCTGTCTTTCACATCCCCTCCTTCTCTCTTTCACATCCCCTCTTTCTCTCGTTCACATCCCCTCCTTCTGTCTGTCACATTCCCTCCTTCTGTCTGTCACATCCCCTCCTTCTGTCTGTCACATCCCCTCCTTCTGTCTTTCACATCCCCTCCTTCTCACTTTCACATCCCCTCCTTCTGTCTGTCACATCTCCTCCTTCTGTCTGTCACATCCCCTCCTTCTCTCTTTCACATCCCCTCCTCTCTTTCACATCCCCTCCTTCTGTCTTTCACATTCCCTCCTTCTGTCTGTCACATCCCCTCCTTCTCTCTTTCACATCCCCTCCTCTCTTTCACATCCCCTCCTTCTGTCTTTCACATTCCCTCCTTCTGTCTGTCACATCCCCTCCTTCTGTCTGTCACATCCCCTCATTCTGTCTTTCACATCCCCTCTTTCTCTCTTTCACATCCCCTCCTTCTCTCGTTCACATTCCCTCCTTCTGTCTGTCACATTCCATCCTGCTGTCTGTCACATCCCCTCCTTCTGTCTGTCACATCCCCTCCTTTTGTCTTTCACATCCCCTCCTTCTGTCTTTCACATCCCCTCCTTCTGTCTGTCACATCCCCTCCTTCTGTCTGTCACATCTCCTCCTTCTGTCTGTCATATCCCCTCCTACTCTCTTTGAAATCCCCTCCTTATGTCTTTCACATCCCCTCCTTCTCTGTTTCACATCTCTTCCTTCCCTCTTTCACATCTCCTCCTTCTGTCTGTCACATCCCCTCCTTCTGTCTGTCACATGCCCACCTTCTCTCTTTCACATCTCCTCCGTCCGTCTTTCACATCCCCTCCTTCTCGCTTTCACATCTCCTCCGTCCGTCTTTCACACACACTCCTTCACCCTTTCACATCATCTCCTTCTCTCGTTTCACAACCCCTCCTTCTTTCTTTCACAATCCCTCCTTCTCTCTTTCACACCCCCTCCTTCTCTCTTTCACATCTGCTCGTTCTCTCTTTCACATCCCCTCCTTCTCTCTGTCACATCCCCTCCTTCTCTCTTACACATCCCTACCTCCTCTCTTTCAAATTCCCACCTTCACCCTTTCCCATCTCCTCCTTCTGTCTGTCACATCGGCTCCTTCTCTCTTTCACATCCCCTCCTTCTCTCTGTCACATCTCCTTCTTCTGTCTGTCACATTGCCTCCTTCTCTCTTTCACATCCCCTCCTCTCTTACACATCCCCACCTCCTCTCTTTCACATTCCCACCTTCACCGTTTCCCATCTCCTCCTTCTGTCTGTCACATCCCCTCCTTCTGTCTGTCACATCCCCTCCTTCTCTCTTTCACGTCCCCTCCTTCTCTCTTACACATCCCCACCTCCTCTCTTTCACATTCCCACCTTCACTGTTTCCCATCTACTCCTTCTGTCTGTCACATCCCCTCTTTCTCTCGTTCACATCCCCTCCTTCTGTCTGTCACATTCCCTCCTTCTGTCTGTCACATCCCCTCCTTCTGTCTGTTACATCCCCTCATTCTGTCTTTCACATCCCCTCTTTCTCTCTTTCACATCCCCTCCTTCACTCGTTCACATTCCCTCCTTCTGTCTGTCACATTCCCTCCTTCTGTCTGTCACATCCCCTCCTTCTGTCTGTCACATCCCCTCCTTTTGTCTTTCACATCCCCTCCTTCCGTCTTTCACATCCCCTCCTTCTGTCTGTCACATCCCCTCCTTCTGTCTGTCACATCTCCTCCTTCTGTCTGTCACATCCCCTCCTACTGTCTTTGACATCCACTCCTTATGTCTTTCACATCCCCTCCTTTTCTCTTTCACATCTCTTCCTTCTCTCTTTCACATCTCCTCCTTCTGTCTGTCACATGCACTCCTTCTGTCTGTTACATGCCCTCCTTCTCTCTTTCACATCTCCTCCGTCCGTCTTTCACATCCCCTCCTTCTCTCTTTCACATCTCCTCCGTCCGTCTTTCACACACACTACTTCACCCTTTCACATCATCTCCTTCTCTCGTTTCACAACCCCTCCTTCTTTCTTTCACAATCCCTCCTTCTCTCTTTCACACCCCCTCCTTCTCTCTTTCACATCTGCTCGTTCTCTCTTTCACATCCCCTCCTTCTCTCTGTCACATCCCCTCCTTCTCTCTTACACATCCCTACCTCCTCTCTTTCAAATTCCCACCTTCACCCTTTCCCATCTCCTCCTTCTGTCTGTCACATCGGCTCCTTCTCTCTTTCACATCCCCTCCTTGTCTCTGTCACATCTCCTTCTTCTGTCTGTCACATTGCCTCCTTCTCTCTTTCACATCCCCTCCTCTCTTACACATCCCCACCTCCTCTCTTTCACATTCCCACCTTCACCGTTTCCCATCTCCTCCTTCTGTCTGTCACATCCCCTCCTTCTGTCTGTCACATCCCCTCCTTCTCTCTTTCACGTCCCCTCCTTCTCTCTTACACATCCCCACCTCCTCTCTTTCACATTCCCACCTTCACCGTTTCCCATCTCCTCCTTCTGTCTGTCACATCCCCTCTTTCTCTCGTTCACATCCCCTCCTTCTGTCTGTCACATTCCCTCCTTCTGTCTGTCACATCCCCTCCTTCTGTCTGTCACATCCCCTCCTTCTGTCTTTCACATTCCCTCCTTCTCACTTTCACATCCCCTCCTTCTGTCTGTCACATCTCCTCCTTCTGTCTGTCACATCCCCTCCTTCTGTCTGTCACATCTCCTCCTTCTGTCTGTCACATCCCCTCCTTCTGTCTGTCACATCTCCTCCTTCTGTCTGTCACATCCCCTCCTTCTCTCTTTCAATTCCCCTCCTTCTCTCGTTCACATCCCCTCCTCTCTTTCACATCCCCTCCTTCTATCTTTCACATTCCCTCCTTCTGTCTGTCACATCTCCTCCTTCTCTCTTTCACATCTCCTCCTTCTCTCTTTCACATCCCTCCTCTCGTTCACATCCCCTCCTTCTGTCTGTCACATCCCCTCCTTCTGTCTGTCAAATCCCCTCATTCTGTCTGTCACATGCCCTCCTTCTGTGTTTCACATTCCCTCCTTCTCTCTGTCACATCCCCTCCTTCTCTCTTTCACATCCCCTCCTTCTCTCTGTCACATCTCTTTCTTCTGTCTGTCACATGCCCTCCTTCTGTCGTTCACATCTCCTCCTTCAGGCTGTCACATTCCCTCCTTCTGTCTTTCACATCTTCTACTCACTTTCACATCCCCTCCTTCTGTCTTTCTCATCCTCTCCTTCTCTCTTTCACATCCCCTCCTTCTGTCTTTCACATCCCCTCCTTCCCTCATTCACATCCCCTCCTTCTGTCTGTCACATCCCCTCCTTCTCTCGTTCACATCCCCTCCTTCTCTCTTTCACATCCCCTCCTTATCTCGTTCACATCTCCTCCTTCTGGATGTCACATTCCCTCCTTCTGTCTGTCACATCCCCTCCTTCTGTCTGTCCCATCCCCTCCTTCTGTCTTTCACATTCCCTCCTTCTCTCTTTCACATCCCCTCCTCTCGTTCACATTCCCTCCTTCTGTCACATTCCCTCCTTCTGTCTGTCACATCCCCTCCTTCTGTCTGTCACATCTCCTCCTTCTGTCTGTCACATCCTCTCCTTCTCTCTTTCACATCCCCTCCTTCTGTCTTTCACATCCCCTCCTTCTGTCTTTCACATCCCCTCCTTCTGTCTGTCACATCCCCTCCTTCTGTCTTTCACATTCCATCCTTCTCTCTTTCACATCCCCTCCTTCTCTCGTTCACATCCGCTCCTTCTGTCTTTCATATCCCCTCCTTTTCTCTTTCACATCTCCTCCTTCTCTTGTTCACATCCCCTCCTTCTGTCTTTCTCATCCTCTCCTTCTCTGTTTCACATCTCCTCCTTCTGTCTTTCACATCCCCTCCTTCTGTCTGTCACATCCCCTCCTTCTGTCTTTCACATCTCCTCCTTCTGTCTGTCACATCCCCTCCTTCTCTCATTCACATCCCCTCCTTCTCTCATTCACATCTCCTACTTCTCTCTTTCACATCCCCTCCTTCTGTCTTTCACATCCTCCCCTTTCCTCTTTCACAGCTCCGCCTACTCTCTTTCACATCCCCTCCTACTCTCTTTGAAATCCCCTCCTTATGTCTTTCACATCCCCTCCTTTTCTCTTTCACATCTCTTCCTTCCCTCTTTCACATCTCCTCCTTCTGTCTGTCACATGCCCTCCTTCTGTCTGTCACATGCCCTCCTTCTCTCTTTCACATCTCCTCCGTCCGTCTTTCACATCCCCTCCTTCTCTCTTTCACATCTCCTCCGTCCGTCTTTCACACACCCTCCTTCACCCTTTCACATCATCTCCTTCTCTCATTTCACAACCCCTCCTTCTTTCTTTCACAATCCCTCCTTCTCTCTTTAACACCCCCTCCTTCTCTCTTTCACATCTGCTCGTTCTCTCTTTCACATCCCCTCCTTCTCTCTGTCACATCCCCTCCTTCTCTCTTACACATCCCTACCTCCTCTCTTTCAAATTCCCACCTTCACCCTTTCCCATCTCCTCCTTCTCTCTGTCACATCGGCTCCTTCTCTCTTTCACATCCCGTCCTTGTCTCTGTCACATCTCCTTCTTCTGTCTGTCACATCCCCTCCTTCTGTCTGTCACATCCCCTCCTTCTCTCTTTCACGTCCCCTCCTTCTCTCTTACACATCCCCACCTCCTCTCTTTCACATTCCCACCTTCACCGTTTCCCATCTCCTCCTTCTGTCTGTCACATCCCCTCCTTCTGTCTGTCACATCCCCTCCTTCTCTCTTTCACGTCCCCTCCTTCTCTCTTACACATCCCCACCTCCTCTCTTTCACATTCCCACCTTCACACTTTCCCATTTCCTCCTTCTGAGTTTCACATCTCCTCCTTCTGTCTTTCACATCCTCTCCTTCTCTCTTTCACATCCCCCTTTCTCTCGTTCACATCCCCTCCTTCTGTCTGTCACATTCCCTCCTTCTGTCTGTCACATCCCCTCCTTCTGTCTGTCACATCCCCTCCTTCTATCTTTCACATCCCCTCCTTCGCACTTTCACATCCCCTCCTTCTGTCTATCACATCTCCTCCTTCTGTCTGTCACATCCCCTCCTTCTCTCTTTCACATCCCCTCCTCTCTTTCACATCCCCTCCTTCTGTCTTTCACATTCCCTCCTTCTGTCTGTCACATCCCCTCTTTCTCTCTTTCACATCCCCTCCTCTCTTTCACATCCCCTCCTACTGTCTTTCACATTCCCTCCTTCTGTCTGTCACATCCCCTCCTTCTGTCTGTCACATCCCCTTCTTCTCTCTTTCACATCCCCTCCTTCTCTCGTTCACATTCCCTCCTTCTGTCTGTCACATTCCCTCCTTCTGTCTGTCACATCCCCTCCTTCTGTCTGTCACATACCCTCCTTCTGTCTTTCACATCCCCTCCTTCTCTCTTTCACATCCCCTCCTTCTGTCTGTCACATCTCCTCCTTCTGTCTGTCACATGCCCTGCTTCTGTCTGTCACATGCCCTCCTTCTCTCTTTCACATCTCCTCCGTCCGTCTTTCACATCCCCTCCTTCTCTCTTTCGCATCTCCTCCGTCCGTCTTTCACACACCCTCCTTCACCCTTTCACATCATCTCCTTCTCTCATTTCACAACCCCTCCTTCTTTCTTTCACAATCCCTCCTTCTCTCTTTAACACCCCCTCTTTCTCTCTTTCACATCTGCTCGTTCTCTCTTTCACATCCCCTCCTTCTCTCTGTCACATCCCCTCCTTCTCTCTTACACATCCCTACCTCCGCTCTTTCAAATTCCCACCTTCACACTTTCCCATTTCCTCCTTCTGAGTTTCACATCTCCTCCTTCTGTCTTTCACATCCCCTCCTTCTCTCTTTCACATCCCCTCTTTCTCTCGTTCACATCCCCTCCTTCTGTCTGTCACATTCCCTCCTTCTGTCTATCACATCCCCTCCTTCTGTCTGTCACATCCCCTCCTTCTGTCTTTCACATCCACTCCTTCTCACTTTCACATCCCCTCCTTCTGTCTGTCACATCTCCTCCTTCTGTCTGTCACATCCCCTCCTTCTCTCTTTCACATCCCCTCCTCTCTTTCACATCCCCTCCTTCTGTCTTTCACATTCCCTCCTTCTGTCTGTCACATCTCCTCCTTCTCTCTTTCACATCCCCTCCTCTCGTTCACATCCCCTCCTTCTGTCTGTCACATTCCCTCCTTCTGTCTGTCACATCCCCTCCTTCTGTCTGTCACATCCACTCATTCTGTCTTTCACATCCCCTCCTTCTCTCTTTCACATCCCCTCCTTCTCTCGTTCACATTCCCTCCTTCTGTCTGTCACATTCCCTCCTTCTGTCTGTCACATCTCCTCCTTCTGTCTGTCACATCCCCTCCTTCTGTCTTTCACATCCCCTCCTTCTGTCTGTCACATCCCCTCCTTCTGTCTTTCACATCCACTCCTTCTCACTTTCACATCCCCTCCTTCTGTCTGTCACATCTCCTCCTTCTGTCTGTCACATCCCCTCCTTCTCTCTTTCACATCCCCTCCTCTCTTTCACATCCCCTCCTTCTGTCTTTCACATTCCCTCCTTCTGTCTGTCACATCTCCTCCTTCTCTCTTTCACATCCCCTCCTCTCGTTCACATCCCCTCCTTCTGTCTGTCACATTCCCTCCTTCTGTCTGTCACATCCCCTCCTTCTGTCTGTCACATCCCCTCCTTCTGTCTTTCACATCCCCTCCTTCTCTCGTTCACATTCCCTCCTTCTGTCTGTCACATTCCCTCCTTCTGTCTGTCACATGCCCTCCTTCTGTCTGTCACATCCCCTCCTTCTGTCTTTCACATCCCCTCCTTCTCTCTTTCACATCCCCTCCTTCTGTCTGTCACATGCCCTCCTTCTGTCTGTCACATCTCCTCCTTCTGTCTGTCACATCCCCTCCTTCTTTCTTTCACATCCCCTCCTTCTCTCGTTCACATCCCTTCCTCTCTTTCACATCCCCTCCTTCTGTCTTTCACATCTCCTCCTTCTGTCTGTCACATCTCCTCCTTCTCTCTTTCACATCCCCTCCTCTCGTTCACATCCCCTCCTTCTGTCTGTCACATTCCCTCCTTCTGTCTGTCACATCCCCTCCTTCTGTCTGTCACATCCCCTCATTCTGTCTTTCACATCCCCTCCTTCTCTCTTTCACATCCCCTCCTTCTCTCGTTCACATTCCCTCCTTCTGTCTGTCACATTCCCTCCTTCTGTCTGTCACATCCCCTCCTTCTGTCTGTCACATACCCTCCTTCTGTCTTTCACATCCCCTCCTTCTCTCTTTCACATCCCCTCCTTCTGTCTGTCACATCCCCTCCTTCTGTCTGTCACATCTCCTCCTTCTGTCTGTCACATCCCCTCCTTCTCTCTTTCACATCCCCTCCTTCTCTCGTTCACATCCCCTCCTCTCTTTCACATCCCCTCCTTCTGTCTTTCACATTCCCTCCTTCTGTCTGTCACATCTCCTCCTTCTCTCTTTCACATCCCCTCCTTCTCTCGTTCACATCCCCTCCTCTCTTTCACATCCCCTCCTTCTGTCTTTCACATTCCCTCCTTCTGTCTGTCACATCTCCTCCTTCTCTCTTTCACATCCCCTCCTCTCGTTCACATCCCCTCCTTCTGTCTGTCACATTCCCTCCTTCTGTCTGTCACATCCCCTCCTTCTGTCTGTCACATCCCCTCATTCTGTCTTTCACATCCCCTCCTTCTCTCTTTCACATCATCTCCTTCTCTCTTTCACATCTCCTCCTTCTGTCTGTCACATGCCCTCCTTCTCTCTTTCACATCTCCTCCATCCATCTTTCACATCACCCCCTTCTCTCTTTCACATTCCCTCCTTCTCTCTTTCACATCCCCTCCTTCTCTCGTTCACATCTCCTCCTTCTGGATGTCACATTCCCTCCTTCTGTCTGTCACATCCCCTCCTTCTGTCTTTCACATTCCCTCCTTCTCTCTTTTACAGCCCCTCCTCTCGTTCATATCCCCTCCTTCTGTCTGTCACATTCCCTCCCTCTGTCTGTCACATCCCCTCCTTCTGTCTGTCACATTCCCTCCTTCTGTCTGTCACATCCCCTCCTTCTCTCTTTCACATCTCCTCCGTTCGTCTTTCACATCACCCCCTTCTGTTTTTCACATTCCCTCCTCCTCTCTTTCACATTCCCACCTTCTCCCTTTCCCATCTCCTCCTTCTCTCTGTCACATCTTCATCTTCTGTCTGTCACATCACCTCCTTCTCTCTTTCACTTCGCCTCCTTCTCTCTGTCACATCCTCTCCTTCTCTCTTACACATCCCCACCTCATCTCTTTCACATTCCCACCTTCACCCTTTCCCATCTCCTCCTTCTCTCTGTCACATCCCCTCCTTCTCTCTTTCACATCCCCTCCTTCTCTCTGTCACATCTCTTTCTTCTGTCTGTCACATGCCCTCCTTCTGTCGTTCACATCTCCTCCTTCTGGCTGTCACATTCCCTCCTTACGTCTTTCACATCTCCTCCTTCTGTCTTTCACATCCCCTCCTTCTCTCTTTCACATGCCCTCCTTCTCTCGTTCACATCTCCTCCTTCTGGATGTCACATTCCCTCCTTCTGTCTGTCACATCCCCTCCTTCTGTCTGTCCCATCCCCTCCTTCTGTCTTTCACATCCCCTCTTTCTCTCGTTCACATCCCCTCCTTCTGTCTGTCACATTCCCTCCTTCTGTCTATCACATCCCCTCCTTCTGTCTGTCACATCCCCTCCTTCTGTCTTTCACATCCCCTCCTTCTCACTTTCACATCCCCTCCTTCTGTCTGTCACATCTCCTCCTTCTGTCAGTCACATCCCCTCCTTCTCTCATTCACATCCCCTCCTCTCTTTCACATCCCCTCCTTCTGTCTTTCACATTCCCTCCTTCTGTCTGTCACATCCCCTCCTTCTCTCTTTTACATCCCCTCCTCTCTTTCACATCCCCTCCTACTGTCTGTCACATTCCCTCCTTCTGTCTGTCACATCCCCTCCTTCTGTCTGTCACATCCCCTCATTCTGTCTTTCACATCCCCTCCTTCTCTCTTTCACATCCCCTCCTTCTCTCGTTCACATTCCCTCCTTCTGTCTGTCACATTCCCTCCTTCTGTCTGTCACATGCCCTCCTTCTGTCTGTCCCATCCCCTCCTTCTGTCTTTCACATCCCCTCCTTCTCTCTTTCACATCCCCTCCATCTGTCTGTCACATCCCCTCCTTCTGTCTGTCACATCTCCTCCTTCTGTCTGTCACATCCCCTCCTTCTCTCTTTCACATCCCCTCCATGTCTCGTTCACATCCCCTCCTCTCTTTCACATCTCCTCCTTCTGTCTTTCACATCCCCTCCTTCTCTCTTTCACATCCCCTCTTTCTCTCGTTCACATCCCCTCCTTCTGTCTGTCACATTACCTCCTTCTGTCTGTCACATCCCCTCCTTCTGTCTGTCACATCCCCTCATTCTGTCTTTCACATCCCCTCCTTCTCTCTTTCACATCCCCTCCTTCTCTCGTTCACATTCCCTCCTTCTGTCTGTCACATTCCCTCCTTCTGTCTGTCACATGCCCTCCTTCTGTCTGTCACATCCCCTCCTTCTGTCTTTCACATCCCCTCCTTCTCTCTTTCACATCCTCTCTTTCACATTCCCACCTTCACACTTTCCCATTTCCTCCTTCTGAGTTTCACATCTCCTCCTTCTGTCTTTCACATCCCCTCCTTCTCTCTTTCACATCCCCTCTTTCTCTCGTTCACATCCCCTCCTTCTGTCTGTCACATTCCCTCCTTCTGTCTATCATATCCCCTCCTTCTGTCTGTCACATCCCCTCCTTCTGTCTTTCACATCCCCTCCTTCTCACTTTCACATCCCCTCCTTCTGTCTGTCACATCTCCTCCTTCTGTCTGTCACATCCCCTCCTTCTCTCTTTCACATTCCCTCCTCTCTTTCACATCCCCTCCTTCTGTCTTTCACATTCCCTCCTTCTGTCTGTCACATCTCCTCCTTCTCTCTTTCACATCCCCTCCTCTCGTTCACATCCCCTCCTTCTGTCTGTCACATTCCCTCCTTCTGTCTGTCACATGCCCTCCTTCTGTCTGTCACATCCCCTCCTTCTGTCTTTCACATCCCCTCCTTCTCTCTTTCACATCCTCTCTTTCACATTCCCACCTTCACACTTTCCCATTTCCTCCTTCTGAGTTTCACATCTCCTCCTTCTGTCTTTCACATCCCCTCCTTCTCTCTTTCACATCCCCTCTTTCTCTCGTTCACATCCCCTCCTTCTGTCTGTCACATTCCCTCCTTCTGTCTATCACATCCCCTCCTTCTGTCTGTCACATCCCCTACTTCTGTCTTTCACATCCCCTCCTTCTCACTTTCACATCCCCTCCTTCTGTCTCTCACATCTCCTCCTTCTGTCTTTCACATCCCTTCCTTCTCTCTTTCACATCCCCTCCTCTCTTTCACATCCCCTCCTTCTGTCTGTCACATTCCCTCCTTCTGTCTGTCACATCCCCTCCTTCTGTCTGTCACATACCCTCCTTCTGTCTTTCACATCCCCTCCTTCTCTCTTTCACATCCCCTCCTTCTGTCTGTCACATCTCCTCCTTCTGTCTGTCACATGCCCTCCTTCTGTCTGTCACATGCCCTCCTTCGCTCTTTCACATCTCCTCCGTCCGTCTTTCACATCCCCTCCTTCTCTCTTTCACATCTCCTCCGTCCGTCTTTCACACACCCTCCTTCACCCTTTCACATCATCTCCTTCTCTCATTTCACAACCCCTCCTTCTTTCTTTCACAATCCCTCCTTCTCTCTTTAACACCCCCTCCTTCTCTCTTTCACATCTGCTCGTTCTCTCTTTCACATCCCCTCCTTCTCTCTGTCACATCCCCTCCTTCTCTCTTACACATCCCTACCTCCTCTCTTTCAAATTCCCACCTTCACCCTTTCCCATCTCCTCCTTCTCTCTGTCACATCGGCTCCTTCTCTCTTTCACATCCCCTCCTTGTCTCTGTCACATCTCCTTCTTTTGTCTGTCACATTGCCTCCTTCTCTCTTTCACATCCCCTCCTCTCTTACACATCCCCACCTCCTCTCTTTCACATTCCCACCTTCACCGTTTCCCATCTCCTCCTTCTGTCTGTCACATCCCCTCCTTCTGTCTGTCACATCCCCTCCTTCTCTCTTTCACGTCCCCTCCTTCTCTCTTACACATCCCCACCTCCTCTCTTTCACATTCCCACCTTCACACTCTCCCATTTCCTCCTTCTGAGTTTCACATCTCCTCCTTCGGTCTTTCACATCCCCTCCTTCTCTCTTTCACATCCCCTCTTTCTCTCGTTCACATCCCCTCCTTCTGTCTGTCACATTCCCTCCTTCTGTCTATCACATCCCCTCCTTCTGTCTGTCACATCCCCTCCTTCTGTCTTTCACATCCCCTTCTTCTCACTTTCACATCCCCTCCTTCTGTCTGTCACATCTCCTCCTTCTGTCTGTCACATCCCCTCCTTCTCTCTTTCACATCCCCTCCTCTCTTTCATATCCCCTCCTTCTGTCTTTCAGATTCCCTCCTTCTGTCTGTCACATCCCCTCCTTCTCTCTTTCACATCCCCTCCTCTCTTTCACATCCCCTCCTACTGTCTTTCACATTCCCTCCTTCTGTCTGTCACATCCCCTCCTTCTGTCTGTCACATCCCCTCATTCTGTCTTTCACATCCCCTCCTTCTCTCTTTCACATCCCCTCCTTCTCTCGTTCACATTCCCTCCTTCTGTCTGTCACATCCCCTCCTTCTGTCTGTCACATGCCCTCCTTCTGTCTGTCACATCCCCTCCTTCTGTCTTTCACATCCCCTCCTTCTCTCTTTCACATCCCCTCCTTCTGTCTGTCACATCCACTCCTTCTGTCTGTCACATCTCCTCCTTCTGTCTGTCACATCCCCTCCTTCTCTCTTTCTCATCCCCTCCTTCTCTCGTTCACATCCCCTCCTCTCTTTCACATCCCCTCCTTCTGTCTTTCACATTCCCTATTTCTGTCTGTCACATCTCCTCCTTCTCTCTTTCACATCCCCTCCTCTCGTTCACATCCCCTCCTTCTGTCTGTCACATTCCCTCCTTCTGTCTGTCACATCCCCTCCTTCTGTCTGTCACATCCCCTCATTCTGTCTTTCACATCCCCTCCTTCTCTCTTTCACATCCCCTCCTTCTCTCGTTCACATTCCCTCCTTCTGTCTGTCACATTCCCTCCTTCTGTCTGTCACATCCCCTCCTTCTGTCTGTCACATCCCCTCCTTCTGTCTTTCACATCCCCTCCTTCTCTCTTTCACATCCCCTCCTTCTGTCTGTCACATCCCCTCCTTCTGTCTGTCACATCCCCTCCTTCTGTCTGTCACATCCCCTCCTTCTCTCTTTCACATCCCCTCCTTCTCTCGTTCACATCCCCTTCTCTCTTTCACATCCCCTCCTTCTGTCTGTCACATTCCCTCCTTCTGTCTGTCACATCCCCTCCTTCTGTCTGTCACATCCCCTCATTCTGACTTACACATCCCCTCCTTCTCTCTTTCACATCACCTCCTTCTCTCTTTCACATCTCCTCCTTCTGTCTGTCACATGCCCTCCTTCTCTCTTTCACATCTCCTCCATCCATCTTTCACATCACCCCCTTCTCTCTTTCACATTCCCTCCTTCTCTCTTTCACATCCCCTCCTTCTCTCGTTCACATCTCCTCCTTCTGGATGTCACATTCCCTCCTTCTGTCTGTCACATCCCCTCCTTCAGTCTTTCACATTCCCTCCTCCTCTCTTTTACAGCCCCTCCTCTCGTTCATATCCCCTCCTTCTGTCTGTCACATTCCCTCCCTCTGTCTGTCACATCCCCTCCTTCTGTCTGTCACATTCCCTCCTTCTGTCTGTCACATCCCCTCCTTCTCTCTTTCACATCTCCTCCGTTCGTCTTTCACATCACCCCCTTCTGTCTTTCATATTCCCTCCTCCTCTCTTTCACATTCCCACCTTCACCCTTTCCCATCTCCTCCTTCTCTCTGTCACATCCCCTCCTTCTCTCTGTCACATCTCTTTCTTCTGTCTGTCACATGCCTTCCTTCTGTCGTTCACATCTCCTCCATCCATCTTTCACATCACCCCCTTCTCTCTTTCACATTCCCTCCTTCTCTCTTTCACATCCCCTCCTTCTCTCGTTCACATCTCCTCCTTCTGGATGTCACATTCCCTCCTTCTGTCTGTCACATCCCCTCCTTCTGTCTGTCACATCCCCACCTTCAGTCTTTCACATTCCCTCCTTCTCTCTTTTACAGCCCCTCCTCTCGTTCATATCCCCTCCTTCTGTCTGTCACATTCCCTCCCTCTGTCTGTCACATCCCCTCCTTCTGTCTGTCACATTCCCTCCTTCTGTCTGTCACATCCCCTCCTTCTCTCTTTCACATCTCCTCCGTTCGTCTTTCACATCACCCCCTTCTGTCTTTCACATTCCCTCCTCCTCTCTTTCACATTCCCACCTTCACCCTTTCCCATCTCCTCCTTCTCTCTTTCACATCCCTTCCTTCTCTCTGTCACATCTTCATCTTCTGTCTGTCACATCCCCTCCTTCTCTCTTTCACTTCGCCTCCTTCTCTCTGTCACATCCTCTCCTTCTCTCTTACACATCCCCACCTCCTCTCTTTCACATTCCCACCTTCACCCTTTCCCATCTCCTCCTTCTCTCTGTCACATCCCCTCCTTCTCTCTTTCACATCCCCTCCTTCTCTCTGTCACATCTCTTTCTTCTGTCTGTCACATGCCCTCCTTCTGTCGTTCACATCTCCTCCTTCTGGCTGTCACATTCCCTCATTCCGTCTTTCACATCTCCTCCTTCTGTCTTTCACATCCCCTCCTTCTCTCTTTCACATGCCCTCCTTCTCTCGTTCACATCTCCTCCTTCTGGATGTCACATTCCCTCCTTCTCTCTTTCACATCTCCTCCATCCATCTTTCACATCACCCCCTTCTCTCTTTCACATTCCCTCCTTCTCTCTTTCACATCCCCTCCTTCTCTCGTTCACATCTCCTCCTTCTGGATGTCACATTCCCTCCTTCTGTCTGTCACATCCCCTCCTTCTGTCTGTCACATCTCCTCCTTCTGGATGTCACATTCCCTCCTTCTGTCTGTCACATTCCCTCCTTCTCTCTTTCACATCCCCTCCTTCTCTCGTTCACATCTCCTCCTTCTGGATGTCACATTCCCTCCTTCTGTCTGTCACATCCCCTCCTTCTGTCTGTCACATCCCCTCCTTCAGTCTTTCACATTCCCTCCTTCTCTCTTTTACAGCCCCTCCTCTCGTTCATATCCCCTCCTTCTGTCTGTCACATTCCCTCCCTCTGTCTGTCACATCCCCTCCTTCTGTCTGTCACATTCCCTCCTTCTGTCTGTCACATCCCCTCCTTCTCTCTTTCACATCTCCTCCGTTCGTCTTTCACATCACCCCCTTCTGTCTTTCATATTCCCTCCTCCTCTCTTTCACATTCCCACCTTCACCCTATCCCATCTCCTCCTTCTCTCTGTCACATCCCCTCCTTCTCTCTGTCACATCTCTTTCTTCTGTCTGTCACATGCCTTCCTTCTGTCGTTCACATCTCCTCCATCCATCTTTCACATCACCCCCTTCTCTCTTTCACATTCCCTCCTTCTCTCTTTCACATCCCCTCCTTCTCTCGTTCACATCTCCTCCTTCTGGATGTCACATTCCCTCCTTCTGTCTGTCACATCCCCTCCTTCTGTCTGTCACATCCCCACCTTCAGTCTTTCACATTCCCTCCTTCTCTCTTTTACAGCCCCTCCTCTCGTTCATATCCCCTCCTTCTGTCTGTCACATTCCCTCCCTCTGTCTGTCACATCCCCTCCTTCTGTCTGTCACATTCCCTCCTTCTGTCTGTCACATCCCCTCCTTCTCTCTTTCACATCTCCTCCGTTCGTCTTTCACATCACCCCCTTCTGTCTTTCACATTCCCTCCTCCTCTCTTTCACATTCCCACCTTCACCCTTTCCCATCTCCTCCTTCTCTCTTTCACATCCCTTCCTTCTCTCTGTCACATCTTCATCTTCTGTCTGTCACATCCCCTCCTTCTCTCTTTCACTTCGCCTCCTTCTCTCTGTCACATCCTCTCCTTCTCTCTTACACATCCCCACCTCCTCTCTTTCACATTCCCACCTTCACCCTTTCCCATCTCCTCCTTCTCTCTGTCACATCCCCTCCTTCTCTCTTTCACATCCCCTCCTTCTCTCTGTCACATCTCTTTCTTCTGTCTGTCACATGCCCTCCTTCTGTCGTTCACATCTCCTCCTTCTGGCTGTCACATTCCCTCATTCCGTCTTTCACATCTCCTCCTTCTGTCTTTCACATCCCCTCCTTCTCTCTTTCACATGCCCTCCTTCTCTCGTTCACATCTCCTCCTTCTGGATGTCACATTCCCTCCTTCTCTCTTTCACATCTCCTCCATCCATCTTTCACATCACCCCCTTCTCTCTTTCACATTCCCTCCTTCTCTCTTTCACATCCCCTCCTTCTCTCGTTCACATCTCCTCCTTCTGGATGTCACATTCCCTCCTTCTGTCTGTCACATCCCCTCCTTCTGTCTGTCACATCTCCTCCTTCTGGATGTCACATTCCCTCCTTCTGTCTGTCACATTCCCTCCTTCTCTCTTTCACATCCCCTCCTTCTCTCGTTCACATCTCCTCCTTCTGGATGTCACATTCCCTCCTTCTGTCTGTCACATCCCCTCCTTCTGTCTGTCACATCCCCTCCTTCAGTCTTTCACATTCCCTCCTTCTCTCTTTTACAGCCCCTCCTCTCGTTCATATCCCCTCCTTCTGTCTGTCACATTCCCTCCCTCTGTCTGTCACATCCCCTCCTTCTGTCTGTCACATTCCCTCCTTCTGTCTGTCACATCCCCTCCTTCTCTCTTTCACATCTCCTCCGTTCGTCTTTCACATCACCCCCTTCTGTCTTTCATATTCCCTCCTCCTCTCTTTCACATTCCCACCTTCACCCTATCCCATCTCCTCCTTCTCTCTGTCACATCCCCTCCTTCTCTCTGTCACATCTCTTTCTTCTGTCTGTCACATGCCTTCCTTCTGTCGTTCACATCTCCTCCATCCATCTTTCACATCACCCCCTTCTCTCTTTCACATTCCCTCCTTCTCTCTTTCACATCCCCTCCTTCTCTCGTTCACATCTCCTCCTTCTGGATGTCACATTCCCTCCTTCTGTCTGTCACATCCCCTCCTTCTGTCTGTCACATCCCCACCTTCAGTCTTTCACATTCCCTCCTTCTCTCTTTTACAGCCCCTCCTCTCGTTCATATCCCCTCCTTCTGTCTGTCACATTCCCTCCCTCTGTCTGTCACATCCCCTCCTTCTGTCTGTCACATTCCCTCCTTCTGTCTGTCACATCCCCTCCTTCTCTCTTTCACATCTCCTCCGTTCGTCTTTCACATCACCCCCTTCTGTCTTTCACATTCCCTCCTCCTCTCTTTCACATTCCCACCTTCACCCTTTCCCATCTCCTCCTTCTCTCTTTCACATCCCTTCCTTCTCTCTGTCACATCTTCATCTTCTGTCTGTCACATCCCCTCCTTCTCTCTTTCACTTCGCCTCCTTCTCTCTGTCACATCCTCTCCTTCTCTCTTACACATCCCCACCTCCTCTCTTTCACATTCCCACCTTCACCCTTTCCCATCTCCTCCTTCTCTCTGTCACATCCCCTCCTTCTCTCTTTCACATCCCCTCCTTCTCTCTGTCACATCTCTTTCTTCTGTCTGTCACATGCCCTCCTTCTGTCGTTCACATCTCCTCCTTCTGGCTGTCACATTCCCTCATTCCGTCTTTCACATCTCCTCCTTCTGTCTTTCACATCCCCTCCATCTCTCTTTCACATGCCCTCCTTCTCTCGTTCACATGCGCTCCTTCTGTCGTTCACATCTCCTCCTTCTGGCTGTCACATTCCCTCCTTCCGTCTTTCACATCTCCTCCTTCTGTCTTTCACATCCCCTCCTTCTCTCTTTCACACGCCCTCCTTCTCTCGTTCACATCTCCTCCTTCTGGATGTCACATTCCCTCCTTCTGTCTGTCACATCCCCTCCTTCTGTCTGTCCCATCCCCTCCTTCTGTCTTTCACATTCCCTCCTTCTCTCTTTCACATCCCCTCCTCTCGTTCACATTCCCTCCTTCTGTCACATTCCCTCCTTCTGTCTGTCACATCCCCTCCTTCTGTCTGTCACATCTCCTCCTTCTGTCTGTCACATCCCCTCCTACTGTCTTTGACATCCACTCCTTATGTCTTTCACATCCCCTCCTTTTCTCTTTCACATCTCTTCCTTCTCTCTTTCACATCTACTCCTTCTGTCTGTTACATGCCCTCCTTCTCTCTTTCACATCTCCTCCGTCCGTCTTTCACATCCCCTCCTTCTCTCTTTCACATCTCCTCCGTCCGTCTTTCACACACACTACTTCACCCTTTCACATCATCTCCTTCTCTCGTTTCACAACCCCTCCTTCTTTCTTTCACAATCCCTCCTTCTCTCTTTCACACCCCCTCCTTCTCTCTTTCACATCTGCTCGTTCTCTCTTTCACATCCCCTCCTTCTCTCTGTCACATCCCCTCCTTCTCTCTTACACATCCCTACCTCCTCTCTTTCAAATTCCCACCTTCACCCTTTCCCATCTCCTCCTTCTGTCTGTCACATCGGCTCCTTCTCTCTTTCACATCCCGTCCTTGTCTCTGTCACATCTCCTTCTTCTGTCTGTCACATTGCCTCCTTCTCTCTTTCACATCCCCTCCTCTCTTACACATCCCCACCTCCTCTCTTTCACATTCCCACCTTCACCGTTTCCCATCTCCTCCTTCTGTCTGTCACATCCCCTCCTTCTGTCTGTCACATCCCCTCCTTCTCTCTTTCACGTCCCCTCCTTCTCTCTTACACAACCCCACCTCCTCTCTTTCACATTCCCACCTTCACCGTTTCCCATCTCCTCCTTCTGTCTGTCACATCCCCTCTTTCTCTCGTTCACATCCCCTCCTTCTGTCTGTCACATTCCCTCCTTCTGTCTGTCACATCCCCTCCTTCTGTCTGTCACATCCCCTCCTTCTGTCTTTCACATTCCCTCCTTCTCACTTTCACATCCCCTCCTTCTGTCTGTCACATCTCCTCCTTCTGTCTGTCACATCCCCTCCTTCTGTCTGTCACATCTCCTCCTTCTGTCTGTCACATCCCCTCCTTCTGTCTGTCACATCTCCTCCTTCTGTCTGTCACATCCCCTCCTTCTCTCTTTCAATTCCCCTCCTTCTCTCGTTCACATCCCCTCCTCTCTTTCACATCCCCTCCTTCTATCTTTCACATTCCCTCCTTCTGTCTGTCACATCTCCTCCTTCTCTCTTTCACATCTCCTCCTTCTCTCTTTCACATCCCTCCTCTCGTTCACATCCCCTCCTTCTGTCTGTCACATTCCCTCCTTCTGTCTGTCACATCCCCTCCTTCTGTCTGTCAAATCCCCTCATTCTGTCTGTCACATGCCCTCCTTCTGTGTTTCACATTCCCTCCTTCTCTCTGTCACATCCCCTCCTTCTCTCTTTCACATCCCCTCCTTCTCTCTGTCACATCTCTTTCTTCTGTCTGTCACATGCCCTCCTTCTGTCGTTCACATCTCCTCCTTCTGGCTGTCACATTCCCTCCTTCTGTCTTTCACATCTTCTACTCACTTTCACATCCCCTCCTTCTGTCTTTCTCATCCTCTCCTTCTCTCTTTCACATCCCCTCCTTCTGTCTTTCACATCCCCTCCTTCCCTCATTCACATCCCCTCCTTCTGTCTGTCACATCCCCTCCTTCTCTCGTTCACATCCCCTCCTTCTCTCTTTCACATCCCCTCCTTATCTCGTTCACATCTCCTCCTTCTGGATGTCACATTCCCTCCTTCTGTCTGTCACATCCCCTCCTTCTGTCTGTCCCATCCCCTCCTTCTGTCTTTCACATTCCCTCCTTCTCTCTTTCACATCCCCTCCTCTCGTTCACATTCCCTCCTTCTGTCACATTCCCTCCTTCTGTCTGTCACATCCCCTCCTTCTGTCTGTCACATCTCCTCCTTCTGTCTGTCACATCCTCTCCTTCTCTCTTTCACATCCCCTCCTTCTGTCTTTCACATCCCCTCCTTCTGTCTTTCACATCCCCTCCTTCTGTCTGTCACATCCCCTCCTTCTGTCTTTCACATTCCATCCTTCTCTCTTTCACATCCCCTCCTTCTCTCGTTCACATCCGCTCCTTCTGTCTTTCATATCCCCTCCTTTTCTCTTTCACATCTCCTCCTTCTCTTGTTCACATCCCCTCCTTCTGTCTTTCTCATCCTCTCCTTCTCTGTTTCACATCTCCTCCTTCTGTCTTTCACATCCCCTCCTTCTGTCTGTCACATCCCCTCCTTCTGTCTTTCACATCTCCTCCTTCTGTCTGTCACATCCCCTCCTTCTCTCATTCACATCCCCTCCTTCTCTCATTCACATCTCCTACTTCTCTCTTTCACATCCCCTCCTTCTGTCTTTCACATCCTCCCCTTTCCTCTTTCACAGCTCCGCCTACTCTCTTTCACATCCCCTCCTACTCTCTTTGAAATCCCCTCCTTATGTCTTTCACATCCCCTCCTTTTCTCTTTCACATCTCTTCCTTCCCTCTTTCAAATCTCCTCCTTCTGTCTGTCACATGCCCTCCTTCTGTCTGTCACATGCCCTCCTTCTCTCTTTCACATCTCCTCCGTCCGTCTTTCACATCCCCTCCTTCTCTCTTTCACATCTCCTCCGTCCGTCTTTCACACACCCTCCTTCACCCTTTCACATCATCTCCTTCTCTCATTTCACAACCCCTCCTTCTTTCTTTCACAATCCCTCCTTCTCTCTTTAACACCCCCTCCTTCTCTCTTTCACATCTGCTCGTTCTCTCTTTCACATCCCCTCCTTCACCCTTTCACATCATCTCCTTCTCTCTTACACATCCCTACCTCCTCTCTTTCAAATTCCCACCTTCACCCTTTCCCATCTCCTCCTTCTCTCTGTCACATCGGCTCCTTCTCTCTTTCACATCCCGTCCTTGTCTCTGTCACATCTCCTTCTTCTGTCTGTCACATCCCCTCCTTCTGTCTGTCACATCCCCTCCTTCTCTCTTTCACGTCCCCTCCTTCTCTCTTACACATCCCCACCTCCTCTCTTTCACATTCCCACCTTCACCGTTTCCCATCTCCTCCTTCTGTCTGTCACATCCCCTCCTTCTGTCTGTCACATCCCCTCCTTCTCTCTTTCACGTCCCCTCCTTCTCTCTTACACATCCCCACCTCCTCTCTTTCACATTCCCACCTTCACACTTTCCCATTTCCTCCTTCTGAGTTTCACATCTCCTCCTTCTGTCTTTCACATCCTCTCCTTCTCTCTTTCACATCCCCCTTTCTCTCGTTCACATCCCCTCCTTCTGTCTGTCACATTCCCTCCTTCTGTCTGTCACATCCCCTCCTTCTGTCTGTCACATCCCCTCCTTCTATCTTTCACATCCCCTCCTTCGCACTTTCACATCCCCTCCTTCTGTCTATCACATCTCCTCCTTCTGTCTGTCACATCCCCTCCTTCTCTCTTTCACATCCCCTCCTCTCTTTCACATCCCCTCCTTCTGTCTTTCACATTCCCTCCTTCTGTCTGTCACATCCCCTCTTTCTCTCTTTCACATCCCCTCCTCTCTTTCACATCCCCTCCTACTGTCTTTCACATTCCCTCCTTCTGTCTGTCACATCCCCTCCTTCTGTCTGTCACATCCCCTTCTTCTCTCTTTCACATCCCCTCCTTCTCTCGTTCACATTCCCTCCTTCTGTCTGTCACATTCCCTCCTTCTGTCTGTCACATCCCCTCCTTCTGTCTGTCACATACCCTCCTTCTGTCTTTCACATCCCCTCCTTCTCTCTTTCACATCCCCTCCTTCTGTCTGTCACATCTCCTCCTTCTGTCTGTCACATGCCCTGCTTCTGTCTGTCACATGCCCTCCTTCTCTCTTTCACATCTCCTCCGTCCGTCTTTCACATCCCCTCCTTCTCTCTTTCGCATCTCCTCCGTCCGTCTTTCACACACCCTCCTTCACCCTTTCACATCATCTCTTTCTCTCATTTCACAACCCCTCCTTCTTTCTTTCACAATCCCTCCTTCTCTCTTTAACACCCCCTCTTTCTCTCTTTCACATCTGCTCGTTCTCTCTTTCACATCCCCTCCTTCTCTCTGTCACATCCCCTCCTTCTCTCTTACACATCCCTACCTCCGCTCTTTCAAATTCCCACCTTCACACTTTCCCATTTCCTCCTTCTGAGTTTCACATCTCCTCCTTCTGTCTTTCACATCCCCTCCTTCTCTCTTTCACATCCCCTCTTTCTCTCGTTCACATCCCCTCCTTCTGTCTGTCACATTCCCTCCTTCTGTCTATCACATCCCCTCCTTCTGTCTGTCACATCCCCTCCTTCTGTCTTTCACATCCACTCCTTCTCACTTTCACATCCCCTCCTTCTGTCTGTCACATCTCCTCCTTCTGTCTGTCACATCCCCTCCTTCTCTCTTTCACATCCCCTCCTCTCTTTCACATCCCCTCCTTCTGTCTTTCACATTCCCTCCTTCTGTCTGTCACATCTCCTCCTTCTCTCTTTCACATCCCCTCCTCTCGTTCACATCCCCTCCTTCTGTCTGTCACATTCCCTCCTTCTGTCTGTCACATCCCCTCCTTCTGTCTGTCACATCCACTCATTCTGTCTTTCACATCCCCTCCTTCTCTCTTTCACATCCCCTCCTTCTCTCGTTCACATTCCCTCCTTCTGTCTGTCACATTCCCTCCTTCTGTCTGTCACATCTCCTCCTTCTGTCTGTCACATCCCCTCCTTCTGTCTTTCACATCCCCTCCTTCTGTCTGTCACATCCCCTCCTTCTGTCTTTCACATCCACTCCTTCTCACTTTCACATCCCCTCCTTCTGTCTGTCACATCTCCTCCTTCTGTCTGTCACATCCCCTCCTTCTCTCTTTCACATCCCCTCCTCTCTTTCACATCCCCTCCTTCTGTCTTTCACATTCCCTCCTTCTGTCTGTCACATCTCCTCCTTCTCTCTTTCACATCCCCTCCTCTCGTTCACATCCCCTCCTTCTGTCTGTCACATTCCCTCCTTCTGTCTGTCACATCCCCTCCTTCTGTCTGTCACATCCACTCATTCTGTCTTTCACATCCCCTCCTTCTCTCTTTCACATCCCCTCCTTCTCTCGTTCACATTCCCTCCTTCTGTCTGTCACATTCCCTCCTTCTGTCTGTCACATGCCCTCCTTCTGTCTGTCACATCCCCTCCTTCTGTCTTTCACATCCCCTCCTTCTCTCTTTCACATCCCCTCCTTCTGTCTGTCACATCCCCTCCTTCTGTCTGTCACATCTCCTCCTTCTGTCTGTCACATCCCCTCCTTCTCTCTTTCACATCCCCTCCTTCTCTCGTTCACATCCCTTCCTCTCTTTCACATCCCCTCCTTCTGTCTTTCACATTCCCTCCTTCTGTCTGTCACATCTCCTCCTTCTCTCTTTCACATCCCCTCCTCTCGTTCACATCCCCTCCTTCTGTCTGTCACATTCCCTCCTTCTGTCTGTCACATCCCCTCCTTCTGTCTGTCACATCCCCTCATTCTGTCTTTCACATCCCCTCCTTCTCTCTTTCACATCCCCTCCTTCTCTCGTTCACATTCCCTCCTTCTGTCTGTCACATTCCCTCCTTCTGTCTGTCACATCCCCTCCTTCTGTCTGTCACATACCCTCCTTCTGTCTTTCACATCCCCTCCTTCTCTCTTTCACATCCCCTCCTTCTGTCTGTCACATCCCCTCCTTCTGTCTGTCACATCTCCTCCTTCTGTCTGTCACATCCCCTCCTTCTCTCTTTCACATCCCCTCCTTCTCTCGTTCACATCCCCTCCTCTCTTTCACATCCCCTCCTTCTGTCTTTCACATTCCCTCCTTCTGTCTGTCACATCTCCTCCTTCTCTCTTTCACATCCCCTCCTCTCGTTCACATCCCCTCCTTCTGTCTGTCACATTCCCTCCTTCTGTCTGTCACATCCCCTCCTTCTGTCTGTCACATCCCCTCATTCTGTCTTTCACATCCCCTCCTTCTCTCTTTCACATCATCTCCTTCTCTCTTTCACATCTCCTCCTTCTGTCTGTCACATGCCCTCCTTCTCTCTTTCACATCTCCTCCATCCATCTTTCACATCACCCCCTTCTCTCTTTCACATTCCCTCCTTCTCTCTTTCACATCCCCTCCTTCTCTCGTTCACATCTCCTCCTTCTGGATGTCACATTCCCTCCTTCTGTCTGTCACATCCCCTCCTTCTGTCTTTCACATTCCCTCCTTCTCTCTTTTACAGCCCCTCCTCTCGTTCATATCCCCTCCTTCTGTCTGTCACATTCCCTCCCTCTGTCTGTCACATCCCCTCCTTCTGTCTGTCACATTCCCTCCTTCTGTCTGTCACATCCCCTCCTTCTCTCTTTCACATCTCCTCCGTTCGTCTTTCACATCACCCCCTTCTGTTTTTCACATTCCCTCCTCCTCTCTTTCACATTCCCACCTTCTCCCTTTCCCATCTCCTCCTTCTCTCTGTCACATCCCCTCCTTCTCTCTGTCACATCTCTTTCTTCTGTCTGTCACATCCCCTCCTTCTCTCTTTCACTTCGCCTCCTTCTCTCTGTCACATCCTCTCCTTCTCTCTTACACATCCCCACCTCATCTCTTTCACATTCCCACCTTCACCCTTTCCCATCTCCTCCTTCTCTCTGTCACATCCCCTCCTTCTCTCTTTCACATCCCCTCCTTCTCTCTGTCACATCTCTTTCTTCTGTCTGTCACATGCCCTCCTTCTGTCGTTCACATCTCCTCCTTCTGGCTGTCACATTCCCTCCTTACGTCTTTCACATCTCCTCCTTCTGTCTTTCACATCCCCTCCTTCTCTCTTTCACATGCCCTCCTTCTCTCGTTCACATCTCCTCCTTCTGGATGTCACATTCCCTCCTTCTGTCTGTCACATCCCCTCCTTCTGTCTGTCCCATCCCCTCCTTCTGTCTTTCACATCCCCTCTTTCTCTCGTTCACATCCCCTCCTTCTGTCTGTCACATTCCCTCCTTCTGTCTATCACATCCCCTCCTTCTGTCTGTCACATCCCCTCCTTCTGTCTTTCACATCCCCTCCTTCTCACTTTCACATCCCCTCCTTCTGTCTGTCACATCTCCTCCTTCTGTCTGTCACATCCCCTCCTTCTCTCATTCACATCCCCTCCTCTCTTTCACATCCCCTCCTTCTGTCTTTCACATTCCCTCCTTCTGTCTGTCACATCCCCTCCTTCTCTCTTTTACATCCCCTCCTCTCTTTCACATCCCCTCCTACTGTCTGTCACATTCCCTCCTTCTGTCTGTCACATGCCCTCCTTCTGTCTGTCACATCCCCTCCTTCTGTCTTTCACATCCCCTCCTTCTCTCTTTCACATCCCCTCCATCTGTCTGTCACATCCCCTCCTTCTGTCTGTCACATCTCCTCCTTCTGTCTGTCACATCCCCTCCTTCTCTCTTTCACATCCCCTCCATGTCTCGTTCACATCCCCTCCTCTCTTTCACATCTCCTCCTTCTGTCTTTCACATCCCCTCCTTCTCTCTTTCACATCCCCTCTTTCTCTCGTTCACATCCCCTCCTTCTGTCTGTCACATTACCTCCTTCTGTCTGTCACATCCCCTCCTTCTGTCTGTCACATCCCCTCATTCTGTCTTTCACATCCCCTCCTTCTCTCTTTCACATCCCCTCCTTCTCTCGTTCACATTCCCTCCTTCTGTCTGTCACATTCCCTCCTTCTGTCTGTCACATGCCCTCCTTCTGTCTGTCACATCCCCTCCTTCTGTCTTTCACATCCCCTCCTTCTCTCTTTCACATCCTCTCTTTCACATTCCCACCTTCACACTTTCCCATTTCCTCCTTCTGAGTTTCACATCTCCTCCTTCTGTCTTTCACATCCCCTCCTTCTCTCTTTCACATCCCCTCTTTCTCTCGTTCACATCCCCTCCTTCTGTCTGTCACATTCCCTCCTTCTGTCTATCATATCCCCTCCTTCTGTCTGTCACATCTCCTCCTTCTGTCTGTCACATCCCCTCCTTCTCTCTTTCACATTCCCTCCTCTCTTTCACATCCCCTCCTTCTGTCTTTCACATTCCCTCCTTCTGTCTGTCACATCTCCTCCTTCTCTCTTTCACATCCCCTCCTCTCGTTCACATCCCCTCCTTCTGTCTGTCACATTCCCTCCTTCTGTCTGTCACATGCCCTCCTTCTGTCTGTCACATCCCCTCCTTCTGTCTTTCACATCCCCTCCTTCTCTCTTTCACATCCTCTCTTTCACATTCCCACCTTCACACTTTCCCATTTCCTCCTTCTGAGTTTCACATCTCCTCCTTCTGTCTTTCACATCCCCTCCTTCTCTCTTTCACATCCCCTCTTTCTCTCGTTCACATCCCCTCCTTCTGTCTGTCACATTCCCTCCTTCTGTCTATCACATCCCCTCCTTCTGTCTGTCACATCCCCTACTTCTGTCTTTCACATCCCCTCCTTCTCACTTTCACATCCCCTCTTTCTGTCTCTCACATCTCCTCCTTCTGTCTTTCACATCCCTTCCTTCTCTCTTTCACATCCCCTCCTCTCTTTCACATCCCCTCCTTCTGTCTGTCACATCCCCTCCTTCTGTCTGTCACATCCCCTCCTTCTGTCTGTCACATACCCTCCTTCTGTCTTTCACATCCCCTCCTTCTCTCTTTCACATCCCCTCCTTCTGTCTGTCACATCTCCTCCTTCTGTCTGTCACATGCCCTCCTTCTGTCTGTCACATGCCCTCCTTCGCTCTTTCACATCTCCTCCGTCCGTCTTTCACATCCCCTCCTTCTCTCTTTCACATCTCCTCCGTCCCTCTTTCACATCTCCTCCGTCCGTCTTTCACACACCCTCCTTCACCCTTTCACATCATCTCCTTCTCTCATTTCACAACCCCTCCTTCTTTCTTTCACAATCCCTCCTTCTCTCTTTAACACCCCCTCCTTCTCTCTTTCACATCTGCTCGTTCTCTCTTTCACATCCCCTCCTTCTCTCTGTCACATCCCCTCCTTCTCTCTTACACATCCCTACCTCCTCTCTTTCAAATTCCCACCTTCACCCTTTCCCATCTCCTCCTTCTCTCTGTCACATCGGCTCCTTCTCTCTTTCACATCCCCTCCTTGTCTCTGTCACATCTCCTTCTTTTGTCTGTCACATTGCCTCCTTCTCTCTTTCACATCCCCTCCTCTCTTACACATCCCCACCTCCTCTCTTTCACATTCCCACCTTCACCGTTTCCCATCTCCTCCTTCTGTCTGTCACATCCCCTCCTTCTGTCTGTCACATCCCCTCCTTCTCTCTTTCACGTCCCCTCCTTCTCTCTTACACATCCCCACCTCCTCTCTTTCACATTCCCACCTTCACACTCTCCCATTTCCTCCTTCTGAGTTTCACATCTCCTCCTTCGGTCTTTCACATCCCCTCCTTCTCTCTTTCACATCCCCTCTTTCTCTCGTTCACATCCCCTCCTTCTGTCTGTCACATTCCCTCCTTCTGTCTATCACATCCCCTCCTTCTGTCTGTCACATCCCCTCCTTCTGTCTTTCACATCCCCTTCTTCTCACTTTCACATCCCCTCCTTCTGTCTGTCACATCTCCTCCTTCTGTCTGTCACATCCCCTCCTTCTCTCTTTCACATCCCCTCCTCTCTTTCACATCCCCTCCTTCTGTCTTTCACATTCCCTCCTTCTGTCTGTCACATCCCCTCCTTCTCTCTTTCACATCCCCTCCTCTCTTTCACATCCCCTCCTACTGTCTTTCACATTCCCTCCTTCTGTCTGTCACATCCCCTCCTTCTGTCTGTCACATCCCCTCATTCTGTCTTTCACATCCCCTCCTTCTCTCTTTCACATCCCCTCCTTCTCTCGTTCACATTCCCTCCTTCTGTCTGTCACATCCCCTCCTTCTGTCTGTCACATGCCCTCCTTCTGTCTGTCACATCCCCTCCTTCTGTCTTTCACATCCCCTCCTTCTCTCTTTCACATCCCCTCCTTCTGTCTGTCACATCCACTCCTTCTGTCTGTCACATCTCCTCCTTCTGTCTGTCACATCCCCTCCTTCTCTCTTTCTCATCCCCTCCTTCTCTCGTTCACATCCCCTCCTCTCTTTCACATCCCCTCCTTCTGTCTTTCACATTCCCTATTTCTGTCTGTCACATCTCCTCCTTCTCTCTTTCACATCCCCTCCTCTCGTTCACATCCCCTCCTTCTGTCTGTCACATTCCCTCCTTCTGTCTGTCACATCCCCTCCTTCTGTCTGTCACATCCCCTCATTCTGTCTTTCACATCCCCTCCTTCTCTCTTTCACATCCCCTCCTTCTCTCGTTCACATTCCCTCCTTCTGTCTGTCACATTCCCTCCTTCTGTCTGTCACATCCCCTCCTTCTGTCTGTCACATCCCCTCCTTCTGTCTTTCACATCCCCTCCTTCTCTCTTTCACATCCCCTCCTTCTGTCTGTCACATCCCCTCCTTCTGTCTGTCACATCCCCTCCTTCTGTCTGTCACATCCCCTCCTTCTCTCTTTCACATCCCCTCCTTCTCTCGTTCACATCCCCTTCTCTCTTTCACATCCCCTCCTTCTGTCTTTCACATTCCCTCCTTCTGTCTGTCACATCTCCTCCTTCTCTCTTTCACATCCCCTCCTCTCGTTCACATCCCCTCCTTCTGTCTGTCACATTCCCTCCTTCTGTCTGTCACATCCCCTCCTTCTGTCTGTCACATCCCCTCATTCTGACTTACACATCCCCTCCTTCTCTCTTTCACATCACCTCCTTCTCTCTTTCACATCTCCTCCTTCTGTCTGTCACATGCCCTCCTTCTCTCTTTCACATCTCCTCCATCCATCTTTCACATCACCCCCTTCTCTCTTTCACATTCCCTCCTTCTCTCTTTCACATCCCCTCCTTCTCTCGTTCACATCTCCTCCTTCTGGATGTCACATTCCCTCCTTCTGTCTGTCACATCCCCTCCTTCAGTCTTTAACATTCCCTCCTCCTCTCTTTTACAGCCCCTCCTCTCGTTCATATCCCCTCCTTCTGTCTGTCACATTCCCTCCCTCTGTCTGTCACATCCCCTCCTTCTGTCTGTCACATTCCCTCCTTCTGTCTGTCACATCCCCTCCTTCTCTCTTTCACATCTCCTCCGTTCGTCTTTCACATCACCCCCTTCTGTCTTTCATATTCCCTCCTCCTCTCTTTCACATTCCCACCTTCACCCTTTCCCATCTCCTCCTTCTCTCTGTCACATCCCCTCCTTCTCTCTGTCACATCTCTTTCTTCTGTCTGTCACATGCCTTCCTTCTGTCGTTCACATCTCCTCCATCCATCTTTCACATCACCCCCTTCTCTCTTTCACATTCCCTCCTTCTCTCTTTCACATCCCCTCCTTCTCTCGTTCACATCTCCTCCTTCTGGATGTCACATTCCCTCCTTCTGTCTGTCACATCCCCTCCTTCTGTCTGTCACATCCCCACCTTCAGTCTTTCACATTCCCTCCTTCTCTCTTTTACAGCCCCTCCTCTCGTTCATATCCCCTCCTTCTGTCTGTCACATTCCCTCCCTCTGTCTGTCACATCCCCTCCTTCTGTCTGTCACATTCCCTCCTTCTGTCTGTCACATCCCCTCCTTCTCTCTTTCACATCTCCTCCGTTCGTCTTTCACATCACCCCCTTCTGTCTTTCACATTCCCTCCTCCTCTCTTTCACATTCCCACCTTCACCCTTTCCCATCTCCTCCTTCTCTCTTTCACATCCCTTCCTTCTCTCTGTCACATCTTCATCTTCTGTCTGTCACATCCCCTCCTTCTCTCTTTCACTTCGCCTCCTTCTCTCTGTCACATCCTCTCCTTCTCTCTTACACATCCCCACCTCCTCTCTTTCACATTCCCACCTTCACCCTTTCCCATCTCCTCCTTCTCTCTGTCACATCCCCTCCTTCTCTCTTTCACATCCCCTCCTTCTCTCTGTCACATCTCTTTCTTCTGTCTGTCACATGCCCTCCTTCTGTCGTTCACATCTCCTCCTTCTGGCTGTCACATTCCCTCATTCCGTCTTTCACATCTCCTCCTTCTGTCTTTCACATCCCCTCCTTCTCTCTTTCACATGCCCTCCTTCTCTCGTTCACATCTCCTCCTTCTGGATGTCACATTCCCTCCTTCTCTCTTTCACATCTCCTCCATCCATCTTTCACATCACCCCCTTCTCTCTTTCACATTCCCTCCTTCTCTCTTTCACATCCCCTCCTTCTCTCGTTCACATCTCCTCCTTCTGGATGTCACATTCCCTCCTTCTGTCTGTCACATCCCCTCCTTCTGTCTGTCACATCTCCTCCTTCTGGATGTCACATTCCCTCCTTCTGTCTGTCACATTCCCTCCTTCTCTCTTTCACATCCCCTCCTTCTCTCGTTCACATCTCCTCCTTCTGGATGTCACATTCCCTCCTTCTGTCTGTCACATCCCCTCCTTCTGTCTGTCACATCCCCTCCTTCAGTCTTTCACATTCCCTCCTTCTCTCTTTTACAGCCCCTCCTCTCGTTCATATCCCCTCCTTCTGTCTGTCACATTCCCTCCCTCTGTCTGTCACATCCCCTCCTTCTGTCTGTCACATTCCCTCCTTCTGTCTGTCACATCCCCTCCTTCTCTCTTTCACATCTCCTCCGTTCGTCTTTCACATCACCCCCTTCTGTCTTTCATATTCCCTCCTCCTCTCTTTCACATTCCCACCTTCACCCTATCCCATCTCCTCCTTCTCTCTGTCACATCCCCTCCTTCTCTCTGTCACATCTCTTTCTTCTGTCTGTCACATGCCTTCCTTCTGTCGTTCACATCTCCTCCATCCATCTTTCACATCACCCCCTTCTCTCTTTCACATTCCCTCCTTCTCTCTTTCACATCCCCTCCTTCTCTCGTTCACATCTCCTCCTTCTGGATGTCACATTCCCTCCTTCTGTCTGTCACATCCCCTCCTTCTGTCTGTCACATCCCCACCTTCAGTCTTTCACATTCCCTCCTTCTCTCTTTTACAGCCCCTCCTCTCGTTCATATCCCCTCCTTCTGTCTGTCACATTCCCTCCCTCTGTCTGTCACATCCCCTCCTTCTGTCTGTCACATTCCCTCCTTCTGTCTGTCACATCCCCTCCTTCTCTCTTTCACATCTCCTCCGTTCGTCTTTCACATCACCCCCTTCTGTCTTTCACATTCCCTCCTCCTCTCTTTCACATTCCCACCTTCACCCTTTCCCATCTCCTCCTTCTCTCTTTCACATCCCTTCCTTCTCTCTGTCACATCTTCATCTTCTGTCTGTCACATCCCCTCCTTCTCTCTTTCACTTCGCCTCCTTCTCTCTGTCACATCCTCTCCTTCTCTCTTACACATCCCCACCTCCTCTCTTTCACATTCCCACCTTCACCCTTTCCCATCTCCTCCTTCTCTCTGTCACATCCCCTCCTTCTCTCTTTCACATCCCCTCCTTCTCTCTGTCACATCTCTTTCTTCTGTCTGTCACATGCCCTCCTTCTGTCGTTCACATCTCCTCCTTCTGGCTGTCACATTCCCTCATTCCGTCTTTCACATCTCCTCCTTCTGTCTTTCACATCCCCTCCATCTCTCTTTCACATGCCCTCCTTCTCTCGTTCACATGCGCTCCTTCTGTCGTTCACATCTCCTCCTTCTGGCTGTCACATTCCCTCCTTCCGTCTTTCACATCTCCTCCTTCTGTCTTTCACATCCCCTCCTTCTCTCTTTCACACGCCCTCCTTCTCTCGTTCACATCTCCTCCTTCTGGATGTCACATTCCCTCCTTCTGTCTGTCACATCCCCTCCTTCTGTCTGTCCCATCCCCTCCTTCTGTCTTTCACATTCCCTCCTTCTCTCTTTCACATCCCCTCCTCTCGTTCACATTCCCTCCTTCTGTCACATTCCCTCCTTCTGTCTGTCACATCCCCTCCTTCTGTCTGTCACATCTCCTCCTTCTGTCTGTCACATCCTCTCCTTCTCTCTTTCACACCCCCTCCTTCTGTCTTTCACATCCCCTCCTTCTGTCTTTCACATCCCCTCCTTCTGTCTGTCACATCCCCTCCTTCTGTCTTTCACATTCCATCCTTCTCTCTTTCACATCCCCTACTTCTGTCTGTCACATCTCCTTCTCTCTTTCACATCCCCTCCTTCTCTCATTCACATCTCCTCCTTCTCTTGTTCACATCCCCTCCTTCTGTCTTTCTCATCCTCTCCTTCTCTCTTTCACATCTCCTCCTTCTGTCTTTCACATCCCCTCCTTCTGTCTGTCACATCCCCTCCTTCTGTCTTTCACATCCCCTCCTTCTGTCTGTCACATCCCCTCCTTCTGTCTTTCACATTCCCTCCTTCTCTCTTTCACATCCCCTCCTTCTGTCTGTCACATCCCCTCCTTCTGTCTTTCACATCCCCTCCTTCTGTCTTTCACATCCCCTCCTTCTGTCTTTCACATTCCCTCCTTCTCTCTTTCACATCCCCTCCTTCTGTCTGTCACATCCCCTTCTTCTGTCTGTCACATTCCCTCCTTCTGTCTTTCACATCCCCTCCATCTGTCTGTCACATCCCCTCCTTCTCTCATTCACATCCCCTCCTTCTCTCATTCACATCTCCTACTTCTCTCTTTCACATCCTCTCCTTCTTTCTGTCACATCCCCTCCTACTCTCTTTGACATCCCTTCCTTATGTCTTTCACATCCCCTCCTTTTCTCTTTCACATCCCTTCCTACTCACTTTCACATCGTCTCCTTTTCTCGTTCACATCCCCTCCTTCTCTCTTACACATCCCCTCCTTCTGTCTGTCACATCCCCTCCTTCTCTCATTCACATCCCCTCCTTCTCTCATTCACATCTACTACTCACTTTCACATCCCCTCCTTCTGTCTGTCACATCCCCTCCTTCTCTCATTCACATCCCCTCCTTCTCTCATTCACATCTCCTACTCACTTTCACATCCCCTCCTTCTGTCTTTCTCATCCTCTCCTTCTCTCTTTCACATCCCCTCCTTCTGTCTTTCACATCCCCTCCTTCCCTCATTCACATCCCCTCCTTCTGTCTGTCACATCCCCTCCTTCTCTCGTTCACATCCTCTCCTTCTCTCATTCACATCTCCTACTTATCTCTTTCACATCCCCTCCTTCTGTCTTTCACATCCTCTCCTTCCCTCTTTCACATCCCCTCCTTCTGTCTGTCACATCCTCTCCTTCTCTCATTCACATCTCCTACTTATCTCTTTCACATCCCCTCCTTCTGTCTTTCACATTCTCTCCTTCTCTCTTTCACATCCCCTCCTTCTCTCTGTCACATCTCTTTCTTCTGTCTGTCACATGCCCTCCTTCTGTCGTTCACATCTCCTCCTTCTGGCTGTCACATTCCCTCCTTCCGTCTTTCACATCTCCTCCTTCTGTCTTTCACATCCCCTCCTTCTCTCTTTCACATGCCCTCCTTCTCTCGTTCACATGCGCTCCTTCTGTCGTTCACATCTCCTCCTTCTGGCTGTCACATTCCCTCCTTCCGTCTTTCACATCTCCTCCTTCTGTCTTTCACATCCCCTCCTTCTCTCTTTCACACGCCCTCCTTCTCTCGTTCACATCCCCTCCTTCTGTCTTTCACATCCTCTCCTTCTCTCTTTCACATCCCCTCCTTCTCTCTGTCACATCTCTTTCTTCTGTCTGTCACATGCCTTCCTTCTGTCGTTCACATCTCCTCCTTCTGACTGTCACATTCCCTCCTTCCGTCTTTCACATCTCCTCCTTCTGTCTTTCACATCCCCTCCTTCTCTCTTTCACATGCCCTCCTTCTCTCGTTCACATGCGCTCCTTCTGTCGTTCACATCTCCTCCTTCTGGCTGTCACATTCCCTCCTTCCGTCTTTCACATCTCCTCCTTCTGTCTTTCACATCCCCTCCTTCTCTCTTTCACACGCCCTCCTTCTCTCGTTCACATCTCCTCCTTCTGGATGTCACATTCCTCCTTCTGTCTGTCACATCCCCTCCTTCTGTCTGTCCCATCCCCTCCTTCTGTCTTTCACATTCCCTCCTTCTGTCTTTCACATCCCCTCCTCTCGTTCACATTCCCTCCTTCTGTCACATTCCCTCCTTCTGTCTGTCACATCCCCTCCTTCTGTCTGTCACATCTCCTCCTTCTGTCTGTCACATCTCCTCCTTCTGTCTGTCACATCCTCTCCTTCTCTCTTTCACATCCCCTCCTTCTGTCTTTCACATCCCCTCCTTCTGTCTTTCACATCCCCTCCTTCTGTCTGTCACATCCCCTCCTTCTGTCTTTCACATTCCATCCTTCTCTCTTTCACATCCCCTACTTCTGTCTGTCACATCTCCTTCTCTCTTTTACATCCCCTCCTTCTCTCGTTCACATCTCCTCCTTCTCTTGTTCACATCCCCTCCTTCTGTCTTTCTCATCCTCTCCTTCTCTCTTTCACATCTCCTCCTTCTGTCTTTCACATCCCCTCCTTCTGTCTGTCACATCCCCTCCTTATGTCTTTCACATCCCCTCCTTTTCTCTTTCATATCCCTTCCTACTCTCTTTCACATCGTCTCCTTTTCTCGTTCACATCCCCTCCTTCTCTCTTACACATCCCCTCCTTCTGTCTGTCACATCCCCTCCTTCTCTCATTCACATCCCCTCCTTCTCTCATTCACATCTCCTACTCACTTTCACATCCCCTCCTTCTGTCTTTCTCATCCTCTCCTTCTCTCTTTCACATCCCCTCCTTCTGTCTTTCACATCCCCTCCTTCCCTCATTCACATCCCCTCCTTCTGTCTGTCACATCCCCTCCTTCTCTCGTTCACATCCTCTCCTTCTCTCATTCACATCTCCTACTTATCTCTTTCACATCCCCTCCTTCTGTCTTTCACATCCTCTCCTTCCCTCTTTCACATCCCCTCCTTCTGTCTGTCACCTCCCCTCCTTCTCTCGTTCACATCCTCTCCTTCTCTCATTCACATCCTCTCCTTCTCTCTTTCACATCCCCTCCTTCTGTCTTTCACATCCCCTCCTTCTGTCTTTCACATCCCCTCCTTCTGTCTGTCACATCCCCTCCTTCTGTCTTTCACATTCCATCCTTCTCTCTTTCACATCCCCTACTTCTGTCTGTCACATCTCCTTCTCTCTTTCACATCCCCTCCTTCTCTCGTTCACATCCGCTCCTTCTGTCTTTCATATCCCCTCCTTCTCTCTTTCACATCTCCTCCTTCTCTCGTTCACATCCTCTCCTTCTCTCATTCACATCCTCTCCTTCTCTCTTTCTCATCCTGTCCTTCTCTCTTTCACATCTCCTCCTTCTGTCTTTCACATCCCCTCCTTCTGTCTGTCACATCCCCTCCTTCTCTCTTTCACATGCCCTCCTTCTGTCTGTCACATCCCCTCCTTCTGTCTTTCACATTCCCTCCTTCTCTCTTTCACATCCCCTCCTTCTGTCTGTCACATCCCCTCCTTCTGTCTTTCACATCCCCTCCTTCTGTCTGTCACATCCCCTCCTTCTGTCTGTCACATCCCCTCCTTCTCTCATTCACATCTCCTACTTCTCTCTTTCACATCCCCTCCTTCTCTCTTTCACATCCTCCCCTTCCCTCTTTCACAGCTCCGCCTACTCTCTTTCACATCCCCTCCTACTCTCTTTGAAATCCCCTCCTTATGTCTTTCACATCCCCTCCTTCTCTGTTTCACATCTCTTCCTTCCCTCTTTCACATCTCCTCCTTCTGTCTGTCACATGCCCTCCTTCTGTCTGTCACATGCCCTCCTTCTCTCTTTCACATCTCCTCCGTCCGTCTTTCACATCCCCTCCTTCTCTCTTTCACATCTCCTCCGTCCGTCTTTCACACACCCTCCTTCACCCTTTCACATCATCTCCTTCTCTCATTTCACAACCCCTCCTTCTTTCTTTCACAATACCTCCTTCTCTCTTTCACACCCCCTCCTTCTCTCTTTCACATCTGCTCGTTCTCTCTTTCACATCCCCTCCTTCTCTCTGTCACATCCCCTCCTTCTCTCTTACACATCCCTACCTCCTCTCTTTCAAATTCCCACCTTCACCCTTTCCCATCTCCTCCTTCTGTCTGTCACATCGGCTCCTTCTCTCTTTCACATCCCCTCCTCTCTGTCACATCTCCTTCTTTTGTCTGTCACATTGCCTCCTTCTCTCTTTCACATCCCCTCCTCTCTTACACATCCCCACCTCCTCTCTTTCACAATCCCACCTTCACCGTTTCCCATCTCCTCCTTCTGTCTGTCACATCCCCTCCTTCTGTCTGTCACATCCCCTCCTTCTCTCTTTCACATCCCCTCCTTCTCTCTTACACATCCCCACCTCCTCTCTTTCACATTCCCACCTTCACCCTTTCCCATTTCCTCCTTCTGAGTTTCACATCTCCTCCTTCTGTCTTTCACATCCCCTCCTTCTCTCTTTCACATCCCCTCTTTCTCTCGTTCACATCCCCTCCTTCTGTCTGTCACATTCCCTCCTTCTGTCTGTCACATCCCCTCCTTCTGTCTGTCACATCCCCTCCTTCTGTCTTTCACATCCCCTCCTTCTCACTTTCACATCCCCTCTTTCTGTCTGTCACATCTCCTCCTTCTGTCTGTCACATCCCCTCCTTCTCTCTTTCACATCCCCTCCTCTCTTTCACATCCCCTCCTTCTGTCTGTCACATTCCCTCCTTCTGTCTGTCACATCCTCTCCTTCTCTCTTTCACATCCCCTCCTCTCTTTCACATCCCCTCCTACTGTCTTTCACATTCCCTCCTTCTGTCTGTCACATCCCCTCCTTCTGTCTGTCACATCCCCTCATTCTGTCTTTCACATCCCCTCCTTCTCTCTTTCACATTCCCTCCTTCTCTCTTTCACATCCCCTCCTTCTGTCTGTCACATCCCCTCCTTCTGTCTTTCACAACCCCTCCTTCTGTCTTTCACATCCCCTCCTTCTGTCTGTCACATCCCCTCCTTCTGTCTTTCACATTCCCTCCTTCTCTCTTTCACATCCCCTCCTTCTGTCTGTCACATCCCCTTCTTCTGTCTGTCACATCCCCTCCTTCTGTCTTTCACATCCCCTCCTTGTGTCTGTCACATCCCCTCCTTCTCTCATTCACATCCCCTCCTTCTCTCATTCACATCTCCTACTTCTCTCTTTCACATCCTCTCCTTCTTTCTGTCACATCCCCTCCTACTCTCTTTGACATCCCTTCCTTATGTCTTTCACATCCCCTCCTTTTCTCTTTCACATCCCTTCCTACTCTCTTTCACATCGTCTCCTTTTCTCGTTCACATCCCCTCCTTCTCTCTTACACATCCCCTCCTTCTGTCTGTCACATCCCCTCCTTCTCTCATTCACATCCCCTCCTTCTCTCATTCATATCTCCTACTCACTTTCACATCCCCTCCTTCTGTCTTTCTCATCCTCTCCTTCTCTCTTTCACATCCCCTCCTTCTGTCTTTCACATCCCCTCCTTCCCTCATTCACATCCCCTCCTTCTGTCTGTCACATCCCCTCCTTCTCTCGTTCACATCCTCTCCTTCTCTCATTCACATCCCCTCCTTCTCTCGTTCACATCCGCTCCTTCTGTCTTTCATATCCCCTCCTTCTCTCTTTCACATCTCCTCCTTCTCTCGTTCACTTCCTCTCCTTCTCTCATTCACATCCTCTCCTTCTCTCTTTCTCATCCTCTCCTTCTCTCTTTCACATCTCCTCCTTCTGTCTTTCACATCCCCTCCTTCTGTCTGTCACATCCCCTCCTTCTGTCTTTCACATTCCCTCCTTCTCTCTTTCACATCCCCTCCTTCTGTCTGTCACATCCCCTCCTTCTGTCTTTCACATCCCCTCCTTCTGTCTGTCACATCCCCTCCTTCTGTCTGTCACATCCCCTCCTTCTCTCATTCACATCTCCTACTTCTCTCTTTCACATCCCCTCCTTCTCTCTTTCACATCCTCCCCTTCCCTCTTTCACAGCTCCGCCTACTCTCTTTCACATCCCCTCCTACTCTCTTTGAAATCCCCTCCTTATGTCTTTCACATCCCCTCCTTCTCTGTTTCACATCTCTTCCTTCCCTCTTTCACATCTCCTCCTTCTGTCTGTCACATGCCCTCCTTCTGTCTGTCACATCCCCTCCTTCTCTCTTTCACATCTCCTCCGTCCGTCTTTCACATCCCCTCCTTCTCTCTTTCACATCTCCTCCGTCCGTCTTTCACACACCCTCCTTCACCCTTTCACATCATCTCCTTCTCTCATTTCACAACCCCTCCTTCTTTCTTTCACAATACCTCCTTCTCTCTTTCACACCCCCTCCTTCTCTCTTTCACATCTGCTCGTTCTCTCTTTCACATCCCCTCCTTCTCTCTGTCACATCCCCTCCTTCTCTCTTACACATCCCTACCTCCTCTCTTTCAAATTCCCACCTTCACCCTTTCCCATCTCCTCCTTCTGTCTGTCACATCGGCTCCTTCTCTCTTTCACATCCCCTCCTCTCTGTCACATCTCCTTCTTTTGTCTGTCACATTGCCTCCTTCTCTCTTTCACATCCCCTCCTCTCTTACACATCCCCACCTCCTCTCTTTCACAATCCCACCTTCACCGTTTCCCATCTCCTCCTTCTGTCTGTCACATCCCCTCCTTCTGTCTGTCACATCCCCTCCTTCTCTCTTTCACATCCCCTCCTTCTCTCTTACACATCCCCACCTCCTCTCTTTCACATTCCCACCTTCACCCTTTCCCATTTCCTCCTTCTGAGTTTCACATCTCCTCCTTCTGTCTTTCACATCCCCTCCTTCTCTCTTTCACATCCCCTCTTTCTCTCGTTCACATCCCCTCCTTCTGTCTGTCACATTCCCTCCTTCTGTCTGTCACATCCCCTCCTTCTGTCTGTCACATCCCCTCCTTCTGTCTTTCACATCCCCTCCTTCTCACTTTCACATCCCCTCTTTCTGTCTGTCACATCTCCTCCTTCTGTCTGTCACATCCCCTCCTTCTCTCTTTCACATCCCCTCCTCTCTTTCACATCCCCTCCTTCTGTCTTTCACATTCCCTCCTTCTGTCTGTCACATCCCCTCCTTCTCTCTTTCACATCCCCTCCTCTCTTTCACATCCCCTCCTTCTCTCGTTCACATTCCCTCCTTCTGTCTGTCACATTCCCTCCTTCTCTCTTTCACATCCCCTCCTCTCTTTCACATCCCCTCCTTCTGTCTTTCACATTCCCTCCTTCTGTCTGTCACATCCCCTCCTTCTCTCTTTCACATCCCCTCCTTCTGTCTGTCACATCCCCTCCTTCTCTCTTTCACATCCCCTCCTTCTCTCGTTCACATCCCCTCCTCTCTTTCACATCCCCTCCTTCTGTCTTTCACATTCCCTCCTTCTGTCTGTCACATCTCCTCCTTCTCTCTTTCACATCCCCTCCTCTCGTTCACATCCCCTCCTTCTGTCTGTCACATTCCCTCCTTCTGTCTGTCACATCCCCTCCTTCTGTCTGTCACATCCCCTCCTTATGTCTGTCACATCCCCTCATTCTGTCTTTCACATTCCCTCCTTCTCTCTTTCACATCCCCTCCTTCTCTCTGTCACATCTTCATCTTCTGTCTGTCACATCCCCTCCTTCTCTCTTTCACTTCGCCTCCTTCTCTCTGTCACATCCTCTCCTTCTCTCTAACACATCCCCACCTCCTTTCTTTCACATTCCCACCTTCACCCTTTCCCATCTCCTCCTTCTCTCTGTCACATCCCCTCCTTCTCTCTTTCACTTCCCCTCCTTCTCTCTGTCACATCTCTTTCTTCTGTCTGTCACATGCCCTCCTTCTGTCGTTCACATCTCCTCCTTCTGGCTGTCACATTCCCTCCTTCCGTCTTTCACATCTCCTCCTTCTGTCTTTCACATCCCCTCCTTCTCTCTTTCACATGCCCTCCTTCTCTCGTTCACATCTCCTCCTTCTGGATGTCACATTCCCTCCTTCTGTCTGTCACATCCCCTCCTTCTGTCTGTCACATCTCCTCCTTCTGTCTGTCACATCCTCTCCTTCTCTCTTTCACATCCCCTCCTTCTGTCTTTCACATTCCATCCTTCTCTCTTTCACATCCCCTACTTCTGTCTGTCACATCTCCTTCTCTCTTTCACATCCCCTCCTTCTCTCGTTCACATCTCCTCCTTCTCTTGTTCACAACCCCTCCTTCTGTCTTTCTCATCCTCTCCTTCTCTCTTTCACATCTCCTCCTTCTGTCTTTCACATCCCCTCCTTCTGTCTGTCACATCCCCTCCTTCTGTCTTTCACATCCCCTCCTTCTGTCTGTCACATCCCCTCCTTCTGTCTTTCCCATTCCCTCCTTCTCTCTTTCACATCCCCTCCTTCTGTCTGTCACATCCCCTCCTTCTGTCTTTCACATCCTCTCCTTCTGTCTTTCACATCTCCTCCTTCTGTCTTTCACATCCCCTCCTTCTGTCTGTCACATCCCCTCCTTCTGTCTTTCACATTCCCTCCTTCTCTCTTTCACATCCCCTCCTTCTGTCTGTCACATCCCCTCCTTCTGTCTTTCACATCCCCTCCTTCTGTCTTTCACATGCCCTCCTTCTGTCTGTCACATCCCCTCCTTCTGTCTTTCACATTGCCTCCTTCTCTCTTTCACATCCCCTCCTTCTGTCTGTCACATCCCCTTCTTCTGTCTGTCACATCCCCTCCTTCTGTCTTTCACATCCCCTCCTTCTGTCTGTCACATCCCCTCCTTCTCTCATTCACATCCCCTCCTTCTCTCATTCACATCTCCTACTTCTCTCTTTCACATCCTCTCCTTCTTTCTGTCACATCCCCTCCTACTCTCTTTGACATCCCTTCCTTATGTCTTTCACATCCCCTCCTTTTCTCTTTCACATCCCTTCCTACTCTCTTTCACATCGTCTCCTTTTCTCATTCACATCCCCTCCTTCTCTCTTACACATCCCCTCCTTCTGTCTGTCACATCCCCTCCTTCTCTCATTCACATCCCCTCCTTCTCTCATTCACATCTACTACTCACTTTCACATCCCCTCCTTCTGTCTTTCTCATCCTCTCCTTCTCTCTTTCACATCCCCTCCTTCTGTCTTTCACATCCCCTCCTTCCCTCATTCACATCCCCTCCTTCTGTCTGTCACATCCCCTCCTTCTCTCGTTCACATCCTCTCCTTCTCTCATTCACATCTCCTACTTATCTCTTTCACATCCCCTCCTTCTGTCTTTCACATCCTCTCCTTCCCTCTTTTACATCTCCTACTCTCTTTCACATCCCCTACCTCTCTCTGTCACATCCCCTCCTACTCTCTTTGACATCCCCTCCTTATGTCTTTCACATCCCCTCCTTCTCTCGTTCACATCCCCTCCTCTCTTTCACATCTCCTCCTTCTCTCTTTCACATCCCTTCCTTCTCTCTTTCACATCTCCTCCTTCTCTCTTTCACATCTCCTCCTTCTGTCTGTCACATGCCCTCCTTCTCTCTTTCACATCTCTTCCATCCGTCTTTCACACTCCCTCCTTCACCCTTTCACATCATCTCCTTCTCTCGTTTCACATCCCCTCCTTCTTTCTTTCACATTCCCTCCTTCTCTCTTTCACACCCCCTCCTTCTCTCTTTCACATCTGCTCGTTCTCTCTTTCACATCCCCTCCTTCTCTCTGTCACATCCCCTCCTTCTCTCTTACACATCCCTACTTCCTCTCTTTCAAATTCCCACCTTCACCCTTTCCCATCTCCTCCTTCTCTCTGTCACATCGGCTCCTTCTCTCTTTCACATCCCCTCCTTCTCTCTGTCACATCTCCTTCTTCTGTCTGTCACATCCCCTCCTTCTCTCTTTCACGTCCCCTCCTTCTCTCTTACACATCCCCACCTCCTCTCTTTCACATTCCCACCTTCACCCTTTCCCATCTCCTCTTTCTGTCTTTCACATCTCCTCCTTCTGTCTTTCACATCCCCTCCTTCTCTCTTTCACATCCCCTCCTTCTCTCGTTCACATCCCCTCCTTCTGTGTGTCCCATTCCCTCCTTCTGTCTGTCACATCCCCTCCATCTCTCGTTCACATCCCCTCCTTCTGTCTTTCACATCTCCTCCTTCTCTCTTTCACATCCCCTCCTTCTGTCTGTCACATCTCCTCCTTCTGTCTGTCACATCCCCTCCTTCTCTCTTACACATCCCCTCCTTCTCTCGTTCACATCCCCTCCTTCTCTCGTTCACATCCCCTCCTCTCTTTCACATCCCCTCCTTCTCTCTTTCACATCCCCTCCTTCTCTCTTTCACATCGCCTCCTTCTTTCTGTCACATCCTCTCCTTCTCTCTTACACATCCCCACCTCCTCTCTTTCACATTCCCACCTTCACCCTTTCCCATCTCCTCCTTCTCTCTGTCACATCCTCTCCTTCTCTCTTTCACATCCCCTCCTTCTCTCTGTCACATCTCTTTCTTCTGTCTGTCACATCCCCTCCTTCTGTCTTTCACATCTCCTCCTTCTGGCTGTCACATTCCCTCCTTCTGTCTTTCACATCTCCTCCTTCTGTCTTTCACATCCCCTCCTTCTCTCTTTCACATCCCCTCCTTCTCTCTTTATCACATCCCCTCCTTCTCTCTTTCACATCCCCTCCTTCTCTCATTCACATCCCCTCAGTCTCTCTTTCTTATCTCCTCCTTCTCTCTTTCACACCCCTTCCAGTCTTTCACATCCCCTCCTTCTCTCTTTCACATCCCTCCTTCTATCTGTTACATCCCCTCCTTCTCTCTTTCACATCTCCTCCAGTAGCCTGTCACATGACCACTCCCCTTGACTTTGAACCACTAACTCTCTGTCACTTCATCCTCCCCGTCCTCCACAGACATCTGCTTTTCTGTTCTTTTTCCATCTTTCAGGAGCCATGGAACCCACATAATATCCCTGAGCACATTTTGCACTAGAAAAAAATAATATTGACATGAAATGTAAATATTAATTGTAATTAAAACCTGGAATTAAGTTCAGTGGAATAACTCATAGACTACTGCAAAAAAATCAATTGCATTACATTCTATACAATGTCAAATTTGAGCAGTTTGTAATCGTTTTCTGCAAATTTTTCAAACTAAATAAAGTTTAGTAAACAATGATTAAAATGCTTGAGGGATAGGTTTTCATGCATTTGGAAAGGCCAGGACTGATTCGGAATTATTGACATGGCTTCATTCATGGGGAATCGCCTCTCACTGATTTGATTGAGTTTTTCGAAGAAGTAACGAAGAGGATTGATGAGGGTGGAGCAGCGGATGTTGTGTACAAGGACTTCAGCTCGACACTCAACAAATGGCAGAGTGGTTAGCAACGTTTTATCACATGGAATCCAGGGAGAGCTGGACATTTTGATACAAAATTAGATTGAAAATAGGAGACAGAAGATGGTCGTGCAGGGTTGTTTTTCAGACTGGAGGCCTGTGACCAATGGTGTGCCACAAGGATCGGTGCTGGGTCCACTGCTTTTTGTCATTTACATAAATGATTTGGATGTGAACAGAGGAGGTATAGTTAGCAAGTTTGCAGATGACACCAAGATTGGTGGTGTAGTGGATAGTGAGGTGGTTATCTCAGAGTATAATGGGACCTTGATCATGTGGGTCAATAGGCCGAGGAATGGCAGATAGAATTTAATTTAGATAAATGTGAGGTGTTGCATTTTGGTAAGACAAATTACTTAATGTTAGGGTCCTGGGAAGTGTTGGCAAACACAAAAATGTTGGGGTGCAGGTTCATAGTTCCTTGAAAGTGGAGCTCCAGCGTAGATAAGGTAATGAAGAAAGTGTTTGGTATGCTTGTCGTTATTGGTCAGTGCATTGAACATAAGAGTTATAGCGTCATGGCGAGGCTGTACAGGACATTGGTGAGGCCACTTTTGGCATACTGCATTCAGTTCTGGTGTCCCGGCTATAGGAAAGAGGGTGTTAAACCTGAAAAGGTTCAGAAAAGATTTAGAAGGATGCTGGCAGGGTTGGAAAGCTTGAGCTATAAGGGAGAAGCTGAACAGGCTGGAGCTATTTTTCCTGGGACTTTGGAGGCTGAGGGGTAACCTTATAGAGGTTTATAAAATCATGTGGGGCACGGATAGGCAGAAGTCAATCTCCCATGGTAGGGGAGTCCAAACTCTGAAGGCATAGGTTTAAGGTGAGAGGGGAAAGATTTAAAAGGGACCTGAGGGGTAATGTTTTCATGCACAGGGTAGTGCACGTATAGAATGAACTGCAAGAGGAAGTGGTGGAGGCTGATACAATTACAGCATTTAAAAGGCATCTGGATGGGTACATGAACTGGATGGGTTTAGAGGAATGTGGGCCAAATGCTGGTGAATGGAACTAGATTAACTGATGATAACCGGTTGGAATGGACAAGTTGGACCAAAGGTTCTGTTTCCATGCTGTACATCTCTATGACTCTAATTGGCTTAACATAGCACTCTGTTTTAGGACAATTGGAATGAGCAAAAAATTTTGTCCCTGCCAATAATGGCCACAGCCAAGCAAGGCACAATGAAAAGAACATGAAAGGTTACACCAAAAAATAAATCACACATTTCACATTCTACAACACACAATATAGTAACGAACATTAACCAGCTTGGTCCTCTTTAGCAAAAGGAGGTTATTCAGCTCATTGTGCCTTCTCCAGCTCCTCAAAACAGCATCATTTCCTCGTGCCAATCTTGTGTTTTCTTCCCCATTTCGTTGCACCTACAGTATCAGAGGATCATGCCTAAAGCTGGGGGTTGGAGTTGAAATAACTCCACAGAGGCCATATGCCGACACCAAATCACACTTTCTTCACAGGTGGAGAAGCCTTGACACTGATCCAGTTCCTTCAGAGCCAGCTCTCAGAGTGAACAGGATGTCTGACACTCCTGTTTATATCTGTCAGCCAGGGTTCCCTAATTGGATCAAATTAACAGCCCCAAACAGGGAACTCATATTCTATGAAGTCCACCTGGCTGACCTCGTTACAGTAACTACAGGAGTACATGGAGAAAACTAATGTGAATATTTGGATTGCAAGGAGTTCCGCTGGGTTTGTAGAAAGATGTGTAGGTGACATTTGGAAAAGCTTCTTCTTTGTATCATTGTGAGGGAGATGGTACCATAGTGGTAACATTAAGGGTTAGTAATCCCAAGACCCAGACCATGGGCTGGTGGTACAGGTTCAAATCCCGCCAGCGAAGCAGACAGATCATAAAATCATAGAATCTCTACAGTGTGGAAACTGGCCATTTGGCCCAACAAGTCCACACCAACCCTCTGAAGAGTAACCCACCCCCTACCCTATGACTCTATGACTAATGCACCTAACCTACACATCCCTGAACACTATGGACAATTTGATATGGCCAATTCACCTGACCTGCACATCTTTGGATTGTTGAAGGAAACCAGTGCACCCAGAGGAAACCCACGCAGACACAGGGAGAATGTGCAAATTCCACACAGACTGTTGCCCGAAGCTGGAATCGAACTTGGGTCCCTGGCACTGTGAAGCAGCAGTGCTAACCACCATGCCACCCATAAATTATTAAAGGTATTAAATTCAATGACCACATTTGGAATATAAAGGTCAGCTCAGTAATGGGGTCACACCCTGGCTACAATCATTAATCATTAATGCCCTCGAGGGAAGGGAATCTGCCTTGGTTTCAGAAACACAGTAATGTGGTTGACCTTTAATAGTCTTCTAAAGTAACCCAACAATCCATTTGGTTCAAAGGTAAACAGGAATGGGCAACAAATATTGGCTTTGCATGTCCCGTGAAAGAATCAAGGCGGGGAGAAATGGCTTACCATCAGCTGAATAGGTGAAATTGATCTCTAACACTGGCCCCACCCCCTTCAGCAGAACGATGTGTATATCCATGTTCCGAGGTGGTGAGAGAGGCCAACTATCATGGTACTTGGGCAGACAGTCGCCTGATGAAATAAAGAAAAAACTGTGAGACAGAAGTGGTCGATCCTCGCTCACGTGTAAACCCTCCATGTTGCCTAGACTAGGCTTGGATTCCAAAAAGTTTAGAAGATTATAGTGCGATTGAATTATGAGGTTCAAAACAAACATTAGAAGGGGGCATAATTTAAAAATTAGAGCCAGGATTAGAATTGCAACTCTTCACACAAAAATGTAACGAGGTCAAGAACTCTCTCCCTCAAAAAGGCTGTTGAAGTTTGATAACGAATCGATCAAAAATGTCAAAACTGAGCATCTTGGGTTTTGGTTGGATCAGGATAATAAGTAATATTAATTGATTGATTTATTCTTGTTATATGTACCGAGATACAGTGAAAAATGTTGCTTTGTGTGCTGTATCGGTACATCATACCATACAAAGTGTATCAGGGTAATGAAACAGAGTGTAGAATACAGTGTTACAGCCATAGAGATGGTTCAGAGAGACAGAGAGATCAGAGTTAACATTTGAGAGATCTGCTCAAAAATCTGATAACAGCAGGGGAGAAGCTGCTCTTGAATCTGTTCGGATGTGTATTCAAACTTCTGTACCTACTGTCCGATGGAAGAGGGTGGTAGACAGTGTAACTGGGGTGAGAGGGGTCTTTGATTATCTTAGTTGCTTTTCCGAGTTAAGGTTCAATCATGATGTAAGTGAATGACAGAACAGCCTCAAGAGAATGAACGGCCTCTTTCTATTTCCTACTTCGCTATGAATGTCACTCAGAAATTTGGGCTAATGTCACATTAAAGGACAGAGACTCTGATTGTACAGCCAGGTTTCTGTACTCCAGCTTCTAAAGGAGCACTGTTCTCTATTTATCTGAGAGAAATTAAGTCACTTTCCAGACACTCCATCGCCTCCTTTTGTGGTGAAACACATTTCTTAGGAGTTGCTTGATTTTGCTTGTTTTCCCTTTCTGTTGAATATTTTTAAAATGTTAAAAAAAGACTCACATTTGTGTTGCATTTTTCACAACTGCTGGACATCTCAAAGCACTTTACAGTCAAGTAAATCCTTTTGTATATAGTGCAATGTAGGAAATGTAGCATCCAATTTGTATTCCCACAGCAAACTTCATCAAACAACGCTGAGCTAATGACCAGTTATCTATTGTTGTGATGTTGATTGGTCAATACCTATTGGGCAAGATACATAGAGTCATAGAGTCATAGAGATGTACAGCATGGAAACAGAGCCTTCGGTCCAACCCTGGGATAACATTCCTGTTCTTCTTCAAAATAGTCTCCAGGGATCTCTTACAGCAACCTGAGCAGGCAGATGGGACTTTGGTTCATATTTCTACTGCAGAACTCAACTGGAATATTAGCCTTGATGTTCAAGTTAGAACCAAGGCCATCAATTAACCTTCTCTGATCACGCATTCTGCTCTCTGGTCAGTTTGCTGATATACTCCAACTATGCCGAGAGGACTGTCAACTTGGCGGAAGAAATTTTTTGGTCTACCTGAAAATTGTTGATGTTTAAGGGCAATCCTCAAGGGCAAGTTCGTTCTCTAAGGGCTTTCAGCCATAGTACACTGTGGGGCTGGAATCCGTGGAATTCCTCGGAGTGTATGCCTTATGTGGAATGTACATTGAAACAAACAAAATAGACACAGGAGTAGGCCATTTGGCCCTTTGAGGCTGCTCTGCCATTCAACATGAACATGGTTGACCAGCCAACTCAGTGCCCCATTCCCACTTTCTCTCCAGTCCCATATTCCCACATTCTCTCCAGTGCCCAGTTATCACTTTCTCTCTGGTCCTCCATTCCCAATATCTCTCCAGTATCCTACTTCCACATTCTCTCCAGTCCCATATTCCCATATTTTCTCTGGTACCCCGTTCCCACTTTCTCTCTAGTCTTCCATTCCCAATTTCTCTCCAGTATCCAGTTCCCACTTTCTTTGACCTCTTGAGCCCCAAGACCTAAGTCTAACTCCTTCTTGAATTCAATGTTTTGGCCTCAATTGCTTTCTGTGGCAGAGCCTTCCACAGGCTCCCCACAGATATTTCTCCTCTTCTCAGTCCTAAATGGTCTACTCTGTATCCTTAGGCTATGACACTTGGATCTGGACTCCTCAGCCATTGGGAACATCTTTCCTGTGTTTACTTTGTCTCATCCTGTTCGAATTTTATTGATTTCTATGAGATCCCTCCTCATTCTTCGAAACTCCCGTGAGTATAATTGTAACTGATTAAGTTTTTCTATTATTCAGTCCTGCCATCCCAGGAATCAATCTGATAAACCTTTGTTGCATTCCCTCCATTATCAGAACATCTATCCTCAGATAAGGAGATCAAAACTGCACACAATACTCTGGCTGTGGTCTCACCAAGGCCCTGTACAATTGCAATAAGACTTCCCTGCTCCTGTACTCGAATGCTTTTGCAATAGAGGCCAGTATACCATTTGGGAGAGAGAGAGAGGACTGCAGATGCTGAGATCGGAGTCAAAACGTGTGGTGCAAAAGCACAGCCGGTCAGGCAGCATCTGAGGAGCATGAGAGTCAACATTTCGAGCATAAGCTCTTCATCAGGAACTTTCACTGCCTGCTCAACCAGCTGATTCACAATGTGAACAGGAACAGCATTGAGACTGTAATCAGGCATCTCAGAGTAAAATATGGTACGTGGAGAAATGTTTATTTCTATGGCACTATTTGAAATGTTTTGCTCTAGGGTACGTTACCTGATATGGAATATACATTTTAAGCATTATGACTAATAGAATTGTAATGAGACAGCTCAGAGTGGAACATGCTATATGGCGACAGGTTGAATTTTGATGCACTTCCTGTAACTTTAAAGTTGAAATGTTTTGTCTTGTAATTGTACAAATTTATGAATAAAATATATTTCTTGGAAAAAAATATTTTTCAAGGAAAGAAAATGAATGTTACTTTGGCTATCAGAGCTGCCTGGGGAGTTCCTGCTCCTGAATATTTGTCAATTACTGTCACTGGAAAGCATTAGGGAAGGACAGAATCAGATCTGGCTGTAGATTCCAATAGACATTGGCACTCACTGTTACTTTCAGTCACTTCAGGAAATCCCAAGCCACACTGAAACAAACACATTTGAAATGTGGCCACCGTTGTAAAGGAGATAATTGTGGCAAATGACCACAGAAATAAAGTGATGCAGTTTTCGTCTTGATGTTGCATTAACTGAGCAAGAGGTTCTGGAAAGTGGATAATTGGTCTACCTACCTTTGGGGTCCATGATGAGGAGGTGTCAGTGTAGGACTGGGGTGGACAAAGTTAAAAAATCACACAACACCAGGTTATAGTCCAACAGGTTTATTTGGAAGCACTAGCTTTCAGAGCGACACCCTTTCATCAGGTAACTGTGGTAGCTCCTGATAAAGGAGCAGTGCTCCAAAAGCTAGTGCTTCCAAATAAACCTGTTGGACTATACCCTGGTGTTGTGTGATTTTTAACTTTCCTTTTGGGGTGATTAACAGGAGCAGCAGCCAGTGCTATACAGTGGAACCCCGTTCCCCACTAGAACAGGCAATAGGAGATTGGCACCTACTTTTACACCTCTCCCTATTCACTACAATTGAAGTGTGAATGTGAGGTAATGTAAAATAGCTGACAAATCTCTCACTGGCTTTTCTACCAAGTCAGAATGAGAAGTGGATGAGAATTTATGTGCGCAGGTGTGTATTCTTCAAGCTCAATGTTCTCCTTGGTGACAGAGCAATGAAGGATTAACTCCATATTATTTTAATCGAGAAAAGAAAGGGTAAATAAGCTCAGTACCCACCTTTAATAACACGGCAGGGAAGATTCTGTAAAGACACAAAGGACAAACTGCACATTAGATCTATTAGAACTCACAGTTTTCCATTTATTCCAAACTATATCTATCAGTCACAGTTTTACCTATTGGCTAGGGTGTGGAACTTGAGCAACACAATGTTGAAAGCACAAAATATGTTTACTTGCTCAAGAGGTATGGGTGTCACCGGCTGACTCAGCATTTATTGCACATGCCTAGTTTCCCTTGAGTGTTTTAGAATTTACAAATAGAAAAGACTTGCATTTATATAGCACCTTTCTTGCCCAACAGATGTCTCAAGGTTCTTTATAGCCAACGAATCAAATACACTGCTATAATGGAGGGAACACAGCAGCTGATGAGCTGGTCGGGAAGGTAAGTGATTGTTATTTAAGAACGTGTAGTGTCTCCCACCCTCCCTCCTCCTCTAACCTAAAATAAAGGACTCAGTCGGCTGAACAGGTAAGCTTCTTAGTGTTCTTGTTTTGGAGACTAAGTGCAGAGTTATGGCAGCGCAGGCAGTGGAATGTTCCTCCTGCAGGATGTTTGAGGTAGGGGTGACCACCGATGCTCCTGCCGACTTCATCTGCAGGAAGTGCAGTCAGATCCTGCTCCTCACAGACCGCGTTAGGGAACTGGAGCTGGAGTTGGATGAACTGAGGATTATTCGAGAGGCCTGGAGGGTGATAGATAGAAGCTACAGGGACATAGTTACGCCAGAGAACAGAGGTAGTTGGGTAACAGTTAGAGGTGGGAAGGGGAGGAAGCAGGCAGTGCGGGGATCCCCTGTGGTCGTTCCCCTCAACAATAAGTATACCGCTTTGGATACTGTTGGGGGGGACGGCCGAGCAGGGGTAAGCTGCAGTGACCGGGTCTCTGGCACGAGGTCCGGCTCTGAGGCTCAGAAGGGAAAGGGGGAGAGGAGGACAGCGCTAGTTATAGGAGACTCTCTAGTTAGAGGGACGGACAGGCGGTTCTGTGGACATGGGCGAGACTCTAGGTTGGTTTGTTGCCTCCCGGGTGCCAGGGTCCGAGATGTCTCGGACCGTGTCTTCAGAATCCTTAAGGGGGAGGGTGTGCAGCCAGAAGTCGTGGTGCACGTTGGCACCAACGACATAGGTAGGAAGAGGGGTGGGGAGGTCATTCAAGAGCTCAGGGAGTTAGGCTGGAAGCTAAAAGCTAGGACGGACAGAGTCGCCATCTCTGGGTTGTTGCCGGTGCCACGTGACAGTGAGGCAAGGAATAGGGAGAGAGTGCAGTTGAACACGTGGCTGCAAGGATGGTGTAGGAGGGAGGGCTTCAGGTATTTGGACAATTGGACTGCATTCTGGGGAAGGTGGGACCTGTACAAGCAGGACGGGTTGCACCTGAACCAGAAGGGCACCAATATCCTGGGAGGTAGGTTTGCTAGCACTCTTCGGGGAGGTTTAAACTAATTTGGCAGGGGGATGGGATCCAGGCTTGTAGTCCAGCAAGTAGGTTAGGCTGTTTTTCAGGATGTCCAAGAATGTAGGGATGCTGTGGAGAAGGTAGCACTGACAGGGAATACTTGCGGACACAGAGATGGGTTCAAGTGGGTATACTTCAACGCAAGGAGTATCAGAAATAAGGTGGATGAACTTAAGGCGTGGATCGGTACTTGGGACTACAATGTTGTGGCCATCATGGAAACGTGAATAGAAGAGAGACAGGAATGGTTGTTGGAGGTTCCTGGTTACAGATCTTTCAGGAAGATTAGGGAGGGTGGTAAAAAAGGAGGGCATGTGGCGTTGCTAATTGGAAATGGTATAATGGCTGCAGAAAGGCAGTTCGAGGGGGATCTGCCTTTGGAGGTAGTATGGGCTGAAGTCAGAAATAGGAAAGGAGCAGACACCTTGTTGGGTGTTTACTATAGGCCCCCCAATAGCAGCAGAGATGTGGAGAAACAGATTGGGAAACAAATTTTGGAAAGGTGCAGAAGCCACAGGGTAGTAGTCATGGGCGATTTCAACTTCCCAAATATTGATTGGAAGCTCTTTAGACCAAGTAGATTGGATGGGGTGGTGTTTGTGCAGTGTGTCCAGGAAGCTTTTCTAACTCAGTATATAGATTGTCCGACCAGAGGGGAGGCCATATTGAATTTGGTACTTGGTAACGAACTGGGACAAGTGATGGGCTTGTTAGTGGGTGAGCATTTTGGTGATGGTGACCACAGTTCTGTGACTTTCACCTTGGTTATGGAGAGAGATAGGTACGTGCAACAGGGTAGGTTTTACAACTGGGGGAAGAGTAAATACAATGCTGCAAGACAGGATCTGAGGAGCATAAGTTGGGAGCATAGGCTGTCAGGGAAGGATGTCGTTGAAATGTGGAACTTTTTCAAGGAACAGATATGACGTGTCCTTGATATGTATGTACCTGTTAGGCAGGAAAGAAATGGTCGTGAGAGGGAACCTTGGTTGACGAGGGAGGTTGAATGTCTTGTAAAGAGGAAGAAGGGGGCTCACATAAGGTTGAGGAAACAGGGTTCAGGCAGAGCAGTGGAGGGATACAAGATAGCCAGAAGGGACCTGAAGAAAGAGATGACGAGAGCTAAGAGAGGGCATGAAAAATCTTTGGCGGGTAGGATCAAGGCTAACCCCAAGGCCTTTTATGCGTATGTGAGAAACGTGAGAATGACGAGAACGAGGATAGGTAGTGGGAGACTGTGTATTGAGTCGGAAGAGATAGGAGAGATCTTGAATGAGTATCTTTCTTCAGTATTTACAAATGAGAGGGACCGTATTGTTGAAGAGGAGAGTATGAAACGGACTGGTAAGCTAGAGGAGATACTTGTTAGGAAGGAAGATGTGTTGGGCATTTTGAAAAACTTGAGGATAGACAAGTCCCCCGGGCCTGACGGGATATATCCTAGGATTATGTGGGAAGCATGAGAGAAAATTGCAGAGCCGTTGGCAATGATCTTTTCGTCTTTACTGTCAACAGGGGTGGTACCAGGGAACTGGAGAGTGGCGAATGTTGTGCCCCTGTTCAAAAAAGGGAATAGGGATAACCCTGGGAATTACAGGCCAGTTAGTTTTACTTCGGTGGTAGGCAAAGTAATGGAAAGAGTACTGAGGGATAGGATTTATGAGTATCTGGAAAGACACTGCTTGATTAGGGGCAGCCAGCACGGATTTGTGAAGGGTAGGTCTTGCCTTACAAGTCTTATTGAATTCTTTGAGGAGGTGACCAAGCATGTGGATGAGGGTAGAGCAGTGGATGTAGTGTACATGGATTTTAGTAAGGCTTTTGATAAGGTTCGACGTTTCGGGCACAGGCCCATCCTGAAGAAGGGCCTGTGCCCGAAACGTCGAATCTCCTGTTCCCTGGATGCTGCCTGACCTGCTGTGCTGTTCCAGCAATAAAGTTTCAACTTTGATCTCCAGCATCTGCAGACCTCACTTTCTCCTTTTGATAAGGTTCCCCATGGTAGGCTAATGCGAAAAGTCAGGAGGCATGGGATAGAGGGAAATTTGGCCAGTTGGATAGAGAACTGGCTAACCGGTCGAAGTCAGAGAGTGGTGGTAGATGGTAAATATTCAACCTGGAGCCCAGTTACAAGTGGAGTTCTGCAGGGATCAGTTCTGGGTCCTCTGCTGTTTGTAATTTTTATTAATGACTTGGAAGAGGGAGTCGAAGGGTGGGTCAGTAAATTTGCATATGATATGAAGATTGGTGGAGTTGTGGATAGTGAGGAGGGCTGATGTCGGCTGCAAAGGGACTTAGATATGATGCAGAGCTGGGCTGAGGAGTGGCAGATGGAGTTCAACCCTGTCAAGTGTGAGGTTGTCCATTTTGGAAGGACAAATAAGAATGCGGAATACAGGGTTAACGGTAGGGTTCTTAGTAAGGTGGAGGAGCAGAGGGATCTTGGGGTCTATGTTCATAGCTCTTTGAAAGTTGCCACTCAGGTGGATAGAGCTTGTAAGAAGGCCTATGGTGTATTAGCGTTCATTAGCAGAGGGATTGAATTCAAGAGTTGTGAGGTGATGTTGCAGCTGTACAGGACCTTGGTTAGGCCACATTTGGAGTACTGTGTGCAGTTCTGGTCGCCTCACTTTAGGAAAGATGTGGAAGCTTTGGAGAGGGTGCAGAGGAGATTTACCAGGATGTTGCCTGGAATGGAGAATAGGTCGTACGAGGATAGGTTGAGAGTGCTAGGCCTTTTCTTATTGCAACGGCGGAGGATGAGGGGTGACTTGATAGAGGTTTATAAGATAATCAGGGGAATAGTTAGAGTAGACAGTCAGAGACTTTTTCCCCGGGTACAACAGAGTGTTACAAGGGGACATAAATTTAAGGTGAAGGGTGGAAGGTATAGGGGAGATGTCAGGGGTAGGTTCTTTACCTAGAGAGTGGGGGGGGCATGGAGTGCGCTGCCTGTGGGAGTGGCAGAGTCAGAATCATTGATGACCTTTAAGCGGCAATTGGATAGGTACATGGATGGGTGCTTAAGCTAGGACAAATGTTCGGCACAACATCGTGGGCCGAAGGGCCTGTTCTGTGCTGTATTGTTCTATGTTCTATGTAGCAAGCTCCCACAAACAGCATGATGATAATGCCCAGATAATCCACTGCCTTTCTTGGAAATGCCATCATAGGAGTTTGTTTCGGCCATTAGCGATCCTTAGCTAACCCTGAGAAGGTGGTAGTGAGCTGCCTTCTTGAACCGCTGCAGTCCATATACTGGAAATGCCCATTGTGCTGCACAAGGGAGTTCAGGATGGTGAGTGGCATTCCTGATGAAGGGCTTATGCCCAAAAAGTCGATTCTCCTGCTCCTTGGATGCTGCCTGACCTGCTGTACTTTTTCAGCACCACACCTTTCGACTCCTTCAACAAGCCTGTGTGGCCTCCACCATCTAGTAGGACAAGGGCTGCAGATATGTGAGGACACCCCCTCCCGCCCTGCACGTTCCCCTCCAAGCCGATCACCATCTTGAACTGCCTCGCTTAGCACAGCGGGTATACCCAGTATATGGTCTGCAGCGGTTCAAGAAGGCAGCTCACCATCACCTTCTCAAGGCCAACTAAGGATGGACAATAAATGGAGGCCCAGCCAATGATGCCCATATTTGGCAATAAAAGCTTTTATAAAATGTCTCATGCTGTGGCACCGATCCACATGAATCCCCCAAAGGGAGAGAGGAACATGGGCCTTGCCAGTGATGCGCACATTCATTGAATGAACAAGAGAAAAGATCCCAAGCTTACTTACTGGTGTTATGTCCAGCGCCATGATTTGGGAAGCAATAGTCAACCTGTCATCTTTTACTCTCTTTTGCTGACAGGTGCACAGGACTTCTTGCTAACTTCTTCCAACTTTGCAGCTGCTGAAAACAATTCAGTTGGATGGCAATGCTTCAACTGGGGAGTTTAATACAGTCATGATGGGCCAAATGTTTAGTTGTTAAATGGATATTCTGCATCTGTCTTTAGTGAGGAAAGAGATGCTACCTGGGCCTTGGCAAGTAAACTCAGTCCCTGGAAAGGTTTAAAATCAGTGAGGAGACATTGGATAGGATGTCTGTATTTAAAGTTGATAAAACGTTGGAACCAAATGAGATGAACTCAAGGATATATTTGGGGTGGCATGGTGGCTCAGTGGTTAGCACTGCTGCCTCACAATCCAGGGACCTGGTTCAATTCCAGCCTGAGGCAATTGTCTGTGTGGAGTTTGCACATTCTCCCAGTGTCTGCATGGGTTTCCTCCCACAGTCCAAAGATATGCAGGTCAGGTGAATTGGTCATGTTTAAATTGCCAGTAGAATTAGGTGTATTAGTTAGGGGGAATGGGTCAGGGTGGGTTACTCTTCAGAGGGTTGGTGTGGACTTGTTGGGCCGAAAGGCCTTGTTTCCACACTGTAAGGATTCTAATCTTCTGTGCGATTTTTGTGATAATCATTTTATCATCGAACATAGAACAGTACAGCACAGGAACAGGCCTTTCAGCCCACAATGTCTGTGCTGACCATGATGCTATTGTAAACTAACCTCACCTGCCTGCACATGGTCTGTATCCCTCCATTCCCTGCCTCTTCATATCTCTGTCTAAATACTTCTTAAACTTTACTAATGTATTTGCTGCCTCCCCTGGCACCTGACACCCTTTGTGTAAAAACCTTACCTTGCACATTTCCCTCAAATATTTCCACACTCGCCATAAAGGTTTGCCCCGTAATGTTTGACGCTTCCACCCTGAGAGAAAAATTCCGACTAGCACCCCCTGATCCATGTCTACTGAAAACAACCCAAGTTTTCCCATCCTCTACTTGTTGCTAATATCCTTTTTGATTTCCAAATATTAATTTTGAAACCTGTGACTTTTATGGGGTCAAATGGTGATGGTGATAGCTAGCACAATGGGACACAGCTTTAAATTGAGGGGTGATAGACATAGGACAGATGTTAGAGGTAGTTTCTTTACTCAGAGAGTATAGGGGCATGGAACACCCTGCCTGCAACAGTAGTAGACTCGCCAACTTTAAGGGCATTTAAATGGTCATTGGATAAACATATGGATGATAATAGGATAGATGGGCTTCAGATTGTTTCCACAGGTCAGTGCAACATGGAGTACTGAAGGGCCTCTTCTGCACTGTAATGTTCTATGTTCTAAATGGTTTTTAAAATTTAAAGGATTGACGTTGACCACAGCAATCATCTGACCACAGGTTAGCCCCAGCTTTGTCAGGCAAACTTTGTAAGAATGAGTTTTGAAAGGACATATCAGTTCAGTAGTGTAAGTGGTGTAACCCAGGGTAGGTGAGTCAGAGTTTGGAATCACCCCAGTTACAATGGATCCACACCCCTGCAAATGTCTGCCAAGATGTTTTGATCACTGGACAGAATATACAGCTTCCCATCATTGGGGTGTGGTCAGTTTGTTCAAAAGCCAGGCAGAAATACTAATTAAAACATTTGCCAAAGTTTTCACTCTTTGCAAGACCAGGATTCCTGTCTCCAGCAGGCGACAAAATGGTTTAAGAATTTAATTAAGCAAGCAGTCCTAATTTTAAAATGTAGAAATTTTCAGGGGTGCCAGTTAAAATCTCATATCCCTGTCTCCTGCCAAATGATCCCCAAATCCTGAATTTTTTTTAACATTCATGTTTGGGGTGTAAGTGACACTGGCAAAGTCTCAACAATTATTTCCCTGGAGAATGCAGCTTTCTTTAGCCACTGCAATCCTTATGGTGCAGGAGCAGTGACAGTGGTTTTAGGGATGGAGTTTTGGGATTTTGACCAGCCACAGTAAAGTAAAAATGATGATCTGTTTCCAAGGCAGAATGGTGAGTGGGGGTGGGAGTGGGGGAGTGGGGGGGGGGATCTTGCAACTGGTGATGCTCTGCTGCCCTCGATCTTCGAGATGGTAGAACTCACAGATTTGGAAGGTACTTTTGAAGGGGTTTGGCTGCGTTGCTGCTTCGCATCTTGTAGATTAGCACACACTGTCAACCATTCCAATATTTCAATCAATTAAAAACCGAAAGAACTGCAGATGCTGGAAATCAGATACAAAACCAGAAATTGCTGGAAGAACTCAAAAGGTCTGGTAGTATCTGTGGAGAGAAATCAAGAGTTAATGGTTCAGGTCCAGTGATCCTTCCTCAGATGCTGCCAGACTTGCTTAGCTTCTCCAGTAATTTCTATTTTTGTTTCAAGCAAATAAATCCTTTTAAAAAGAATTTACTGCTACTCAATCTAAATATTTAAATATGTCTGATCCCAGGTAATGAAGTCATTCTTCTGAGTTTGGAAGAAAAGATTGCTATTTAAGTTAAAGTTGTTGCTGAAATATGAAACTTTTTTTTAACTCAGTTGCTTAACCACCTTTAGAATATTGTAGCCTTTTCCCCTCTCATTCGTAAAGCATAGGGACATCTTCAAGATAAAGCAACAATGGCAAATTATTTCATTTGACTTTTAACAAATTCATTGAATTATGTAAAGAATATTACTTTCTAACTCTCTGAAGTTCTGCATTGTGCATTCAAACTGCAGAGAGCAGCTCATTGCTTCTCCTGGACCTGCTGGATTAACCAGAATGAGTATCAGAACCCCTCATGGGATTACAGAATCATGACGGAGGCAATTCAGTCCATCGTGTTTGCACTGGCTGTCTGAGCATTTTTTACTCAATACCACTCTCTTCCTTTTCCCCACAATCCAGCACATTTTATATGTTTAAGTGATAATTTTCAAGGATGCTTCCAGAGATGAAAAACTTCAGCAATGAGGATAGATTGAAGAGATTGGGAACGAAAACGGAAGTTGCTGCAAAATCTCAGCAGGTCTTCTGGACTCAATATGGAGTGAAATTTCATTTTTCTCACATCATCTTTGCTTCTTTTGGAGGTTACCTGTGCCCTCTGGTCTTTCAGCCTTAAGAAGTTCCTACAGAGCAGGAGAAAGGGAGGACTGCAGATGCTGGAGAGTCAGAGTCGAAGAGTGTGATGCTGGAAAAGCACAGCCAGTCAGGCAGCATCTGAGGAGCAGGAGAATCGACGTTTCAGGCATAAGCCCTGGCCAATATCTCTGTCTCAGGCTTGCTGCAGCCTCCCAGTGAAGCTCAGCATTAGCTGGAAGATTTCCTGCTTGGGGACCCTAGAGCCATCTGGACTCAACATCAAGTTCAATGATTTCAGGATCTGAACTCTTCCATGTCCTAGCCCTCTCACCACACACACTAGGCCTTGCTATTACATCGTCTGCCATTACACATGACCTAATGTTCACCATAACAGTCTCTATTACCAGCTATTCACCCTCCTAGCCAGATCTTTATCCACTCCTTTGTCTGCCCAACCCTTTGGGCTGTATCCCCACTGATCATTTACTCCTTACCCCCTCCACTCACCCTATCTTCTGCATAAAAACCAACATTTTCCTAGCCATCATCAGTTCTAAGGAAGGGTCACTGGACTCAAAATGTTAACTTTGATTTCTCTCCACAGATGCTGCCAGACCTGCTGAGCTTTTCCAGGAACTTCTGTTTTTGTAACAGCTTCTCTCTCCACCTGCTCTGCCTAACCCCCTTTGGGTCCTAAAAGTCTTAACAATGCCAATAACATGATTCTACGTCACATTTAGAAAACACGTTTCTTTAACAGGAAGGAGGAATCCCGTGAGCTGGAATCGTTAATTGTTTTGCTTTGGCTGGAGGGGTATTTCTGAACTTTTGGATCTGCTACTAAGGTATGGCAATTTCCTACATATTTATTCAGAGGGATTCCCCAGCAACACCCCCCCCCCCCAACACCCCGTCTCACAAGAGAGGACAGACCTTACCTTCTGTGAACAGTCCTCAGTACAACTCTCGACAGTCCTATTGGAAAGTGCCAGGGTTTCATATCTGCTGCTGTCTGCAAGTCCCAGAGCAGCTAATGATGCAACCACCAGACGGAAACACCATCCCGGGATAGTACCAGGAATCCCACTGTCCATTCGTCTGAATTGCAGCCCAGTCAAGGGCAAGGAACAATCAACAAGGAGCAAAATCTGGAGTCTGTAATGTTGCACAGGGAGACAGTAACCTGCGCTGTACTGAAACTTGATCTGTAATCCTGTTTACCCACTTTGTCCAAGAGTTTTGGAAAAGATACAAAAAAAAACTTCAATCCACCCATTCATAGGCGTGTGACTGCCAAAAGACTTTTGTTACTGGGGTTTGCAATATTTTTTCACCACATGTTGACATTGGAGTATAATATCCTGAAATCTGAAGAAAAAAAGAGCAGAAAAATTGCCGGAGAAACTCAGCAGGTCCGGCAGTATCTGTGCAGAGAGAAACCGAGTTAATGTTTCGTGTTCAGTGACCCTTTTTCGGAAACTCGAGAATCTCTGACTTTTAAAAAAAAGGAATGTGTGGAACCACCTGATGTGTTCAATTCATCTCCAAAATCAATTATGAAAATGGAAATTGCTGGAGAAACTCAACAGATCTGGCAGCATCCGTAGAGAGAGACAGACTGTTAATGTTTGGAGTCTTCTTCAGACCCCGGACTGGACATTGGACTCCAAACTTTAACTCTGTTTTTCTCTCTCCACAGATGCTGTCAGACCTGCTGAGTTTCTCCAGCAATTTCTATTTTTATTTAAGGTTTTCTTATTGCTTGGTGTTGCTGTTAAACATGCAAAATGAATCGTCGTGGTAACATCCTACATCAGCAGTAAGTACTCTGTGTGTTTAGGATCACTGTATTTAAAACTTTCAGCAATATGAGGTTTACCTCCAGGTAAATCTCCAGTACCCAGCTTTCTGCAAAGCTAGAAGAACTGCACCTGATTTTCTACTTGAGAATTCAACAGCCTTCTGGACTCAATATCGAGTTAAATAATTTCCCATGTCCTCACCCCAACCCCCACACACCAGGACTTATTATCACATGGAATGGTCACTCGACCCGAAACGCTAACTCTGATTTCTCTCCACAGGTGCGGCCAGACCTGCTGAGCTTTTCCAGCAATTTCTTTTTTGGTTCTTGTTATCACACAATCAGCTCTTACGCATGATCCATTATCAGTCACTAACAATCCCCATTAGTAGCTAGGCTGACCATTAGCCACTCCTTTGTCTGTGCACTACTCTTCTCTCTCTTTGGGCACTATCTCCATCTACCGATTACTCCTTACCTCCTTCCCCCACCCTATCTTCTGCATAAAACCCAATTTTTTCCCAGCTACCATCAGTTCTGAGGAAGGGTCACTCAATCCGAAACATTAACTCTGATTTCTCTCCACGGGTGCTGCCAGACCTGCTGAGCTCTTCCAGCAACCTCTGCTTTTGTCCCAGTTTTCTGATCCTGGTTTGAGAAGAAGCTGGCCCACAGACGAAGCATTCAGTATTGTCCTGCAAGGAGGCAGGCCATTCAGCCCACTGTGTCTGTGCTGGCCCTTTGAATGGCACGTCCATGCCCTTCTTCTCGCTTGCTGATCTTCCCCTAAGACCTGCAAATGTGAAGGAACTGAACACAGCCACTGCACCAGCTGATCCCAACAAACATCTTCTAACGAGGGACCTTATGCTTTAGGAGGAACCTGCAGAACTGATGGCCGAATCAGCGACATTCTTCAATGTCTTTAATCGAGGTGTTTATTTCAAATGAATTCTCAGGATATGGATATCACTAGTTGGGCCAGCATTTACTCCCTAAACCTAAATGCCCTTGAGAAGGTAGTGGTGAACTGTGTTCTTGAATTGTGCAGTCCATGGGGTTACACTGATTAACATTAAAAAGAGTGAACAGGAAATTATCAGCTGAAATTAGCGCTCAGTATATTGTTGTTTCCAAGCACTCGTCTTGACATTTTTCAGGAGCTACATTTTGACTTGCAGGAGCTATTTCTTGGTTTTCGCGGGCTCTGTACCAAGGTCTCACCAACTCCTTCATTTGTTGATGCAGTCATTTAGTAACAATACCTTTTGTATCTATGTTGATATATGGGGATTTAAACTCACTCAGAGTTGCCAGGGTTGGACAATTTGAGCTACAGAGAGAGACTGAATAGGCTGGGGCTGTTTTCCCTGGAGCGTCGGAGGCTGAAGGGTGACCTTATAGAGGTTTATAAAATCATGAGGGGCATGGATAGAGTGAATTGGACACAAAAAAACTACAACTGCTGGAATCCGAGGTGGACAAGCAGGAGGCTGGAAGAACACAGCAATTCAGGCAGCATCAGGAGGTGGAGAAGTCAACATTTCGAGTGTAACCCTTCTTTAGGATAAGGTGAATAGTCGAGGTCTTTTCCCCAGAGCATGGGAGTCCAAAACTAGAGGACAAAGGTTTAATCTGAGAAGGGAAAGATTTAAAAAGGACCTGAGGGGTACCTTTTTCACGCAGAGAGTGGTGCGGCTATGGAATGAGCTGCCAGAGGATGTGGTGGAGCCTGGTACAATTATAACATTTGAAAGGCATCTTGATGGGTGGAATAGGAAGGGTTTAGAGGGATATGGGCCAAATGCTGGCAAATGGGACTAGGCCAGATTGGGATGCCTGGTAGGTGTGGGTGAGTTGAACCAAAGGGTCTGTTTCAGTGCTGTACGACTCTATGACTCCATAATTAATCAATACACCTAATGATGTCACTATCCCATTGAAATTAAAGCCAAACTACACAATGAAAGGATATATTCCTTGACATTGCAGTACCTAAACTGGCACAAGGCAACAGGTATAATTTAGCAACAAATGCTTTTAAAGAAAACCATCACATTTCTATACACAATAAAGCTATCATCATAAACAGGTTTTCTGTGGACTTCTGGGGTCACAGTTAAAACATTACATTTTGTCTTTAATACGTCTGAAGTAATTCATAATATGTATGATGCTTTTAAATGTGGTAACACATAAATGCAAGTATTCTTTAACATTCTACCCTGTGCATTTTTCACCATACGGTAGCTCCTGAACTCTTGCAGCTTTAAGTGACAAACTCCACATTAATATGCAAGGGATTCATTACCTCAATTTTCCTGTTCCTAGTTAAAGGACAATTCCTTTATTGAAAGGTTTAAACCTGTTTTCTACACTTTGTGGCCCCTCTCTTCTCTTCCAGACTCTTTGCATCCTTTCCTGACTACGTCTCCCTCTTTGACATCTCTCTCTACTCCCTCTGAAACCCCTCTCCCCCCTTTGCAGCTCTCTGCCTTTATGGTCTGTCACTCACCTTTGCAGTTCTTCTACAAATAGAAGACAATGTAATAAAACGTTCTAGGGAGGATGTAAAATGTGAGCAAAAAAGGAACAAATTCTGTGAATCAAGAATCCAAAGCACAAGGTTGGAAGGAAGTAATTTTCTTACATTCATCTGGTGTTTGGGAATGATATTACATTGTTGTCGACTACAGAATGATTGGAGATTCTCAATCCAGTAGCTAGTCACATTCGTGAACTGACACTTTATAAATGGGTCCTTGCTACAAAGTCTCCCAGATGAGTTAATTGGCTTTTTTGTCCTGAAAAGACAAAGAATCTTGTGCAATTTGTCACAACATTGAGGCTGTTGACTAAGAGAAAATCTGGTTCCCCTTTTGAAATTTCAGGAGATGCTCAAGAACAAAACCAATCACAAAACAATTAAGGGGAGTACGGTGGCTCAGTGGTTAGTACTGCTGTCTCACAGTGCCAGGGACCCAGGTTCAATTCCAGCCTCAGGCAACTATCAGTGAGGAGTTTGCACATTCTCGATGGGTTTCTGGTGGTTGCTCTAGCTTTGTCTCACAGTCCAAAGATATGCAGGCTAGAGGGATTGGCTATGCTAACCTGCCCATGAAGTATAGGCTAGCTGGATTTAGCTATGGGAAATGCAGGGTTATTATCTGGGGAGATGCTCTTTAGAGGATCAGTACAGACTCATTGGGCCAAATGTTCTCTTTTTGCACTGCAGACATTCTGTGACTTGATTAAATTGGGTCATCAAAGATGAAGAATTTGCCTTTTAACCATACTCACTGAGCTAATTTCTTATTCCTAACCCACATGAGTTTAAACCCACATAGACTTGAGGTTGCACATGTTCACAATTGCTCCACCTACTGGCCACAAACTCAGCCTTTTTAATCTTTCCCCTCTGATCTTAAACGTACGCTCTGTAGTTTTGAACTCAACTACTCTTGGGAAAGGACCTTGGCTATTCACCCTAAATACGCCCTTCATGATATTATAAACCTCTATAACATCACCTCGCACCCTCCAACACTCCAGGGAAAACAGCCCCAGCCTTTCCCTTTAGCTCAAACCCTCCAACCCTGGCAATATCCTTGTAAATCTTTCCAGAACCTTCCTAAAAGAGAGAGACCAGAATTGAACACAGCATTCCAAAAGTAGCCTAATCAATGTCCTGTACAGCTGCAAAATGACCTCCAAACTCCTATGCTCAATGCACTGACCAAGAAAGGAAAGCATACCAAATGCTTTCTTCACTATCCTATCTACTTACAACTCCACTTTCAATGAACTATGAACCTGGACTCCAAGGCCTTTTTGTTCAGCAACACTCCCCAGGACCTTACCAATCAGTGTATAAGTACTACCCTGATTTGCCTTTCCAAAATGCAGCACTTCACCTTTATCTAAATTAAACTCATCTGCCACTCCTCGGCCCATTGGCCCACCAGAGGAAAAGACAGAAGATTTCTTATAATCTATAGAACATAGAACAATACAGCACAGAACAGGCCCTTCGGCCCATGATGTTGTGCCGAACATTTGTCCTAGCTTATGCACCTATCCATGCACCTATCCAATTGCCGCTTAAAGGTCACCAATGATTCTGACTCTGCCACTCCCACAGGCAGCGCATTCCATGCCCCCACCACTCTCTGGGCAAAGAACCGACCCCTGACATCCCCCCTATACCTTACACCCTTCACCTTAAATTTATGTCCCCTTGTAACACTCTGTTGTACCCGGGGAAAAAGTCTCTGATTGTCTACTCTATCTATTCCCCTGATCATCTTATAAACCTCTATCAAGTCACCCCTCATCCTCCGCCATTCCAATGAGAAAAGGCCTAGCACTCTCAATCTATCCTCGTACGATCTATTCTCCATTCTAGGCAACACCCTGGTAAATATCCTCTGCACCCTCTCCAAAGCTTCCACATCTTTCCGAAAGTGAGGCAACCAGAACTGCACACAGTACTCCAAATGTGGCCTTACCAAGGTCCTGTACAGCTGCAACATCACCTCACGACTCTTGAATTCAATCCCTCTGCTAATGAACGCTAATACACCATAGGCCTTCTTACAAGCTCTATCCACCTGAGTGGCAACTTTCAAAGAGCTATGAACATAGACCCCAAGATCCCTCTGCTCCTCCACCTTACTAAGAACCCTACCGTTAACCCTGTATTCCGCATTCTTATTTGTCCTTCCAAAATGGACAACCTCACACTTGACAGGGTTGAACTCCATCTGCCACTCCTCAGCCCAGCTCTGCATCATATCTAAGTCCCTTTGCAGCCGACAACAGCCCTCCTCACTTTCCACAACTCCACCAATCTTCGTATCATCTGCAAATTTACTGACCCACCCTTCGACTCCCTCTCCCAAGTCATTAATAAAAATTACAAACATCAGAGGACCCAGAACTGATCCCTGCGGAACTCCACTTGTAACTGGGCTCCTGGCTGAATATTTACCATCTACCACCACTCTCTGACTTTGACTGGTTAGCCAGTTCTCTATCCAACTGTCCAAATTTCCCACTATCCCATGCCTCCTGACTTTCCGCATAAGCCTACCATGGGGAACCTTATCAAAAGCCTTACTAAAATCCATGTACACTACATCCACTGCTCTACCCTCATCCACATGCTTGGTCACCTCCTCAAAGAATTCAATAAGACTTGTAAGGCAAGACCTACCCTTCACAAATCCGTGCTGGCTGCCCCTAATCAAGCAGTGTCTTTCCAGATACTCATAAATCCTATCCCTCAGTACCCTTTCCATTACTTTGCCTACCACCGAAGTAAGACTAACTGGCCTGTAATTCCCGGGGTTATCCCTATTCCCTTTTTTGAACAGGGGCACAACATTCGCCACTCTCCAATCCCCTGGTACCACCCCCGTTGGCAGTGAAGACAAAAAGATCATTGCCAATGGCTCTGCAATTTCCTCTCTTGCTTCCCACATAATCCTAGGATATATCCCATCAGGCCTGGGGGACTTGTCTATCCTCACGTTTTTCAAAATGCCCAACACATCTTCCTTCCTGACAAGTATCTCCTCTAGCTTACCAGTCCGTTTCATACTCTCCTCTTCAACAATACGGTCCCTCTCATTTGTAAATACTGAAGAAAGGTACTCATTCAAGACCTCTCCTATCTCTTCCGACTCAATACACAGTCTCCCACTACTGTCCTTGATCGGACCTACCCTCATTCTCGTCATTCTCATGTTTCTCACATACGCATAAAAGGCCTTGGGGTTATCCTTGATCCTACCCGTCAAAGATTTTTCATGCCCTCTCTTAGCTCTCCTAATCCCTTTCTTCAGCTCCCTCCTGGCTATCCTGTATCCATTCAACGCTCTGTCTGAACCTTGTTTCCTCAACCTTATGTGAGCCCCCTTCTTCCTCTTTACAAGACATTCAACCTCCCTCGTCAACCAAGGTTCCCTCTCACGACCATCTCTTTCCTGCCTGACAGGTACATACATATCAAGGACACGTCGTATCTGTTCCTTGAAAAAGTTCCACATTTCAACGACATCCTTCCCTGACAGCCTATGCTCCCAACTTATGCTCCTCAGATCCTATCTTGCAGTATCGTACTTAACCTTCCCCCAATTGTAAAACCCACCCTGTTGTACGCACCTATCTCTCTCCATAACCAAGGTGAAAGTCACAGAATTGCGGTCACCATCATCAAAATGCTCACCCACTAACAAGCCCATCACTTGTCCTGGTTCGTTACCGAGTACCAAATCCAATGTGGCCTCCCCTCTGGCCAGACAATCTATATACTGAGTTAGAAAAGCTTCCTGGACACACTGCACAAACACCGCCCCGTCCAATCTACTTGATCTAAAGAGCTTCCAACCAATATTTGGGAAGTTGAAATCGCCCATGTCTACTACCCTGTGGCTTCTGCACCTTTCCAGTTGAATGATTCTTTATACTTCATTTGTCAGCCAAATATTTTTACAGCGAGCAAATTGAATTGTTCAAAGATATATTTGTTTCTAAACAAAATTCTATTTTCGATGTCCCCTTTATCTTTGTCCTGCAACAGTGATGGGAGATTATTGATTACTGGTTGCTCCAGTTCAACCTTGTAGGGTTGGTGGTTAAGAACACTATTTCAATGCAGGTCCTTTTCTTTCTCAGCCACTTGGGTATTTCTCTCACTGACTCCCAAATGGAGTGAGGGTAGATAGGGGCTGGAGATCTAGCACAATTTTGGAATCTCTCTGACTTTACATAGGTTCAGTTGGCAGTTAGGAAGGCAAATACAATATTAGCAGTCATTTTGAGAGGGCCAGAATACTAAAGCAGACATATACTGCATTTGGATTATTGTGAGCAGTTTTGGGCTCCACATCTAAGGAACGATGTGCTGGCCTTGGAGGGGTCCAGCGGAGGTTATGGAGAACGATCCTGGGGGTGAAGGTCTTGACATATGATGAACAGGTTGAGGACTCTGGGTCTGTACACGATGGAGTTCAGAAGGATGAGGGGGAACCTGATTGAAACTTACAGAATACTGACAGGCCTGACTAGAGTGGACGACGAGATGCTTCCACTAGTGGAAGAGACGAGGCCCCCAGGAATGACCCTTTAGAATTGAAATGAGAAGATTTTTCTTCAGCCAAAGGGCAGTTAAGCTGTAGGCTGTGGAGGCCAAGTCATTAAGTGTATTTAAGACATGGATAGATAAGTTCTTGATAAGTAAGAGGATCAAGGGTTACAGGTAGAAGGCAGAAGATAGGGTTAAGAAACAGATTAGCCATGATTGAATAGCGGAACAGACTGGATGGGTTGAATGCCATATTCATGTTCCTATGTCTTTGATCTTATTATCAATCCTTCCATAAACATTTTCACAAAGACATCAATGAAATGAACAAAATAAACAAGAACAGCAACTACTTCCAGGTCCTTTAGACTGTGAAACATCTCATGGTGTATCACAGGAACATTACAGAACAAAATATGACAGATATGATTCAGTTCCACAGACGCTGAGGATTTCCAGGGGATTTCTGGTGTTTATTTTAAACTTTGTGAGTGCAGTTCAGGCCGGAACCTTGTACCGCGGACAGTGCTCCCCGCGCCGGGGGGGAGGGCGGCGGCTGGGGACCGGCGGAGGGGTTTGACCGTCGGACCTGGAGGAGGCGGCCGCCCCGGGGCTCTGGATCGTGAAGGAAAGTGGCGGTTGGTGGTGTTTGAGCCGGAGCCCGGGGGGAGGAGGAGGAACCAGAGCGGGAGAGGATGAACCTGGAGCTGCTGGGTGAGGGGGAAACATCACAACCTGGGCCTGGGGGAGGGGGAGAAGAGAGGGAGGGGGGGGGGGGGGGGGGGAGGGGGGGAGGAGAGGGAGAGGGAGGGGAGAGGAGGGAGGGGGGGGGGGGGGGGAGGGGAGAGAGGAGGTGGGGGAGAGGGAGAGGGGGGTGAGGGAGAGGGGGTGGTGGAGGGAGAGGGGGGTGGGGGAGAGGAGAGGGGGGTGGGGGAGAGGGAGAGGGAGAGGGGGGTGAGGGAGAGGGGGGTGGGGGAGAGGGAGAGGGGGGTGGGGGAGAGGGAGAGGGGGGTGGGGGAGAGGGAGAGGGGGGTGAGGAGAGGGGGGTGGGGGAGAGGGAGAGGGGGGTGGGGGAGAGGGAGAGGGAGAGGGGGGTGGGGGAGAGGGAGAGGGGGGTGGGGGAGAGGGGGGTGGGGGAGGGAGGGGAGAGGGAGGGGGGTGGGGGAGAGGGAGAGGGGGGGGAGAGGGAGAGGGGGGAGAGGGAGGGGGAGGGGAGAGGGAGAGGGGGGGGGGGAGAGGGAGGGGGAGAGGGGGGGGGGGAGGGGGGGGGAGAGGAGAGGGAGGGAGGGGGAGAGGGAGAGGGGGGGGAGAGGGGGGGAGGAGGGGAGAGGGAGAGGGAGAGGGGGGGAGTGGGAGGGGGGGGTGAGGGAGAGGGGGGTGGGGGTGAGGGAGAGGGGGGTGGGGGAGAGGGAGGGGGGGGGTGGGGGAGAGGGAGGGGGGGGGAGGGGGGGAGGGGAGAGGGGGTGGGGGAGTGGGGGGGGAGGGGGGGTGGGTGAGGGGGGGGGGAGGGTGGGGGGTGGGAGTGGGGGGGGGGGAGAGGGTGAGGGTGGGGGGGTGAGGGAGAGGGGGGGGGGGTGAGGGTGAGGGGGGGGGGGGGTGTGGGAGGGGTGGGGGGGGGAGTGGGAGAGGGTGTGGGGGTGTGGGGGGGGGTGGGGGAGAGGGGGGGGGTGGGTGGGGGAGTGGGAGAGGGGGGGGGAGTGGGGGTGGGGGGTGTGGGGGGGGTGTGGGTGTGGGGGGGGGGGGAGAGGGGGGTGGGGGAGAGGGAGAGGGGGGGGGGAGGGAGGGGGAGAGGGAGAGGGGGGGGGAGAGGGAGAGGGAGAGGGAGAGGGAGAGGGAGGGGGGGGGAGAGGGGGGGGGAGAGGGAGGGGGAGAGGGGGGGGGAGAGGGAGAGGGAGAGGGGGGGGGGAGAGGGAGAGGGAGAGGGAGAGGGGGGGGAGAGGGAGGGGGAGAGGGAGAGGGGGGGGGAGAGGGAGGGGGAGAGGGAGAGGGAGAGGGAGAGGGGGGGGGAGGGGGAGAGGGAGAGGGGGGGGAGAGGGAGGGGGAGGGGGAGAGGGAGAGGGAGAGGGGGGGGGAGAGGGAGAGGGAGAGGGAGAGGGGGGGGGAGGGGGAGAGGGAGAGGGGGGGGAGAGGGAGGGGGAGGGGGAGAGGGAGAGGGAGAGGGGGGGGAGAGGGAGAGGGAGAGGGAGAGGGGGGGGGAGAGGGAGAGGGAGAGGGGGGGGAGAGGGAGAGGGAGAGGGGGGGGGAGAGGGAGAGGGGGGGAGAGGGAGGGGGAGAGGGAGAGGGAGAGGGGAGGGGAGAGGGAGAGGGAGAGGGGGGGGAGAGGGAGAGGGAGAGGGGGGGGAGAGGGGGGGGGGGGAGAGGGAGAGGGAGAGGGGGGGGAGAGGGAGAGGGAGAGGGGGGGGAGAGGGGGGGGGGAGAGGGAGAGGGGGGGGGAGAGGGAGAGGGAGAGGGGGGGGAGAGGGGGGGGGGGGGAGAGGGAGAGGGAGAGGGGGGGGAGAGGGAGAGGGAGAGGGGGGGGAGAGGGGGGGGGGAGAGGGAGAGGGAGGGGGGGGGAGAGGGAGAGGGAGAGGGAGAGGGGGGGGAGAGGGAGAGGGGGGGGAGAGGGAGGGGGGGGGGGAGAGGGGGGGGGGGGAGAGGGAGGGGGGGGGGAGGGAGAGGGAGGGGGGGGGAGAGGGAGGGGGGGGGGAGGGAGAGGGAGGGGGGGGAGAGGGAGAGGGAGGGGAGAGGGAGGGGGGGGGAGAGGGAGAGGGGGGGGGAGAGGGAGAAGGGGGGGAGAGGGAGGGGGAGAGGGAGGGGGAGAGGGAGAGGGAGAGGGGGAGAGGGAGGGGGGGGGGAGAGGGAGAGGGGGGGGAGAGGGAGAGGGAGGGGGGGGAGAGGGAGAGGGGGGGGAGAGGGAGAGGGAGAGGGGGGGGGGGGAGAGGGAGAGGGAGGGGGAGAGGGAGAGGGGGGGGGAGAGGGAGAGGGAGAGGGAGGGGGGGGGAGAGGGAGAGGGGGGGGGGAGAGGGAGAGGGAGAGGGGGGGGGGAGAGGGAGAGGGGGGGGAGAGGGAGAGGGGGGGGGAGAGGGAGAGGGAGAGGGGGGGGAGAGGGAGAGGGAGAGGGGGGGGAGAGGGAGAGGGAGGGGAGAGGGAGAGGGGGAGGGGAGAGGGAGAGGGGGAGGGGAGAGGGGGAGGGGGAGAGGGAGAGGGAGAGGGAGAGGGAGAGGGGGGGGGAGAGGGGGGGGGAGAGGGGGGAGGGAGAGGGAGAGGGGGGGGGAGAGGGAGAGGGAGAGGGAGGGGGAGAGGGAGAGGGGGGGGGGAGAGGGAGAGGGAGAGGGGGGGGGGAGAGGGAGAGGGAGAGGGGGGGGAGAGGGAGAGGGAGAGGGGGGGGAGAGGGAGAGGGAGAGGGGGGGGGAGAGGGAGAGGGGGGGAGAGAGGGAGAGGGGGTGGGGGGGAGAGGGAGAGGGAGAGGGGGGAGGGAGGGGGGGGAGAGGGAGGGAGAGGGAGAGGGAGAGGGGGGGGAGAGAGGGAGAGGGGGTGGGGGGGAGAGGGAGAGGGGGGAGGGAGGGGGGGGGGAGAGGGAGAGGGAGAGGGGGGGGGGAGAGGGAGAGGGAGAGGGGGGGGAGAGGGAGAGGAGAGGGGGGGGAGAGGGAGAGGGAGAGGGGGTGGGGGGGAGAGGGAGAGGGGGGAGGGAAGGGGGGGAGAGGGGGGAGGGAGGGGGGGGGAGAGGGAGAGGGGGGGGGAGAGGGAGAGGGAGAGGGGGGGGAGAGAGGGAGAGGGGGTGGGGGGGGAGAGGGAGAGGGGGGTGGGAGGGGGGGGGGAGAGGGAGAGGGGGGGGGGAGAGGGAGAGGGGGGGGGAGAGGGATAGGGAGAGGGGGAGGGAGAGGGGGGGGGAGAGGGAGAGGGGGGGGAGAGGGAGAGGGAGAGGGGGGGGAGGGGAGAGGAGAGGGGGGGAGAGGGAGAGGGAGAGGGGGGGGGGAGAGGAGAGGGGGGGGGAGAGGGAGAGGGAGAGGGGGGGGGAGAGGGAGAGGGAGAGGGGGGGGGGAGAGGGAGAGGGAGAGGGGGGGGGGAGAGGAGAGGGAGAGGGGGGGGGGGAGAGGGAGAGGGAGAGGGGGGGGGGAGAGAGGGAGAGGGGGGGGGAGAGAGGGAGAGGGGGGGGGAGAGGGAGAGGGGGGGGGGAGAGGGAGAGGGAGAGGGGGGGGAGAGGGAGAGGGAGAGGGGGGGGAGAGGGAGAGGGAGAGGGGGGGGAGAGGGAGAGGGAGAGGGGGGGGAGAGAGGGAGAGGGGGTGGGGGGGAGAGGGAGAGGGAGGGGGGAGGGAGAGGGAGAGGGGGGGGGGGAGAGGGAGAGGGAGAGGGGAGGGAGAGGGGGGGGGGAGAGGGAGAGGGAGGGGGGGGGAGAGGGAGGGGGGGGGAGAGGGAGAGGGGGGGGAGAGAGGGAGGGGGGGGGAGAGAGGGAGAGGGAGAGGGGGGGGAGAGAGGGAGAGGGAGAGGGGGGGGAGAGAGAGGGAGAGGGAGAGGGAGAGAGGGAGGGGGGGGAGAGAGGGAGAGGGGGGGGAGAGGGAGAGGGAGAGGGAGAGGAGAGGAGGGGAGGGGGAGGAGGGAGAGGGAGGGGAGGGGAGAGAGGGAGAGGAGGGGGAGGGAGAGGGAGAGGAGGGGAGGGGAGAGGGGGGAGGAGAGGGAGAGGAGGGGGAGGGAGAGGGGAGAGAGGAGGGAGGGGGGAGGAGGGGGGGGGGAGAGGGGAGGGAGGAGGGGGGGGAGAGGGGAGGGGGGAGGGGGGGAGGGGGGAGGAGGGGGGAGGGGAGGAGGGAGAGGGGGGGAGGGGAGGAGGGAGAGGGGGGGAGGGGGGAGGAGGGGGGGGAGGGGGGGAGAGGGAGAGGGGGGGGAGAGAGAGGGAGAGGGGGGGGGAGAGAGAGGGGGAGAGAGAGGGAGAGGGGGGGGAGAGAGGGAGAGGGAGAGAGGGAGAGGGAGAGGGGGGGGGGAGGAGAGGGAGAGGGAGAGGGGGGGGAGAGGGAGAGGGAGAGGGGGGAGGGAGAGGGAGAGAGGGAGGAGAGGAGGGAGGGGGAGGGGGGGAGGAGGGAGGGGGAGGAGGGAGAGGGAGAGGGGAGGGGAGAGAGGGAGAGGAGGGGGAGGGAGAGGGAGAGAAGGGAGGGGAGAGGGAGAGGAGGGGGAGGGAGAGGGGAGAGAGGGGGGAGGGGGGGGAGAGGGGAGGGGGAGAGGGAGAGGAGGGGGAGGGAGAGGGGAGAGAGGGGGGAGGAGGGGGGGGGAGAGGGGAGGGGGGGGGGAGGAGGGGGGGGAGAGGGGAGGAGGGAGAGGGGGGGAGGGGGAGGAGGGGGGGGGAGGGGGGAGGAGGGGGGGGAGGGGGGAGGAGGGGGGGAGAGGGGAGGAGGGAGAGGGGGGGAGGAGGGGAGGGGGGAGGAGGGGAGGGGGGAGAGGGGGGAGGAGGAGGGGAGGAGGAGAGAGGGGGAGGAGAGGGAGAGGGGGAGGAGAGGGAGAGGGGGGGGAGGAGAGAGAGGGAGAGGAGGGGAGGAGAGAGGGGGGGAGGAGAGAGAGGGAGAGGAGAGGAGGGGAGGGGAGAGGGGGGAGGAGAAGGAGGGGAGAGGGGGGAGGAGAGGGAGAGGAGGGGGAGGGGGAGAGAGGGGGAGGGGGGAGAGGGAGAGGAGGGGAGGGGGGAGAGGGAGAGGAGGGGAGGGGGGAGAGGGAGAGGGGGGGAGGAGGGAGGGGGAGAGAGGGGGGAGGAGGGAGAGGGGGGAGAGGAGGGAGAGGGAGGGGGGGGAGGAGGGAGGGGGAGAGAGGGGGGAGGAGGGAGAGGGGGAGAGGAGGGAGAGGGAGGGGGGGGAGGAGGGAGAGGGGGAGAGGAGGGAGAGGGAGGGGGGGAGGAGGGAGGGGGAGAGAGGGGGAGAGGAGGGAGAGGGAGGGGAGGGGAGAGGGGGGGAGGAGGGAGAGGGAGAGGAGGGGAGGGGAGAGGGGGGGAGGAGAGGGAGAGGAGGGGGAGGAGGGAGAGGAGAGGAGGGGGAGGAGGGGGGGGAGAGGGGGAGGAGGGAGGGGGAGAGAGGGGGAGGAGAGGGAGAGGGGGAGGAGAGGGAGAGGGGGGGGAGGAGAGAGAGGGAGAGGAGGGGAGGAGAGAGGGGGGGAGGAGAGAGAGGGAGAGGAGGGGGAGGGGGAGAGAGGGGGAGGGGGGAGAGGGAGAGGGGGGGAGGAGGGAGAGGGAGAGGGGGGAGGAGGGAGGGGGAGAGAGGGGAGAGGAGGGGAGGAGAGAGGGGGGGAGGAGAGAGAGGGAGAGGAGGGGGAGGGGGAGAGAGGGGGAGGGGGGAGAGGGAGAGGGGGGGAGGAGGGAGGGGGAGAGAGGGGGGAGGAGGGAGGGGGAGAGAGGGGGAGAGGAGGGAGAGGGAGAGGAGGGGAGGGGAGAGGGGGGGAGGAGGGAGAGGGAGAGGAGGGGAGGGGAGAGGGGGGGAGGAGAGGGAGAGGAGGGGGAGGAGGGAGAGGAGAGGAGGGGGAGGAGGGAGAGGAGAGGAGGGAGAGGAGAGGAGGGGGAGGAGGGAGAGGAGAGGAGGGGAGGGGAGAGGGGGGGAGGAGAGGGGGAGGAGGGAGAGGGGGGGAGGAGGGGGAGAGAGGGGGAGGGGAGAGGGGGGAGGAGGAGGAGAGGGAGAGGGGGGGAGGAGAGAGGGAGAGGGGGGGAGGAGAGAGGGGAGGGGGGGAGGAGAACGGAACGAGGGTGAGGGGGTGAGAGAGTCGGAACGAGGGTGAGGGGGAGAGGGAGTCGGAACGAGGGGAGAGGGAGTCGGAACGAGGGGGAGGGGGAGAGGGAGTCGGAACGAGGGGGAGGGGGAGAGGGAGACGGAACGAGGGGGAGAGGGAGACGGAACGAGGGGGAGAGGGAGACGGAACGAGGGGGAGGGGAGAGGGAGACGGAACGAGGGGGAGGGGGAGAGGGAGACGGAACGAGGGGGAGGGGGAGAGGGAGACGGAACGTGGGGGAGGGGGAGAGGGAGACGGAACGTGGGGGAGGGGGAGAGGGAGACGGAACGAGGGGGGGGGGGAAACGGAACGTGGGGGAGGGGGAGAGGGAGACGGAACCTGGGGGAGCGGGAGAGGGAGACGGAACGTGGGGGAGGGGCCGAGGGAGACGGAACGATGGGGAGAGGGAGACGGAACGAGGGGGAGAGGGAGACGGAACGAGGGGGAGGGGGAGAGGGAGACGGAACGAGGGGGAGGGGGCGAGGGAGACGGAACGAGGGGGAGGGGGAGAGGGAGACGGAACGAGGGGGAGGGGGAGAAGGAGACGGAACGAGGGGGAGGGGGAGAGGGAGACGGAACGAGGGGGAGGGGGAGAGGGAGACGGAACGAGGGGGAGGGGGAGAAGGAGGCGGAACGAGGGGGAGGGGGAGAGGGAGGCGGAACGAGGGGGAGGGGGAGAGGGAGGCGGAACGAGGGGGAGGGGGAGAGGGAGGCGGAACGAGGGGGAGGGGGAGAGGGAGACGGAACGAGGGGGAGGGGGAGAGGGAGACGGAACGAGGGGGAGGGGGAGAGGGAGACGGAACGAGGAGGTGGGGGAGACGGAACCAGGGGGAGGAGGAGGGGGAGACGGAACGATGGGGTGGGGGCGAGGGAGACGGAACGATGGGGTGGGGGCGAGGGAGACGGAACGAGGGGGAGGGAGAGAGGGAGACGGAACGAGGGGGAGGGGGAGAGGGAGACGGAACGAGGGGTGGGGGAGGGGGAGACGGAACGAGGGGTGGGGGAGGGGGAGACGGAACGAGGGGTGGGGGAGGGAGAGACGGAACGAGGGGTGGGGGAGGGGGAGACGGAACGAGGGGGAGGGGGAGAGGGAGACGGAACGAGGGGGAGGGGGAGAGGGAGACGGAACGAGGGGGAGAGGGAGACGGAACGAGGGGGAGGGGGAGAGGGAGACGGAACGAGGGGGAGGGGGAGAGGGAGACGGAACGAGGGGGAGAGGGAGAGGGAGACGGAACGAGGGGGAGGGGGAGCGGGAGACGGAACGAGGGGGAGGGGGAGCGGGAGACGGAACGAGGGGGAGGGGGAGAGGGAGACGGAACGAGGGGGAGGGGGCGAGGGAGACGGAACGAGGGGGAGGGGGCGAGGGAGACGGAACGAGGGGGAGGGGGAGAGGGAGACGGAACGAGGAGGTGGGGGAGACGGAACCAGGGGGAGGGGGAGGGGGAGACGGAACGATGGGGTGGGGGCGAGGGAGACGGATCGAGGGTGAGGGGGGAGAGGGAGACGGAACGAGGGTGAGGGGGTGAGGGAGTCGGAACGAGGGTGAGGGGGAGAGGGAGTCGGAACGAGGGGGAGGGGAGAGGGAGTCGGAACGAGGGGGAGGGGGAGAGGGAGACGGAACGAGGGGGAGAGGGAGTCGGAACGAGGGGGAGGGGGAGAGGGAGTCGGAACGAGGGGGAGGGGGAGAGGGAGTCGGAACGAGGGGGAGGGGGAGAGGGAGTCGGAACGAGGGGGAGGGGGAGAGGGAGTCGGAACGAGGGGGAGGGGGAGGGGGAGACGGAACGAGGGGGAGGGGGAGACGGAACGAGGGGGAGGGGGAGAGGGAGAGGGAGACGGAACGAGGGGGAGGGGGAGAGGGAGACGGAACGAGGGGGAGGGGGAGAGGGAGACGGAACGAGGGGGAGGAAAAGAGAGAGAGAGGGGGAGGGGGAGAGGGAGGGGGAGACGGAACGAGGGGGAGGGGGAGGGGAGACGGAACGAGGGGGAGGGGGAGAGGGAGACGGAACGAGGGGGAGGGGGAGAGGGAGACGGAACGAGGGGGAGGGGGAGAGGGAGACGGAACGAGGGGGAGGGGGAGAGGGAGACGGAACGAGGGGGAGGGGGTGAGGGAGACGGAACGAGGGGGAGGGGGAGAGGGAGGGGGAACGAGGGGGAGGGGGGAGAGGGAGACGGAACGAGGGGGAGGGGGAGACGGTTCGAAGGGGAGCCGGAACGAGGGGGAGTGGGAGGGTGAGACGGAACGAGGGGGAGTGGGAGTGTGAGACGGAACGAGGGGGAGGGGGAGAGGGAGACGGAACGAGGGGGAGGGGGAGAGGGAGACGGAACGAGGGGGAGGGGGAGAGGGAGACGGAACGAGGGGGAGGGGGAGAGGGAGACGGAACGAGGAGGTGGGGGAGACGGAACCAGGGGGAGGGGGAGGGGGAGAGGGAAACGGAGGGTGGGGGAGAGGGAGACGGAACGAGGGGGAGAGGGAGACGGAACGAGCGGGAGAGGGAGACGGAACGAGGGGGAGCCGGAAGGTGGGGAGGGGGAGGGCTAGACGGAACGAGGGGGAGGGGGAGCGGGAGACGGAACGAGGGGGAGGGGGAGCGGGAGACGGAACGAGGGGGAGGGGGAGAGGGAGACGGAACGAGGGGGAGGGGGCGATGGAGACGGAACGAGGGGGAGGGGGCGAGGGAGACGGAACGAGGGGGAGGGGGAGAGGGAGACGGAACGAGGAGGTGGGGGAGACGGAACCAGGGGGAGGGGGAGGGGGAGAGGGAAACGGAGGGTGGGGGAGAGGGAGACGGAACGAGGGGGAGGGGGAGAGGGAGACGGAGCGTGGGGGAGACGGAACGAGGGGGAGAGGGAGACGGAACGAGGGGGAGAGGAAAACGGAACGAGGGGGAGGGGAGAAGGAGACGGAACGAGGGGGAGGGGGAGAGGGAGACGGAACGTGGGGGAGGGGGAGAGGGAGACGGAACGTGGGGGAGGGAGAGAGGGAGACGGAACGTGGGGAGGGGGAGAGGGAGACGGAACGAGGGGGAGAGGGAGACGGAACGAGGGGGAGGGGGAGAGGGAGACGGAACGAGGGGGAGGGGGAGAGGGAGACGGAACGAGGGGGAGAGGGAGACGGAACGTGGGGGAGGGGGAGAGGGAGACGGAACGAGGGGGAGGGGGAGAGGGAGACGGAACGAGGGGGAGGGGGAGCGGGAGACGGAACGAGGGGGAGGGGGAGCGGGAGACGGAACGAGGGGGAGGGGGGAGCGGGAGACGGAACGAGGGGGAGGGGGAGCGGGAGACGGAACGAGGGGGAGGGGGAGAGGGAGACGGAACGAGGGGGAGGGGGAGAGGGAGACGGAACGAGGGGGAGGGGGCGAGGGAGACGGAACGAGGGGGAGGGGGAGAGGGAGTCGGAACGAGGGGGAGAGGGAGTCGGAACGAGGGGGAGGGGGAGAGGGAGTCGGAACGAGGGGGAGGGGGAGAGGGAGTCGGAACGAGGGGGAGGGGGAGAGGGAGACGGAACGAGGGGGAGGGGGAGAGGGAGACGGAACGAGGGGGAGAGGGAGACGGAACGAGGGGGAGGGGAGAAGGAGACGGAACGAGGGGGAGGGGGAGAGGGAGACGGAACGTGGGGGAGGGGGAGAGGGAGACGGAACGTGGGGGAGGGAGAGAGGGAGACGGAACGTGGGGGAGGGGGAGAGGGAGACGGAACGAGGGGGAGAGGGAGACGGAACGAGGGGGAGGGGGAGAGGGAGACGGAACGAGGGGGAGGGGGAGAGGGAGACGGAACGAGGGGGAGAGGGAGACGGAACGTGGGGGAGGGGGAGAGGGAGACGGAACGAGGGGGAGTAGGAGAGGGAGACGGAACGAGGGGGAGAGGAGAGGGAGACGGAACGAGGGGGAGGGGGAGCGGGAGACGGAACGAGGGGGAGGGGGAGCGGGAGACGGAACGAGGGGGAGGGGGAGAGGGAGACGGAACGAGGGGGGAGGGGGAGAGGGAGACGGAACGAGGGGGAGGGGGCGAGGGAGACGGAACGAGGGGGAGGGGGCGAGGGAGACGGAACGAGGGGGAGGGGGAGAGGGAGACGGAACGAGGAGGTGGGGGAGACGGAACCAGGGGGAGGGGGAGACGGAACGATGGGGTGGGGGCGAGGGAGACGGAACGAGGGGGAGGGGGAGAGATCGACGGAACGAGGGTGAGGGGGTGAGGGAGTCGGAACGAGGGTGAGGGGGAGAGGGAGTCGGAACGAGGGGGAGAGGGAGTCGGAACGAGGGGGAGGGGAGAGGGAGTCGGAACGAGGGGGAGGGGGAGAGGGAGACGGAACGAGGGGGAGAGGGAGTCGGAACGAGGGGGAGAGGGAGTCGGAACGAGGTGGAGGGGGAGAGGGAGTCGGAACGAGGGGGAGGGGGAGAGGGAGTCGGAACGAGGGGGAGGGGGAGAGGGAGTCGGAACGAGGGGGAGGGGGAGAGGGAGTCGGAACGAGGGGGAGGGGGAGAGGGAGTCGGAGCGAGGGGGAGGGGGAGAGGGAGTCGGAACGAGGGGGAGGGGGAGAGGGAGACGGAACGAGGGGGAGGGGGAGGGAGACGGAACGAGGGGGAGGGGGAGACGGAACGAGGGGGAGACGGAACGAGGGGGAGGGGGAGACGGAACGAGGGGGAGAGGGAGACGGAACGAGGGGGAGGGGGAGACGGAACGAGGGGGGAGGTGAGAGGGAGACGGAACGAGGGGGAGGGGGAGAGGGAGACGGAACGTGGGGGAGGGGGAGAGGGAGACGGAACGAGGGGGAGAGGGAGACGGAACGAGGGGAGGGGGAGAGGGAGACGGAACGAGGGGGAGGGGGAGAGGGAGACGGAACGTGGGGGAGGGGGAGAGGGAGACGGAACGTGGGGGAGGGGGAGAGGGAGACGGAACGAGGGGGAGAGGGAGACAGGACGAGGGGGCTGGGGGGAGGGAGACGGAACGAGGGGGAGGGGGAGAGGGAGAGGGAGACGGAACGAGGGGGAGGGGGAGAGGGAGACGGAACGAGGGGGAGGGGGAGAGGGAGACGTAATGAGGGGGAGAGGGAGACGGAACGAGGGGGAGGGGAGAGGGAGACGGAAGGAGGGGGAGAGGGAGACAGAACGAGGGGGAGAGGGAGACAGAACGAGGGGGAGGGGGAGAGGGAGACGGAACGAGGGGGAGGGGGAGAGGGAGACGGAACGAGGGGGAGGGGGAGAGGGAGACGGAACGAGGGGGAGGGGGAGAGGGAGACGGAACGAGGGGGAGGGGGAGAGGGAGACGGAACGAGGGGGAGGGGGAGAGGCAGACGGAACGAGGGGGAGGGGGAGAGGAAGAGGGAGACGGAACGAGGGGGGAGGGGGAGAGGGCGACGGAACGAGGGGGAGGGGGAGAGGGAGACGGAACGAGGGGGAGGGGGAGAGAGAGACGGAACGAGGGGGAGGGGGAGAGAGAGACGGAACGAGGGGGAGGGGGAGAGGGAGACGGAACGAGGGGGAGGGGGAGAGGGAGACGGAACGAGGGGGAGGGGGAGAGGGAGACGGAACGAGGGGGAGGGGGAGAGGGAGACGGAACGAGGGGGAGGGGGAGAGGGAACCAGGAACGAGGGGGAGAGGGAACCAGGAACGAGGGGGAGGGGGAGAGGGAACCAGGAACGAGGAGGTGGGGGAGAGGGAGAGGGGAGACGGAACGAGGGGGAGGGGGAGAGGAAGAGGGAGACGGAACGAGGGGGAGGGGAGAGGGCGACGGAACGAGGGGGAGGGGGAGAGGGAGACGGAACGAGGGGGAGGGGGAGAGAGAGACGGAACGAGGGGGAGGGAGAGAGGGAGACGGAACGAGGGGGAGGGGGAGAGGGAGACGGAACGAGGGGGAGGGGGAGAGGGAGACGGAACGAGGGGGAGGGGGAGAGGGAGACGGAACGAGGGGGAGGGGGAGAGGGAGACGGAACGAGGGGGAGGGGGAGAGGGAGACGGAACGAGGGGGAGGGGGAGAGGGAGACGGAACGAGGGGGAGGGGGAGAGGGAGACGGAACGAGGGGGAGGGGGAGAGGGAGACGGAACGAGGGGGAGGGGGAGAGGGAGACGGAACGAGGGGGAGGGGGAGAGGGAGACGGAACGAGGGGGAGGGGGAGACGGATCGAAGGGGAGCCGGAAGGAGGGGAGGGGGAGGGTGAGATGGAATGAGGGGGAGTGGGAGGGTGAGACAGAACGAGGGGGAGGGGGAGGGTGAGACGGAACGAGGGGGAGGGGGAGAGGGAGACGGAACGAGGGGGAGGGGGAGAGGGAGACGGAACGAGGGGGAGGGGGAGAGGGAGACGGAACGAGGGGGAGGGGGAGAGGGAGACGGAACGAGGAGGTGGGGGAGACGGAACCAGGGGGAGGGGGAGGGGGAGACGGAACCAGGGGGAGGGGGAGGGGGAGACGGAACGATGGGGAGGGGGCGAGGGAGACGGAACGAGGGGGAGGGGGAGAGGGAAACGGAGGGTAGGGGAGACGGAACGAGGGGGAGGGGGAGCGGGAGACGGAACGAGGGGGAGAGGGAGACGGAACGAGGGGGAGAGGGAGACGGAACGAGGGGGAGAGGGAGACGGAACGAGCGGGAGAGGGAGACGGAACGAGGGGGAGGGGGAGAGGAAGACGGAACGAGGGGGAGGGGGAGAGACGGAACGAGGGGAGAGGGAGACGGAACGAGGGGGAGCCGGAAGGTGGGAGGGGGAGGGCGAGACGGAACGAGGGGGAGGGGGAGAGGGAGACGGAACGAGGGGGAGGGGGAGAGGGAGACGGTACGCGGGGGAGGGGGAGAGGGAGACGGAACGAGGGGGAGGGGGAGAGGGAGACGGAACGAGGGGGAGGGGGAGAGGGAGACGGAACGAGGGGGAGGGGGAGAGGGAGACGGAACGAGGGGGAGAGGGAGACGGAACGAGGGGGAGTGGGAGAGGGAGACGGAACGAGGGGGAGTGGGAGAGGGAGACGGAACGAGGGGGAGGGGGAGAGGGAGACTGAACGAGGGGGAGGGGGAGAGGGAGACGGAACGAGGAGGTGGGGGAGACGGAACCTGGAACGAGGAGGTGGGGGAGACGGAACGAGGGGGAGGGGGCGAGGGAGACGGAACGAGGGGGAGGGGGAGAGGGAGACGGAGGGTGGGGGAGACGGAACGAGGGGGAGAGGGAGACGGAACGAGGGGGAGAGGGAGACGGAACGAGGGGAGGGGGAGAGGGAGACGGAACGAGGGGGAGGGCGGGAGGGAGACGGAACGAGGGGGAGGGGGAGAGGGAGACGGAACGAGGGGGAGAGGGAGATGGAACGAGGGGGAGTGGGAGAGGGAGACGGAACGAGGGGGAGGGGGAGAGGGAGACGGAACGAGGAGGTGGGGGAGACGGAACCAGGGGGAGGGGGAGAGGGAGACGGAACGAGGGGGAGGGGGAGAGGGAGACGGATCGAGGAGGTGGGGGAGACGGAACCAGGGGGAGGGGGAGAGGGAGACGGAACCAGGGGGAGGGGGAGGGGGAGACGGAACGATGGGGAGGGGGCGAGGGAGACGGAACGAGGGGGAGGGGAGAGGGAAACGGAGGGTAGGGGAGACGGAACGAGGGGGAGAGGGAGACGGAACGAGGGGGAGAGGGAGACGGAACGAGGGGGAGAGGGAGACGGAACGAGCGGGAGAGGGAGACGGAACGAGGGGGGAGAGGAAGACGGAACGAGGGGGAGGGGGAGAGGGAGACGGAACGAGGGGGAGAGGAGACGGAACGAGAGGGAGCCGGAAGGTGGGGAGGGGAGGGCGAGACGGAACGAGGGGGAGGGGGAGAGGGAGACGGAACGAGGGGGAGGGTGAGAGGGAGACGGTACGCGGGGGAGGGGGAGAGGGAGACGGAACGAGGGGAGGGGGAGAGGGAGACGGAACGAGGGGAGGGGGAGAGGGAGACGGAACGAGGGGGAGGGGGAGAGGGAGACGGAACGAGGGGGATGGGGAGAGGGAGACGGAACGAGGGGGAGTGGGAGAGGGAGACGGAACGAGGGGGAGGGGGAGAGGGAGACTGAACGAGGGGGAGGGGGAGAGGGAGACGGAACGAGGAGGTGGGGGAGACGGAACCTGGAACGAGGAGGTGGGGGAGACGGAACGAGGGGGAGGGGGCGAGGGAGACGGAACGAGGGGGAGGGGGAGAGGGAGACGGAGGGTGGGGGAGACGGAACGAGGGGGAGAGGGAGACGGAACGAGAGGGAGACGGAACGAGGGGGAGAGGGAGACGGAACGAGGGGGAGGGGGGGAGGGAGACGGAACGAGGGGGAGGGGAGACGGAACGAGGGGGAGCCGGAAGGTGGGGAGGGGAAGGGTGAGACGGAACGAGGGGGAGGGGGAGAGGGAGACGGAACGAGGGGGAGGGGGAGAGGGAGACGGAACGAGGGGGATGGGGAGAGGGAGACGGAACGAGGGGGATGGGGAGAGGGAGACGGAACGAGGGGTAGTGGGAGAGGGAGACGGAACGAGGGGGAGTGGGAGAGGGAGACGGAACGAGGGGGAGTGGGAGAGGGAGACGGAACGAGGGGGAGTGGGAGAGGGAGACGGAACGAGGGGGAGTGGGAGAGGGAGACGGAACGAGGGGGAGTGGGAGAGGGAGACGGAACGAGGGGGAGTGGGAGAGGGAGACGGAACGAGGGGGAGAGGGAGACGGAACGAGGGGGAGGGGGAGAGGGAGACGGAACGAGGGGGAGGGGGAGAGGGAGACGGAACGAGGGGGAGGGGAGAGGGAGACGGAACGAGGGGGAGGGGGAGAGGGAGACGGAACGAGGGGGAGGGGGAGAGGGAGACGGAACGAGGGGGAGGGGGAGAGGGAGACGGGGGGAGGGGGAGGGGGAGAGGGAGACGGGGGGAGGGGGAGGGGGAGAGGGAGACGGGGGAGGGGGAGAGGGAGACGGGGGGAGGGGGAGAGGGAGACGGGAACGAGGGGGAGGGGGAGAGGGAGACGGAACGAGGGGAGGTGGAGAGGGAGACGGAACGAGGGGGAGGGGGAGAGGGAGCCGGAACGAGGGGGAGGGGAGAGGGAGACGGAACGAGGGGAGGGGGAGAAGGAACCAGGAACGAGGGGGAGGGGGAGAGGGAACCAGGAACGAGGAGGTGGGGGAGACGGAACCAGGGGAGGGGGAGACGGAACGAGGGGGAGGGGGAGAGGGAGACGGAGGGTGGGGGAGACGGAACGAGGGGGAGAGGGAGACGGAACGAGGGGGAGAGGGAGACGGGGGGAGGGGGAGAGGGAGACGGAACGAGGGGGAGGGGGAGAGGGAGACGGAACGAGGGGGAGGGGGAGAAGGAGACGGAACGAGTGGGAGAGGGAGACGGAACGAGGGGGATGGGGAGAGAGGGAGACGGAACGAGGGGGAGAGGGAGACGGAACGAGGGGGAGGGGGAGAGGGAGACGGAACGAGGGGGAGGGGGAGAGGGAGACGGAACGAGGGGGAGAGGGAGACGGAACGAGGGGGAGGGGGAGAGGGAGACGGAACGAGGGGGAGGGGGAGAGGGAGACGGAACGAGGGGGAGGGGGAGAGGGAGACGGAACGAGGGGGAGGGGGAGACGGATCGAAGGGGAGCCGGAAGGAGGGGAGGGGGAGAGTGAGATGGAATGAGGGGGAGGGTGAGATGGAATGAGGGGGAGTGGAGGGTGAGACGGAACGAGGGGGAGGGGAGAGGGAGACGGAACGAGGGGGAGGGGGAGAGGGAGACGGAACGAGGGGGAGGGGGAGAGGGAGACGGAACGAGGGGGAGGGGGAGAGGGAGACGGAACGAGGGGGAGGGGGAGAGGGAGACGGAACGAGGGGGAGGGGGAGAGGGAGACGGAACGAGGGGGAGGGGGAGAGGGAGACGGAACGAGGGGGAGGGGGAGAGGGAGACGGAACGAGGAGGTGGGGGAGACGGAACCAGGGGGAGGGGGAGGGGGAGACGGAACCAGGGGGAGGGGGAGGGGGAGACGGAACGATGGGGAGGGGGCGAGGAAGACGGAACGAGGGGGAGGGGGAGAGGGAAACGGAGGGTAGGGGAGACGGAACGAGGGGGAGGGGGAGCGGGAGACGGAACGAGGGGGAGAGGGAGACGGAACGAGGGGGAGAGGGAGACGGAACGAGGGGGGGAGGGAGACGGAACGAGGGGGAGAGGGAGACGGAACGAGCGGGAGAGGGAGACGGAACGAGGGGGAGGGGGAGAGGAAGACGGAACGAGGGGGAGGGGGAGAGGGAGACGGAACGAGGGGGAGAGGGAGACGGAACGAGGGGGAGCCGGAAGGTGGGGAGGGGGAGGGCGAGACGGAACGAGGGGGAGGGGGAGAGGGAGATGGAACGAGGGGGAGGGGGAGAGGGAGACGGTACGCGGGGGAGGGGGAGAGGGAGACGGAACGAGGGGGAGGGGGAGATGGAGACGGAACGAGGGGGAGGGGGAGAGGGAGACGGAACGAGGGGGAGAGGGAGACGGAACGAGGGGGAGTGGGAGAGGGAGACGGAACGAGGGGGAGTGGGAGAGGGAGACGGAGGGTGGGGGAGACGGAACGAGGGGGAGAGGGAGACGGAACGAGTGGGAGACGGAACGAGGGGGAGAGGGAGACGGAACGAGGGGAGGGGGAGAGGGAGACGGAACGAGGGGGAGGGCGGGAGGGAGACGGAACGAGGGGGAGGGGGAGAGGGAGACGGAACGAGGGGGAGAGGGAGACGGAACGAGGGGGAGTGGGAGAGGGAGACGGAACGAGGGGGAGTGGGAGAGGGAGACGGAACGAGGGGGAGGGGGAGAGGGAGACTGAACGAGGGGGAGGGGGAGAGGGAGACGGAACGAGGAGGTGGGGGAGACGGAACCTGGAACGAGGAGGTGGGGGAGACGGAACGAGGGGGAGGGGGCGAGGGAGACGGAACGAGGGGGAGGGGGAGAGGGAGACGGAGGGTGGGGGAGACTGAACGAGGGGGAGAGGGAGACGGAACGAGAGGGAGACGGAACGAGGGGGAGAGGGAGACGGAACGAGGGGAGGGGGAGAGGGAGACGGAACGAGGGGAGGGGGAGAGGGAGACGGAACGAGGGGGGGGGGGAGGGAGACGGAACGAGGGGGAGGGGGAGACGGAACGAGGGGGAGCCGGAAGGTGGGGAGGGGGAGGGTGAGACGGAACGAGGGGGAGGGGGAGAGGGAGACGGAACGAGGGGGAGGGGGAGAGGGAGACGGAACGAGGGGGAGGGGGAGAGGGAGACGGAACGAGGGGGAGGGGGAGAGGGAGACCGAACGAGGGGGAGGGGGAGAGGGAGACGGAACGAGGGGGAGGGGGAGAGGGAGACGGAACGAGGGGGAGGGGGAGACGGATCGAAGGGGAGCCGGAAGGTGGGGAGGGGGAGGGTGAGATGGAACGAGGGGGAGTGGGAGGGTGAGACGGAACGAGGGGGAGGGGGAGAGGGAGACGGAACGAGGGGGAGGGGGAGAGGGAGACGGAACGAGGGGGAGGGGGAGAGGGAGACGGAACGAGGAGGTGGGGGAGACGGAACCAGGGGGAGGGGGAGGGGGAGACGGAACCAGGGGGAGGGGGAGGGGGAGACGGAACGATGGGGAGGGGGCGAGGGAGACGGAACGAGGGGGAGGGGGAGAGGGAAACGGAGGGTAGGGGAGACGGAACGAGGGGGAGAGGGAGACGGAACGAGGGGGAGAGGGAGACGGAACGAGGGGGAGAGGGAGACGGAACGAGGGGGAGAGGGAGACGGAACGAGGGGGAGAGGGAGACGGAACGAGGGGGAGAGGGAGACGGAACGAGGGGGAGAGGGAGACGGAACGAGGGGGAGAGGGAGACGGAACGAGGGGGAGAGGGAGACGGAACGAGGGGGAGGGGGAGAGGAAGACGGAACGAGGGGGAGGGGGAGAGGGAGACGGAACGAGGGGGAGAGGGAGACGGAACGAGGGGGAGCCGGAAGGTGGGGAGGGGGAGGGCGAGACGGAACGAGGGGGAGGGGGAGAGGGAGACGGAACGAGGGGGAGGGGGAGAGGGAGACGGTACGCGGGGGAGGGGGAGAGGGAGACGGAACGAGGGGGAGGGGGAGAGGGAGACGGAACGAGGGGGAGGGGGAGAGGGAGACGGAACGAGGGGGAGGGGGAGAGGGAGACGGAACGAGGGGGAGGGGGAGAGGGAGACGGAACGAGGGGGAGGGGGAGAGGGAGACGGAACGAGGGGGAGGGGGAGAGGGAGACGGAACGAGGGGGAGAGGGAGACGGAACGAGGGGGAGTGGGAGAGGGAGACGGAACGAGGGGGAGTGGGAGAGGGAGACGGAACGAGGGGGAGTGGGAGAGGGAGACGGAACGAGGGGGAGTGGGAGAGGGAGACGGAACGAGGGGGAGGGGGAGAGGGAGACTGAACGAGGGGGAGGGGGAGAGGGAGACGGAACGAGGAGGTGGGGGAGACGGAACCTGGAACGAGGAGGTGGGGGAGACGGAACGAGGGGGAGGGGGCGAGGGAGACGGAACGAGGGGGAGGGGGAGAGGGAGACGGAGGGTGGGGGAGACGGAACGAGGGGGAGAGGGAGACGGAACGAGGGGAGGGGGAGAGGGAGACGGAACGAGGGGGAGGGGGGGAGGGAGACGGAACGAGGGGGAGGGGGAGAGGGAGACGGAACGAGGGGGAGTGGGAGAGGGAGACGGAACGAGGGGGAGTGGGAGAGGGAGACGGAACGAGGGGGAGTGGGAGAGGGAGACGGAACGAGGGGGAGGGGGAGAGGGAGACGGAACGAGGGGGAGGGGGAGAGGGAGACGGAACGAGGAGGTGGGGGAGACGGAACCTGGAACGAGGAGGTGGGGGAGACGGAACGAGGGGGAGGGGGCGAGGGAGACGGAACGAGGGGGAGGGGGAGAGGGAGACGGAGGGTGGGGGAGACGGAACGAGGGGGAGAGGGAGACGGAATGAGAGGGAGACGGAACGAGGGGGAGAGGGAGACGGAACGAGGGGAGGGGGAGAGGGAGACGGAACGAGGGGGAGGGGGGGAGGGAGACGGAACGAGGGGGAGGGGGAGACGGAACGAGGGGGAGCCGGAAGGTGGGGAGGGGGAGGGTGAGACGGAACGAGGGGGAGGGGGAGAGGGAGACGGAACGAGGGGGAGGGGGAGAGGGAGACGGAACGAGGGGGATGGGGAGAGGGAGACGGAACGAGGGGGATGGGGAAAGGGAGACGGAACGAGGGGGAGTGGGAGAGGGAGACGGAACGAGGGGGAGTGGGAGAGGGAGACGGAACGAGGGGGAGTGGGAGAGGGAGACGGAACGAGGGGGAGTGGGAGAGGGAGACGGAACGAGGGGGAGTGGGAGAGGGAGACGGAACGAGGGGGAGTGGGAGAGGGAGACGGAACGAGGGGGAGTGGGAGAGGGAGACGGAACGAGGGGGAGTGGGAGAGGGAGACGGAACGAGGGGGAGTGGGAGAGGGAGACGGAACGAGGGGGAGAGGGAGACGGAACGAGGGGGAGGGGGAGAGGGAGACGGAACGAGGGGGAGGGGGAGGGGGAGAGGGAGACGGAACGAGGGGGAGGGGGAGAGGGAGACGGAACGAGGGGGAGGGGGAGAGGGAGACGGAACGAGGGGGAGGGGGAGAGGGAGACGGGGGGAGGGGGAGGGGGAGAGGGAGACGGGGGGAGGGGGAGGGGGAGAGGGAGACGGGGGGAGGGGGAGAGGGAGACGGAACGAGGGGGAGGGGGAGAGGGAGACGGAACGAGGGGGAGGTGGAGAGGGAGACGGAACGAGGGGGAGGGGGAGAGGGAGACGGAACGAGGGGGAGGGGGAGAGGGAGACGGAACGAGGGGGAGGGGGAGAGGGAACCAGGAACGAGGGGGAGGGGGAGAGGGAACCAGGAACGAGGAGGTGGGGGAGACGGAACCAGGGGGAGGGGGAGACGGAACGAGGGGGAGGGGGAGAGGGAGACGGAGGGTGGGGGAGACGGAACGAGGGGGAGAGGGAGACGGAACGAGGGGGAGAGGGAGACGGAACGAGGGGGAGAGGGAGACGGAACGAGGGGGAGGGGGAGAGGGAGACGGAACGAGGGGGAGGGGGAGAGGGAGACGGAACGAGGGGGAGGGGGAGAGGGAGACGGAACGAGGGGGAGGGGGAGAAGGAGACGGAACGAGGGGGAGAGGGAGACGGAACGAGGGGGATGGGGAGAGGGAGACGGAACGAGGGGGAGGGGGAGAGGGAGACGGAACGAGGGGGAGGGGGAGAGGGAGACGGAACGAGGGGGAGGGGGAGAGGGAGACGGAACGAGGGGGAGAGGGAGACGGAACGAGGGGGAGGGGGAGACGGAACGAGGGGGAGGGGGAGAGGGAGACGGAACGAGGGGGAGGGGGAGAGGGAGACGGAACGAGGGGGAGGGGGAGAGGGAGACGGAACGAGGGGGAGGGGGAGACGGATCGAAGGGGAGCCGGAAGGTGGGGAGGGGGAGGGTGAGATGGAACGAGGGGGAGTGGGAGGGTGAGACGGAACGAGGGGGAGGGGGAGAGGGAGACGGAACGAGGGGGAGGGGGAGAGGGAGACGGAACGAGGGGGAGGGGGAGAGGGAGACGGAACGAGGGGGAGGGGGAGAGGGAGACGGAACGAGGAGGTGGGGGAGACGGAACCAGGGGGAGGGGGAGGGGGAGACGGAACCAGCGGGAGGGGGAGGGGGAGACGGAACGATGGGGAGGGGGCGAGGGAGACGGAACGAGGGGGAGGGGGAGAGGGAAACGGAGGGTAGGGGAGACGGAACGAGGGGGAGAGGGAGACGGAACGAGGGGGAGAGGGAGACGGAACGAGGGGGAGAGGGAGACGGAACGAGGGGGAGAGGGAGACGGAACGAGGGGGAGAGGGAGACGGAACGAGCGGGAGAGGGAGACGGAACGAGGGGGAGGGGGAGAGGAAGACGGAACGAGGGGGAGGGGGAGAGGAAGACGGAACGAGGGGGAGGGGGAGAGGGAGACGGAACGAGGGGGAGAGGGAGACGGAACGAGGGGGAGCCGGAAGGTGGGGAGGGGGAGGGCGAGACGGAACGAGGGGGAGGGGGAGAGGGAGACGGAACGAGGGGGAGGGGGAGAGGGAGACGGAACGAGGGGGAGGGGGAGAGGGAGACGGAGGGTGGGGGAGACGGAACGAGGGGGAGAGGGAGACGGAACGAGGGGAGGGGGAGAGGGAGACGGAACGAGGGGGAGGGGGGGAGGGAGACGGAACGAGGGGGAGGGGGAGAGGGAGACGGAACGAGGGGGAGAGGGAGACGGAACGAGGGGGAGTGGGAGAGGGAGACGGAACGAGGGGGAGTGGGAGAGGGAGACGGAACGAGGGGGAGGGGGAGAGGGAGACGGAACGAGGGGGAGGGGGAGAGGGAGACGGAACGAGGAGGTGGGGGAGACGGAACCTGGAACGAGGAGGTGGGGGAGACGGAACGAGGGGGAGGGGGCGAGGGAGACGGAACGAGGGGGAGGGGGAGAGGGAGACGGAGGGTGGGGGAGACGGAACGAGGGGGAGAGGGAGACGGAATGAGAGGGAGACGGAACGAGGGGGAGAGGGAGACGGAACGAGGGGAGGGGGAGAGGGAGACGGAACGAGGGGGAGGGGGGGAGGGAGACGGAACGAGGGGGAGGGGGAGTCGGAACGAGGGGGAGCCGGAAGGTGGGGAGGGGGAGGGTGATTCGGAACGAGGGGGAGGGGGAGAGGGAGACGGAACGAGGGGGAGGGGGAGAGGGAGACGGAACGAGGGGGATGGGGAGAGGGAGACGGAACGAGGGGGATGGGGAGAGGGAGACGGAACGAGGGGGAGTGGGAGAGGGAGACGGAACGAGGGGGAGTGGGAGAGGGAGACGGAACGAGGGGGAGTGGGAGAGGGAGACGGAACGAGGGGGAGTGGGAGAGGGAGACGGAACGAGGGGGAGTGGGAGAGGGAGACGGAACGAGGGGGAGTGGGAGAGGGAGACGGAACGAGGGGGAGTGGGAGAGGGAGACGGAACGAGGGGGAGAGGGAGAGGGAGACGGAACGAGGGGGAGAGGGAGACGGAACGAGGGGGAGAGGGAGACGGAACGAGGGGGAGAGGGAGACGGAACGAGGGGGAGGGGGAGAGGGAGACGGAACGAGGGGGAGGGGGAGAGGGAGACGGAACGAGGGGGAGGGGGAGAGGGAGACGGAACGAGGGGGAGGGGGAGAGGGAGACGGAACGAGGGGGAGGGGGAGAGGGAGACGGGGGGAGGGGGAGGGGGAGAGGGAGACGGGGGGAGGGGGAGGGGGAGAGGGAGACGGGGGGAGGGGGAGAGGGAGACGGGGGGAGGGGGAGAGGGAGACGGAACGAGGGGGAGGGGGAGAGGGAGACGGAACGAGGGGGAGGTGGAGAGGGAGACGGAACGAGGGGGAGGGGGAGAGGGAGACGGAACGAGGGGGAGGGGGAGAGGGAGACGGAACGAGGGGGAGGGGGAGAGGGAACCAGGAACGAGGGGGAGGGGGAGAGGGAACCAGGAACGAGGAGGTGGGGGAGACGGAACCAGGGGGAGGGGGAGACGGAACGAGGGGGAGGGGGAGAGGGAGACGGAGGGTGGGGGAGACGGAACGAGGGGGAGAGGGAGACGGAACGAGGGGGAGAGGGAGACGGAACGAGGGGGAGGGGGAGAGGGAGACGGAACGAGGGGGAGGGGGAGAGGGAGACGGAACGAGGGGGAGGGGGAGAGGGAGACGGAACGAGGGGGAGGGGGAGAGGGAGACGGAACGAGGGGGAGGGGGAGAAGGAGACGGAACGAGGGGGAGAGGGAGACGGAACGAGGGGGATGGGGAGAGGGAGACGGAACGAGGGGGAGGGGGAGAGGGAGACGGAACGAGGGGGAGGGGGAGAGGGAGACGGAACGAGGGGGAGGGGGAGAGGGAGACGGAACGAGGGGGAGGGGGAGACGGAACGAGGGGGAGGGGGAGACGGAACGAGGGGGAGGGGGAGACGGAACGAGGGGGAGGGGGAGAGGGAGACGGAACGAGGGGGGGGGGGAGAGGGAGACGGAACGAGGGGGAGGGGGAGAGGGAGACGGAACGAGGGGGAGGGGGAGAGGGAGACGGAACGAGGGGGAGGGGGAGAGGGAGACGGAACGAGGGGGAGGGGGAGAGGGAGACGGAACGAGGGGGAGGGGGAGAGGGAGACGGAACGAGGGGGAGGGGGAGACGGATCGAAGGGGAGCCGGAAGGTGGGGAGGGGGAGAGTGAGATGGAACGAGGGGGAGTGGGAGGGTGAGACGGAACGAGGGGGAGGGGGAGAGGGAGACGGAACGAGGGGGAGGGGGAGAGGGAGACGGAACGAGGGGGAGGGGGAGAGGGAGACGGAACGAGGAGGTGGGGGAGACGGAACCAGGGGGAGGGGGAGGGGGAGACGGAACCAGCGGGAGGGGGAGGGGGAGACGGAACGATGGGGAGGGGGCGAGGGAGACGGAACGAGGGGGAGGGGGAGAGGGAAACGGAGGGTAGGGGAGACGGAACGAGGGGGAGAGGGAGACGGAACGAGGGGGAGAGGGAGACGGAACGAGGGGGAGAGGGAGACGGAACGAGGGGGAGAGGGAGACGGAACGAGGGGGAGAGGGAGACGGAACGAGGGGGAGAGGGAGACGGAACGAGCGGGAGAGGGAGACGGAACGAGGGGGAGGGGAAGAGGAAGACGGAACGAGGGGGAGGGGGAGAGGAAGACGGAACGAGGGGGAGGGGGAGAGGGAGACGGAACGAGGGGGAGAGGGAGACGGAACGAGGGGGAGCCGGAAGGTGGGGAGGGGGAGGGCGAGACGGAACGAGGGGGAGGGGGAGAGGGAGACGGAACGAGGGGGAGGGGGAGAGGGAGACGGTACGCGGGGGAGGGGGAGAGGGAGACGCGACGAGGGGGAGGGGGAGAGGGAGACGGGACGAGGGGGAGGGGGAGAGGGCGACGGGACGAGGGGGAGGGGGAGAGGGCGACGGAACGAGGGGGAGGGGGAGAGGGCGACGGAACGAGGGGGAGGGGGAGAGGGCGACGGGACGAGGGGGTGAGGGAGAGGGAGACGGAACGAGGGGGAGGGGGAGAGGGAGACCGGACGAGGGGGAGAGGGAGACGGGACGAGGGGGAGGGGGAGAGGGAGACGGAACGAGGGGGAGGGGAGAGGGAGACGGAACGACGGGGAGGGGAGAGGGAGACGGAACGAGGGGGAGGGGGAGAGGGAGACGGAACGAGGGGGAGGGGGAGAGGGAGACGGAACGAGGGGGAGGGGGAGAGGGAGACGGAACGAGGGGGAGGGGGAGAGGGAGACGGAACGAGGAGGTGGGGGAGACGGAACCAGGGGGAGGGGGAGGGGGAGACGGAACCAGCGGGAGGGGGAGGGGGAGACGGAACGATGGGGAGGGGGCGAGGGAGACGGAACGAGGGGGAGGGGGAGAGGGAAACGGAGGGTAGGGGAGACGGAACGAGGGGGAGAGGGAGACGGAACGAGGGGGAGAGGGAGACGGAACGAGGGGGAGAGGGAGACGGAACGAGGGGGAGAGGGAGACGGAACGAGCGGGAGAGGGAGACGGAACGAGGGGGAGGGGGAGAGGAAGACGGGACGAGGGGGAGAGGGAGACCGGACGAGGGGGAGAGGGAGACGGGACGAGGGGGAGGGGGAGAGGGAGACCGGACGAGGGGGAGAGGGAGACGGGACGAGGGGGAGGGGGAGAGGGAGACGGGACGAGGGGGAGGGGGAGAGGGAGACGGGACGAGGGGGAGGGGGAGAGGGCGACGGGACGAGGGGGAGGGGGAGAGGGAGACGGGACGAGGGGGAGGGGGAGAGGGCGACGGGACGAGGGGGAGGGGGAGAGGGCGACGGGACGAGGGGGAGGGGGAGAGGGCGACGGGACGAGGGGGAGGGGGAGAGGGCGACGGGACGAGGGGGAGGGGGAGAGGGCGACGGGACGAGGGGGAGGGGGAGAGGGCGACGGGACGAGGGGGAGGGGGAGAGGGCGACGGAACGAGGGGGAGGGGGAGAGGGCGACGGAACGAGGGGGAGAGGGCGACGGAACGAGGGGGAGGGGGAGAGGGCGACGGAACGAGGGGGAGGGGGAGAGGGAGACGGAACGAGGGGGAGGGGGAGAGGGAGACGGAACGAGGGGGAGGGGGAGAGGGAGACGGAACGAGGGGGAGGGGGAGAGGGAGACGGAACGAGGGGGAGGGGGAGAGGGAGACGGAACGAGGGGGAGGGGGAGAGGGAGACGGAACGAGGGGGAGGGGGAGAGGGAGACGGAACGAGGGGGAGGGGGAGAGGGAGACGGAACGAGGGGGAGGGGGAGAGGGAGACGGAACGAGGGGGAGGGGGAGAGGGAGACGGAACGAGGGGGTGGGGGAGAGTGAGACGGAACGAGGGGGAGGGGGAGAGGGAGACGGAACGAGGGGGAGGGGGAGAGGGAGACGGAACGAGGGGGAGGGGGAGAGGGAGACGGAACGAGGGGGAGGGGGAGAGGGAGACGGAACGAGGGGGAGGGGGAGAGGGAGACGGAACGAGGGGGAGGGGGAGAGGGAGACGGAACGAGGGGGAGGGGGAGAGGGAGACGGAACGAGGGGGAGGGGGAGAGGGAGACGGAACGAGGGGGAGGGGGAGAGGGAGACGGAACGAGGGGGAGGGGGAGAGGGAGACGGAACGAGGGGGAGGGGGAGAGGGAGACGGAACGAGGGGGAGGGGGAGAGGGAGACGGAACGAGGGGGAGGGGGAGAGGGAGACGGAACGAGGGGGAGGGGGAGAGGGAGACGGAACGAGGGGGAGGGGGAGAGGGAGACGGAACGAGGGGGAGGGGGAGAGGGAGACGGAACGAGGGGGAGGGGGAGAGGGAGACGGAACGAGGGGGAGGGGGAGAGGGAGACGGAACGAGGGGGAGGGGGAGAGGGAGACGGAACGAGGGGGAGGGGGAGAGGGAGACGGAACGAGGGGGAGGGGGAGAGGGAGACGGAACGAGGGGGAGGGGGAGAGGGAGACGGAACGAGGGGGAGGGGGAGAGGGAGACGGAACGAGGGGGAGGGGGAGAGGGAGACGGAACGAGGGGGAGGGGGAGAGGGAGACGGAACGAGGGGGAGGGGGAGAGGGAGACGGAACGAGGGGGAGGGGGAGGGGGAGACGGAACGAGGGGGAGGGGGAGACGGAACGAGGGGGAGGGGGAGACGGAACGAGGGGGAGGGGGAGACGGAACGAGGGGGAGGGGGAGAGGGAGGCGGAACGAGGGGGAGGGGGAGAGGGGAGGCGGAACGAGGGGGAGGGGGAGAGGGAGGCGGAACGAGGGGGAGGGGGAGAGGGGAGGCGGAACGAGGGGGAGGGGGAGAGGGAGGCGGAACGAGGGGGAGGGGGAGAGGGAGGCGGAACGAGGGGGAGGGGGAGAGGGAGGCGGAACGAGGGGGAGGGGGAGAGGGAGGCGGAACGAGGGGGAGGGGGAGAGGGAGGCGGAACGAGGGGGAGGGGGAGAGGGAGGCGGAACGAGGGGGAGGGGGAGAGGGTGGCGGAACGAGGGGGAGGGGGAGAGGGAGGCGGAACGAGGGGGAGGGGGAGAGGGAGGCGGAACGAGGGGGAGGGGGAGAGGGAGGCGGAACGAGGGGGAGGGGGAGAGGGAGGCGGAACGCGGGGGAGGGGGAGCGGGAGGCGGAACGCGGGGGAGGGGGAGCGGGAGGCGGAACGCGGGGGAGGGGGAGCGGGAGGCGGAACGCGGGGGAGGGGGAGCGGGAGGCGGAACGCGGGGGAGGGGGAGCGGGAGGCGGAACGCGGGGGAGGGGGAGCGGGAGGCGGAACGCGGGGGAGCGGGAGGCGGAACGAGGGGGAGGGGGAGCGGGAGGCGGAACGAGGGGGAGGGGGAGCGGGAGGCGGAACGAGGGGGAGGGGCAGAGGGAACGAGGGGGTGGGGAAAGAGGGAACGAGGGAGGGGGGAACGAGGGGGAGGGGGAGGGGGAACGAGGGGGAGGGGGAACGAGGGGGAGAGGGAACGAGGTGGGGGCTAGAAGGAACGAGGGGGGAGGGGTTAGAAAGGGAGAGGGAATGAGGGGGAGGGGGAACGAGGGGGAGAGGGAGCAGTAACGAGGGGGAGTGAGCGGGAACGTGAGGGAGGGGGAGAGGGAACGAGGAGGAGGGGAGAGGGAGGGGGAACGAGGGGGAGGGGGAACGAGGGGGAGAGGGAACCGGGAGGTGAAGAGAATGGGGGGAGAGGGGGGAGGGAACGAAGGGGAGGGGGGAGAAGACGAGAGGGAGAGGTGGAGCGAATGAGGGGAAGGGACATGGAGAAGAGAAAGAGGGGGCGAAAGGGAGAGGGAAGCGAATGAGAGGGAGAGGGGGTGTAAACAAGGGAGGGAGGAATGAGAGTGGGCGTAAATGAGGGAGGGGGGAGAGGGTTAGGGGTAAACTGGAGGTAGAGGAGGGTTAATCAGAGGGAGAGAACGGGTGTCTGCAAGGACAAGTGGATTCATGGAGGGGAGTGGAAGGAAAGGGTAAGTGGAGCGAAGTATGAGGTTGGAGGGAGCTGAGGGAGTAATTGGAGTGAGGGGAGAGGTTAACTGGCAGGAGGGGTGGGGGTGAGTGGAGGGCTGTTTTACGCATAAGGGGAGACTGGTGTTTGAGGGGTAATGGGAGAGATTGAGTGTTGGGGGGGGGGGGGGGGAGGCGGGTGAAAGGGGCAACGTGAGTTGGCAGGGGTAAGCTGGATGGTCAGAGCGCTGTTCATGACCTCTAGCTATCCCACAGCAATTTATGGTCAGCATTCGCATTTTAAAGTGTAGAACTTGTGTTTAAAAAGGGTAAGAATGTTTCAGGATTGAGGCATTTGAGCAAGAATTGCTCATAGAAGAAGAAATAGAGAATAAGTGGAAAACCACAGAATAGAACGTACAACACACTGCAAAGAAACTGTTGCAAGATGGAGAAAGAAAGGGGAAAAATGGAGACAAGGAGTGGACGACCAATAAGATACAATGATGATAAAAATGAAAAGGAAAGCAGCACACTAGTCTGATGAAATTGAAAATAAAATATAGAATGCGTCGGCAGGCTGAGTAGAAATGCAATATATGAAGTAGTATTGAAGATGTAAAGAAATCACAAAGAGAATTATACACCAGAAGGTGAAATCTTTGACAGATAGAAAGGAAATGAGAACTTTTGCAAGTGAGTCCATAAAAATCAAGATGGCTTAAAATTGATCAATCCAGGAAATGCTCCAGACATAGAAGAAGTAACAACAGAACATCTAAACTAAAAGCCCTTGAAGTAACCGAATTAGAAACGGTAACAGAAATTTGTGATCAAATACACACACAGGATCCATTCCAAGTGATATTTGTCATTTAAGTTTAAGATCACCAAAGCAATGGAGTGTAACATTTTAGAATTATAACTTTGTAATGTCACTTTATAAGCTTATCTTGAAAACTATATTAGAATAAAAAGCACATTCAAAGCAGAGATTGATCAAATACGGTCTAGATTTAGACTATGAAAATGCTATCAATTGTCTTTATCACCAAAAGTTAGTAGACATGTTGCTGAAATGTATGACATTGCCAGTAAAATGGGAGATTTATTCAGAGCCTGTAATGTGACCAAATGGCGAACATCAGGCTGAATGAAGTGCACTCCAGTATGCCTCAGGTGAAGAGAGGTGTGTCACAATGCTGTGCATTCTTGCAAACACTCAATCTGTACACAGAACAAATACTCAGAGCCACAGATAGAAGGCAAGAATATAAACTGGCTGCATGCTCACAACACTATGCTACTTGCAGAATTGGGAAAATGTCACAGTTCAAGTTAAATGTAGTAATTTAGAATATGGATTGAGTATGAACACAAAAAAGAAAATTAAATCTTAAGTAAAATGAATAAATTAGAAGAAGTTAGAATGAAGATTGAAAGGAATGGATTCCCACCGGAGCAAACAGATAAGTTTGTCTATTTGGGACACATGATAACAGAGGATGGCAGATATACAGAAATTGGAAGAAGGACCGAGATATTTAGAAGTAATTTTGCGAAGATGAAGAATATTTTAAGAAAAGTCAAGCTTGTAACTAGGAAAAAACTCATAAGATGCTACTTTCTTTTCTTTCTCTGTTTTACTCAGAAATGGGAATAAGTAAGTGCATGTGGAAGAAATGGAGACCTGTAAAATATATATATAAAAATTTCACAACTTCTTCACACCGCTAAGAGGTCTGTTCAAAATTCATACACAGACAAATGAAAAGGTGTTTGGAATTGCAAGAGCATAAATAATGCTTTAAAAAATGACGACAAGAAAGGAAATGTCACTATTTGATCAGAATTGCAAAGCTATGGTGATTGAGAAGGCAGCAGCAAGAGGGATTGATGTAGATTTAGTTTGATGTCATTGCAGTTACAGATGCATTACAGTGACTGTGTGAGGATGGCACAAAATAGTCAAGTGTGATATACCATGACAGCAGACCTCCTGGTACAAGGAGCAGTTGAAATGTGGAATATGCAGCCACAGTACCATTTGAAAAGCTTGACATTACCCAGCATCGTGTCCTGTATGATTGACAAGGTGTTCTGAAGCAACTTACTGAGGCTTCTCTGTCAGCAGCTGTCAAACCAATATTCTCACTCATTCTAGAAGAACCAGCTCAGTAGGTGCCTGGAAACACCACCACCTGCAAGTTTTTCTCTGAGCTACAACTATCCTATTTTAGACCTGTATTGCCATTCCTTCATTGAGTCAAAGTCCTGGATTTCCTTTCCTACATGTTCTGGGGTGTATCTATACTACTTGCCTGTCATAGTTCAAAATGGTGTCTCATCACCAGCTTCTCAAGGACAAGTGGGAATGAAGACCAACCACAGTAGTAGTGCTCAAGTCCTGTGAGGCTGTGAATACATTTTTTAAAAAATTAATGATGTATGAAATGTTTGAATTATTCCTCAGATTAATAGCAGGTGCTATTAGTCTGGGGTTCTCCCACTGCTGCTGAGTTACTGGTTCCTAAATATTTGTTATTACTTAATTAGTTGATCAAAGAACTCCCCCATAATCCAATGCATAGAATCACAGCACGAGGAGGTTAATCAGCCTATCGTGCTTGTACTAACTCTCTGAATACTGCTCCCTCAGTCCCCTGAACCTGTGTGTTAAACGGAAATGTGTGGCATTGTGAATCAAATCGGACATGAGGTATTTTGTCTTGAGATGATCAGAACAAGGATCTGTGCTTAAAGTTTGTAAAGCAGGAGTTTACAGTCTTGAACTGTCACCTTCAATGGCGTAGTTTGCAGGAAGGCTGTTCATTTTCTTGAAGAGAATGTTTTTGTTGGCCTTACAGTGGATGGTGACTGCGGAGCTTTGCAATGTCCAATTTTGACAGCATGGTGGGAGCAAATTCAATAGCGATATTCAGAAAGGTAAATGTATATAAACTTAGAAAAGACTGTACAGAATGATAGTGAAAACCAGGAACAAATATAAGAACAGTAGGCCAAATGGTGAATGTGTAGGTCCTGCTAGGTTGGTGTTGTGGTGTGGAAGAATATCCTTTTAAGATGAAGATATGAACATTTATATCTGCTGTATATATTGAGACAGTTCAGTACGATTGCAAGCTAAGACAGAAATTCCTGGAGAAACTCAGCAGGTCTGGCAGTATCTGTGGAGAAACAGAGTTAACATTTTGAGTCCAGTGTTCTGAGGAAGGGTCAGTGGACTTGAAACATTGCCTCTGCTTTCTGTCACCACAGATGCTGGCAGATCTGCTGATTCCCTCCAACAATTTCTGGTTTTGTTTGGAATCTTTAGCGTGCACAGTTCTTTGTTTTACTTCAATGAGGCTACATCGTTCTCAAGACCTAGTGTCTAAATTGATGTTTCCATTTCTTTTAAACAGAGTCCTTTGGACAGAACTACCCAGAGGTAGGTTTGAAAACATTTTGTGTCGAACTGCACATTTGTAAAGTTGCTTGTCCCTGATCCTGTTGCTGAAATTCACATCATTGGTTTTGTTATGTCTGGTTTTGAGTATTCTAATATTCTCCTGGCTAGCGTTCCAACCAACAGTCTCTGTGTCTTTCTATGTATCTTGGCTCTCAAAAAAAAAATTTCACTAACTAAAATTAGCTGCCAATTTGGCAGAGTTTCAGTTTTATAATTCCGATCTGTGTTTGTTAAATCCCACTGTTACCTTGCCCCTCACCCCTCACTAACTGTCAGAGAAAGTGAGGGCTGCAGATGCTGGAGATCAGAGCTGAAAATGTGTTGCTGGAAAAGCGCAGCAGGTCAGGCAGCATCCAAGGAACAGGAGAATCGACATTTCGGGCATAAGTCCTTCTTCAGGAATCCTTTTCCAGCAACACATTTTCACCTCACTAACTGTCAAACATTCTTCAACCCATTGAGGACTCTGCTTTCCTCCAATTCTGGGATTATGTGCAACCCCAATTTCCTCTGCACCTCAGCTAGTGGCTTTATTTTTAGTTGCCTCAGCCTGAAACCAGAGTTTCCCAAAATGGAGATTAGGATCCTGAGCATGGTTATGAGCTGAAATTTCAGGGTCCTGAGCTCTGAGGTGGCAATGGCCTCTGGGGGTTCTAATCGAGTTATAACAGTGGTACTGCTTCTGTACCAGGGCTCTGTTCTCACAGAGTCCTCCCACTAAAACCACTCTGCTGGTTCCTGCTGAGGGGTGTCTCAATTTTCAAATCTTGAATGGGATCACAGTGGGACAAGATTTGTGAAGTGCTGCCTTAAGCTATGAAATTGCCTCACTATACCTTTAACCTCTGCCCTTTCTTTTTAAAGTGCTCCTCAAACCTGACTCTTTGATTAAGCTATTATTCATCAGTCCTAATAATTATAATGGCTTACTGTCAGTACTCTTTTGAATTACCTTGTGATGGATTTACTGTATTAAAGGAGCTATGTGAATGCAAATTGTTGTCTATAATGCAACCCTGTTCTTCTCTGGATGTGACGTAGTTTATTTTTGCAGGAGGCGGATGGAACTCTGGACTGTATCAGCATGGCCCTCACCTGTACCTTTAACAGGTGGGGTACCTTGCTTGCTGTGGGGTGTAACGACGGTCGCATTGTCATTTGGGACTTCCTGACGAGGGGTATTGCCAAAATCATCAGCGCACACATCCATCCAGTTTGTTCATTATGGTAATTGATGAGCCTGTATGTGTGTTTGTGGATGTGTACTTGTATGTCTACACTTTAAAAATCAAAACACATTTTGCAAGCTCTTCACCTCTTCACCTGAGGTACAGCTACACAGATGCTAGCCATTATGTTCTCAGGTAGCCGCTAAACCCTGAGTGTGGGGGAGGGGCCAGCTGGCCTCAGTTCACATGTTCCAACAAGGTTAAGAGTCCATTTTTCATTCTGTAGTAACAGGTCTGTCAGCGAAGTTTTCATGCTCCTGTACCTTTGGCTGAGACAGTTTGACTTTATACAAACTAGGGACCAAACTTGGAAACTTTTGGTTTCTGATTCTGCTGAACGTCAGCTTTTCCCACTATCGTCCACTCTGGGCTTCATCAAGGAATAGTGTACGTCTCTGCTGTTGCTGGTGAGGTGGAAATAGGTATTAACGCTTTGAGATTGAAAGAATACCATGTCAGTAAGCTGGTAACTAGCCATTGATGACAGAGCATTGTACCCTGCTTGAGTTTAGTGTTTTGCAGATGGTTGTAACATCTGTGTGGCCCCTCAGCGTTCACTGGTTGTGAGCCCAGAAAGAAAGATGGAATGTTGGAAATTTGAAAGAGAAATTGAAAATTTGGGAAATGCAAAGCAAGTCTAAGTTTTCTCCTTCAGCTGCTAAAGTTTCAGAGATCTGACCAGAAGTGAGCTACAGCTGAATCTTTCTCATTAACAGTGTTGTATTGCCGGTCTTCTTACCTGTCTCAAACTTCCTGATGCAGTCTCCCATCAAATCTACTCTTAAGAACATAGAGGTTTCTTGTGGCACAATAATGGTGTCGCTAAATCTGGGTTTAAATCCCAACTCTACCAGAGGCGTGAAATAACATATCTGAACAGATTGGTTACATATATCTGCTCTTGAGAAGCAAGCATCCAGTGGTTCTTTGAAGTTAGCAACCTAATCATTGCAAACACTTGTCCCCTAATAGGGGAGGATTTTATTTCAAGACCTGTTCTAAGTTGACTTTTAATTCATTTGAATAATTTCATTCGGATGGCTTGCTCTAATATTCCGTAATCACCTAACTGCATCATTAAATACTTCCCATATTCTGTAAGATGTCTGTTCCTTCCTCTGGACTTGAAGTGGAACCTTCAATAGCCTGTTTTGAAACTCATCACTGTTTTTACATTCAGGACATTCTTCTGTTTTTTGCACATTTACTGATACACATCTGTCCCAGTGTGAAATGTCAGAATTGCATGTATTCAAAGTGGAGCCTAACAAATGCATTACTGAACATGCTGAGCTCTCCACACTCAAACTACACAATCCAGCTCACCGAACAACTGCGTGTTCTTCTGTAAATCTTCTTGTATAAGAACTAATAGGTCTTTTATCAGTCCCTTTCAAACTTCTTTATTGTAATTCTTTTGTCAATGTCTTTGCTCATTCATTCTTCATAAAACACAATGTTCTGAACTTGTCAGTGTTTAGATTTCATTTGTCTTTGTTTTCCCACTTCAATGACTAATCTAAATCATCCGATAAAGCCTGAATTACTTTTTCTGGCGCTACTGCAATCCAAAATTAATGTACTCTGCCCCAGCTGGAGCTTACAATTGCTTTTTGCATCAGTCATTTTACATAGGCAAAAAGAAGCAGGTATTCAAATACTGATTCATGAGGTTGTTGCTTAGAATCACTAGCCTCCTTAGTGCCCTCCTCTATGTCCTGAATGCAAACTCTCCTCTTTTCAAATACCAGTTTCTTAATAGTGCAGTGCATCATAAATTTTATAGGTTCAAACAGCATGGACACAGGCCCATCAGCCCAACTTGTTCAAGCTGACCAGGTTTTCTAAACTGAACTGGTTCTGTTTTGCCTGCATTTGGCCCATTTATCTGGAAACCTTTCCTATTCATTTACCTGTTCAAATATTTTTTAAATGCTGTAATCGTACCCACCTCTACCACTTCCTCAGGCAGCTCATTCCATATGCACACCACCCTTAAATATTTTATTTGACATGACAAGTTTGGAATTGATTAAAGACTTCAATTTTTTCTCTATTTTGTTGATGCTGAAAGAGCCCCCCCCGTCCCACCCCATTCTTTTTCCCTCATCTGATTTTTGTTCTTCAGTTGCTGCTGTTTATACTCCCAGATTATTTTGAGAGTAACTGCACTTCTCTCTTTCACCCAGAAGGTGGAAGTGCAGTACCACTGTTCCAGTTCTCCTTCCTCTGTTTTAAATTTCAGTTCCAACTGGTAAATATTCCAAGAGTTTGTGTCTGTAATGGTGAATCATATTTATTCACAACATTTTTACTTGATTTTGTTTTTAACTGCAGATTTGGTGCACATGTGCCTTTAGTCATGCCACCCATTATGTTTTATCTCTTTGGGTCCATTTCTTTCGCTTTTACTGGGAAGAGTTGCATATGGCTCTATTCATTCATACACTAACAGCCTTGACCTTTTCATTTTAGCTGGCAGACAGTTGATTTTGATTTCTGTGTGTTTCAGTATTCCCTGTTGTGGCTACAATTGCTGAGGATGCAATGGCATGCATTAAGTTAGAAAGAAAAAGCATACCTTATGAAAACTATCAATGTATTTACACTGCACGGTGGCGCAGTGGTTAGTACTGCTGCCTCACAGCGCCAGAGACCCGGGTTCAATTCCCGACTCAGGCGACTGACTGTGTGGAGTTTGCACATTCTCCCCGTGTCTGCGTGGGTTTCCTCCGGGTGCTCCGGTTTCCTCCCACAGTCACAAAGATGTGTGGGTTAGGTGAATTGGCCATGCTAAATTGCCCATAGTGTTAGGTTAAAGGGGGTAAATGTAGGGGTATGGGTGGGTTGTGCTTCGGCGGGTCGGTGTGGACTTGTTGGGCCGAAGGGCCTGTTTCCACACTGTAAGTAATCTAACCTCTAACATGTTACATAATTTACACCAACTTGACTTGAAAATATGTTGTTGCTCGTTCACCGTTGCTGAGTCAAATTCTCTCCTTTATAGCCCCCTATGTTATCCTACAACAAACACAGCAGTTTCAGAAGCTGCCACCACTTTCTCAAATGTATTGAGTGATGTTCACATCCTGTGGAGATTGCATTTTAAAAAAATAATCACATTTTCCTCATGTTTTACAGTTGGAGTCGCGATGGGCATAAACTAGTCAGTGCGTCAACCGATAACATTGTGTCGCTGTGGGATGTTCTGTCTGGAGATTGTGACCAGAGGTTCCGATTTCCTTCACCAGTTCTCAAAGTGCAGTTCCATCCCAGAGATCAGTAAGTGTTCCAAGAGTTTGCATAGATTTACAATGAAATTTCCAGGAATGCAGCAAATTTAAAATCTTTAGTCCACTTGGGGCTATGAAAGTTAAGTTGAATGAAACATTTTTCTAACTTTTCTGTTTACGCTCCTCTCTGAACTTTGAAAGCTTAGGAATTTTAAAGACATGTTTCCAAATGTAACATGGGTTTAGGCAAATGCAACCCAGTTTTGGGTGGGTGTGAGATACCTGTCCCTAATTTTGCATGTAAAATAATGAGTGTGGTTAATCCATAGGGTGGCAGTTGTGGGAAATATCCACTTAGAATGTCAGGCACTGCTTTGTTGGCTTTGAGTTACTCTGTTTGTACAGATTGTTGACATTTTAACACTCATTAACTTCTCATGTTTAGTATTTGCATCAGAACATCTGCCATCCAAAATCTTAACAGGGAACATAAATTATACAGAGTCAGTGGTTTCTTTCTTTTTTCCCCTTGCACAAATGAAAGGGAAGTTTGCTTCCTGATTCTGCAGCACACTATCCTTTCGTGGATGACATAAAGCAGGAACCCAAGTCATTGCAGTTCTGAATCTGCTGCTGCCTCGCAAAGAGCTTCTCAGCCTCTGTCCAGCTTCTCCAACAGCGTTGGAAACTTGTTGCCAGGAGTCACAGAATCCAAATTCTAGTTGCTGCGGGTCAAAAGCAAAGTAGTGCAAATACTCTGTAAGTCTAGAGTTTAACTAAATTGGGTTTAATAACAACGATATAGCCAGTAGAGGAAAGGAAATCTGCCATCTTTCCTGGTCTTGCCTACATATGACTCCAGGCTCATAGCAATATGGTGAACTCTGACTGCCTTCTGGGCAATTAGGGATGGGCAATAAATGCTAGTCTAGCCTGAGATGCCCTCATTCCATGAAAAAAAAATTGAAGTCTGAAGTAAATGTAGTGAATGCTAGAAATACTCACCAGGTCTGGCAGCATCTGTGAAGAGAAACCACTCTGGTATCATTTGAATGCCCTTTGATCAGAACAATGTGAGGTTAAAGCTTCAACAATTTACTACCAAGTCCAGAGATTAGGCTAAAGCGGTAGAGGAAGGAACAAAGAGGGAAGTCTGTGATAAGGTGAAGAGTGGAAGCTATTAAATGACAAAGGCGAAATGTGGATGCAATGGGACAAGAAACAGATGATGGTCCAGAGATGATGTGATATTTTCTAAGCAACACCCCTGGACAGGTGGGAATTGAGCGCAGCCCTTCTTGCTGAGAGGTGGTGACACTAATACTGCATCACAACAGAACTCAGAGGAGGGCTGACGGTTTTTTCTAATCAGCCTGTTCAGGGATGTAATTACCCACTTCTGAAGTAGGTGAGACTTATACCCGGGCCTCTCAGTTCAGGGGTCGGGACACTGCCACTGCACCCCAAGAGGACCCAGAGAAGAGAAGTGAATGGTAACGGGCTCAATAAAGTGGGAGTGGTAGTTATGATCCTAAGTTGCTAACTGGTCATTTGGAGTGCTATTTCTCTATAACAATCTGTTACACCAGTGATGCAAGTACAATATAATGTTGCACTTAATAAAGCTGTGTGGGAGAAAGAAACCACCTACTTGGCTTTTCCGTTCTGATCATTGGTTAGTTCAGTTTACTAATGAAGGACAAGCCCTTAAATGGATATTTGTAACTGATTTGAACCTGCATTGTATCCACAGGAACAGGGTCCTTGTCTGCCCAATGAAATGTGCTCCAGTGTTATTAACTCTCTCTGACTCTAAGCACGTGGTTCTACCTGTAGATGATGATTCAGATCTTAATGTTGTGGCATCGTTTGACCGACGAGGAGAATATATTTACACAGGGAATGCCAAGGGAAAGGTGAGCATTACAGGAAAATCTCTTTTGTTCCTTTGCTCCAATTTTCTAGTTGTATCACTGGTAGATCAAATGTATCAATTCTGAATCATGAATCTATTTAATTGATTCATTTATTTACAGTCTATTTCTGTGCAATCTCACGTGGTAAAGCACTTTGGAGCTAATGTCCGAAAGATCCAGTGCTTTGTCAAAACTGGCTGTATCTATTGATCTACATTGCTCTTCAGACCATTAAAGATTGATAAATCTCCCACTGCTGAGCCTTTACCCTCCCCCTAGTGGCTGGAATACAGATCCACAGATGATGGAAGTCCTCCATTGACTTGCCCCAGCATCATCCTGCTTTGGTGAAGTCAAAGGATGAATAGTGACTGCTTGTCAACCAATACAGAAAGGAGTAGAAGAGAGGGAAAGAAAGTTTGTGCCTTTCCAACACTGACGGTGAGGTTTGGAAGTCCTGGATGCTTTTTGTTCAATTAATTTCCCTGGCCCACAGACACTGAGTCGAGCTGTAATGCCCCTTAGTGGTGTCTTTGACTAAATCAGCATTGCGTGAAGATCAAACCCAGGACACTTATTGCTCTAAGCTTCTGATCCCATAAACTTGCTCCATTGTTATTGAGGATATTAACGTTCATGGTGTCTCCTCCTCCTGAAGAGAAACACATTGATGTTTGTGTTTAAATGTTTTTTCATTTGAACAGAATTTTCTGTTTTTTGGATTTGTGATTGGCTAACATGCCTCACGTTTGTAATGTTTCTGTATATCAATAGTCAGTGGCAGGGAGAGCTAAGATCCTACCATTTAGGGCACGTGTTGACCCCTGTGACATTACTCAATTCTTGTTTTTCTTATTTTTGTTGATAATGTTAAAATGCGCCTTGTATTTTCAGATCTTGGTTCTAAAGACTGATTCACAAGATCTGGTAGCTTCATTCAGAGTCACAACAGGCACTAGTAACACCACCGCGATTAAATCTATCGAATTTGCGAGGAAAGGGAGGTGAGTTTTTATTGATTCACACATTTTTCAGGGAGTTTAGAATGAGCTGTTTTCACTCAGTGGTATGAGTCTGAATCAGTGAGTGATCAGAATGGGTATTGCGCCACTTGTGTTGCTTTGCAGAGTTCTCAGATTTGTATTTTTATTTCCTCTCTTTAGTTCTCTCTTTTTTTCTCTCTCTCTCTATCACTCTCACTCTCACTCTCACTCTCACTCTCACTCTATCTCACTCCCTCTCCCATCCCACCCTGACCACCACCACCTAATTGCTCTTTAGAAGGTGGTGGTGATGACTTGCCTTCTTGAACCACTGCCCTGCATGGGTAGATATACCTGCAGTACTGCTGAGGGGAGAATTCTATGATATTGACCAAGCAACAGGAAGGGCTACACAGTTTTAAGTAGGTTAATGTTTGGTTTGAAGGGATACATCCACATGGTAGGGTCCCATGTATTTGTTGCTTTTGTCCTTCTAGTTGTTAGATGTTACAGGTTTGAAAAATGCTGTCTGAGATGTATTGGCGAGTTGCTTCAGTGCATCTTTTGCTTGGCACATGCAGCCACCCTGTACACTTGGTTTTTTATTCATTGTTGAGACATGGAGCCTGCATTATTGCCCATCCCTGTTTCTTATTGAGTAGGTGGTCTTTGCGGAAGTGAATTTTGAAGATGGTGCTTATGCTGCTCCTCAGGCAGGCTACTCGTCATAGATGATGCTGAGTTTCTCAAGTTGGACTCTTTCAGGCCAGTGGAGTGTATTCTATTACACTGCTGACTTGTGCCTTGTAAATGGTGGACGGGCTTTGAGGAATCAGGAGATGCGTTACTCTCTGCAAGATGCCTAACCTGTGATCAGTACTTGTAGCCACAATACTTATTTGGCTTGTTAAGTTCAAGTTTCTGACCCAATGGTAAGCTCCCAGAATGTTAACAGTGAGAGATTCCATGATGATAGTGCCATTGAATGTCAAGGAATGATGGTTCAATTTGCTCTTGTTGGAGATGGTCATTGCCTGGCAGTTATGTGGCAATAATGTTACTTGCCATTTATCAGCCCAAGCTTGAGTGTTGTCCAAATCTTGCTGCGTTTGGATACAGACTGCTTCTGTATCTGAGGAGTGGTAAATAGTGCTGAACATTGTGCAATCTTCAACGAATATTCCCACCTCTGGTCTCATGATGGAGGGTAAAGCAGCTGACGTTGGTTGAGCTGAGAACACTTGCTCTGAGGAACTACTGCAGAGGTGTCTAGGATCTGAGGTGATTGATCTCCAACAACCACAAATATCTTCCTGTGTGTTTGGAATGACTCCAAACAGCAGAGGGCTTTCCCCTCGGTTCCCTCAGACTCCAGTTTTGATAGGGCTCCTTGATGCCCCATTTGATTAATTACTACCTGCATTTTGAGGACAGTCACTCTCACTTTTTCTCTGAAGTCCATATTTGGACCAGATTGTAATGCAGTCACTGAGATAGAGGGTAGAAAATCTTCCATGATGTGAACATTTGGGAATAATTGTGACTTGCACTTAGTGCAACAATCGATGGATGAGTAACCTGAACAGTAGGTTAATTTTTCAGTGTCAAAAACACCAAAGACACTGTCTTACCCAATGGTCTAAATATATCTTTTTCAATAGCTCTTATTGACATTTTCTATCGGACTACTACTTGGTATTCAGAGTTGCTATTCTTCCCCTCACTGACTCCGTTATTATTGATGTGGTGTCATTCCCTCCTTCATTTCTATTTTTAGGGTTCTCTTCAGTAGAGAGGGAACCTGTGATTGGAGAACTGAAGCACTGAGCATGGGAGAGACAAGAATCTATGATTTGGAGAAGCAGCTCCTCACAGATTCTTTCTCCCACACATCGGTCGGATGCTTTTCTTTCATTGGTCACACCTCATGACTGGATATTCCGGGCTTTATTCGGCAGAGGGTGGTATTTGTATGGACTGAGCTGTCAGAAGAAGTGGTGGAGGCCGGTACAATTACAATATTTAAAAGGCATCTGGATGGGTATGTGAACTTGGAGGGTTTAGAGGGATATGGGCCAAATGCTGGCAAATGGGGACTAGATTAATTTAGGCTGTTGGGTTAGCATGGATGAGTTGGACCGAAAGGTCTGATTCCATGCTGTGTGACCCTATGATTCTTTGAAGGTTGAGTTTTTCCAATTCCTTGCTTATTTTGAACCTTGTTCTTGCTCCACACTTCCAAATGTTCGGTCGTTTTGTTTTATTTTAAAATGCAGAAATTTTTAAAAGGAAGTTTATTTTGCATTTAAGTATTAAAAATTATATTTCTCTTTGGGCTATCAAAGAAAGTAAACCTGATCTAGCCTTTACTCAAGCTTTCAAAGTATTCAGTTTGCTGCTTTAAAAACTTCCTCTTCTCTTCTGACTTAAAGCCTCATGAAACAAGTGAGAGACATCATCTTTGACCTTTTTCACCTTAAACACCCCTTGCCAGCGAACAATCATTAGATGCATCTCACTGCATTTTGTATCTATGCTAGCAAGCGCCACCTATTTACTTTCACTCTGCCTGAATGTGGCAGTGGGTACTTCTTCGCTAAACTATTCTCCCTGTGTCTCGATAGCTGTTTTCTAATAAACACAGCAGACAGAATCATTCGAGTGTATGACGGTCGGGAGATTTTGACATGTGGGCGAGATGGGGAGCCTGAACCAATGCAGAAGCTGCAGGACTTGGTGAACAGGTCAGTATTTGAATAAACTACTACTTTTAAAATTATGTTTTCCTGGAATGTATGTGCTTTTGGCAAGACCAGCATTTGTTGATCATCCCCAATTATCCTTGGAAAGATTGCTGGCTATTTCAGAGGGCAGTTAAAAGTCTGAAGTCACATGTAGGCTAAAGTAGATGGTGACAACAGATTTCCTTTCCTGAAAGATATGATTTTTATGACAATTGACAAGTGTTTGCATGGTCATCATTACTGAGACTCGCTTTCAATTCTAAATTTATTAATTGAATTTAAATTTCACCAGCAGCTACAGTGGGGTTTAAACCAGTTTCAGCAGGTACTTAACTGGACCTCTGGATAACATGTCCACTGCACCACCACCTAGTTAGAAACTGTAACAACGTCATAATAGTGGTACAGACATAGCAGTTAGCGGGATCATCAGTAGTTATGTTGCTCTTGGCCTGAGCATTGTCACAATGCTGAGGCTGAGGAGAATGACTGGAATCTCTCAAGGTGCCAGATCACCAGTTAATGGTTAATTTAATAGATTGTGAATTCACCAAAAAAAGGGAGAATGATTGAATAAGGGATACGGGGAGAGTGCGGGTCAGTGGCGTTGAAATGCCCATCAGCCATGTTTGAATGGCGGAGTGGACTCGATGGGCTGAATGGCCTTACTTCCACTCCTATTTCTTATGGTCTTATTGTCACTAATGGCTTTTTATTGAAAAGAATTATAGTCAGATATCCCACTTTACAAAGCTATTTCTTTTGCCGATGTTTAATTATGGAAAAGCACAGAGATAATCCTGATTTAATTCACTGGATTAAAGCTTCTCATTTGTGGAAATCAGAAGGCATTTGTTCAGTGAGCGTGGCTGAGTTGCCTTTAACATGTTTACCGGGAATGAATGATTCTTTCTGTTTTTTTTGTTGTTTTTTTTAAATCTATGACCTAATACTTTGTCTCAACCTCAGGACTCCCTGGAAGAAATGTTGTTTCTCTGGTGACGGGGAGTACATCTGCGCTGGATCAGCACGGCAGCACGCGCTCTACATGTGGGAGAAAAGCATCGGAAACTTGGTGAAGATTCTTCATGGCACCCGAGGAGAGCTGTTGTTGGATGTAGCAGTAAGTGACCATTTGTGGCTAATTAGTTTTAATCACTGGCAGACTCTAATTTACTGAGTTTTTCTGATTCTAGTTGAGTGACCCTAGGCTTTCTTCAAGGTCACTGAAATAGGAGTAAGCCATGTCTCTTTCTCCACCATTCAGTGTAGATCATTACTGATCTTCAATCTCAACTCTACTTTCCTGCCAAATCCCTTGTTATACTTAAGACGCAAGATTAACTTTCTTTCTTTCTTTCTCTTTTAAAATTTCTGCTTTAGTGGCACCCTGTCCGACCGATCATAGCCTCGATATCCAGTGGAGTCGTGTCTATTTGGGCTCAGAACCAAGTGGTAAGTCCCAGGGTTGACTTTGTCTCTAAGGCAAGGCTCCTGAATCTGAATAACAATCGCCAGATGACAGATGCCCACACCAAAGTAACTATTCCTGAAAGCTGGCATAGTGTGTATCAGATTAAATTCTAGATCGTTCTAGATTTGGTGCCTAGACACACACTCCTATCTGTGGCACAGTCATTGGAAAGAGATATAAAAGCGTATCCCATGGTTACAAAACCCCAGCATGGAGTGAAAGAAACAGCTATGTGAATCTTTTGAGCGGATATGTTAAAATATGAATAAATATATTTAATGTGTGGTCCTATCACGGCTCTGGTTGGCTCACCTCGTGGTACTTTTCTTTCTTTGGCTAATTAATTTGGAAAGCAGTTTAATATCAGCTGTTGGCCAAATCCAGTCGGTATGGAGTGACTGAAATGTGAGATTTTAGTGGGGATGACATGACCTCTGATTCTTGTTATATTCTGTTCCAGTGAGCAGTGAAAAATTATTTTTACAGCTAAGTAAACTTCTAACTTTACAGCCTTCCCATTGGTTGGCTGTCTCTGTACAGCTGAGAAAGGAAATGTCTGAGCCAGTGTCTATAATCTGAGAGAGGCCTCCCCTTATACAGAGCTCCTGTATTCTTGGTCACAGTTTAATTTGAAAAAGGAGGATGGAGGGGTGAGGTGTGGTGTGGTTAGGAGGAAGGTAGATTCTTTGAAGTATGTTTCTGCTGGAAAACTAATTCTGGTCTGTAGACTTCATCTCTGTCTCGCACTGTGACCAGTGAAAGTGGTTTGAATGGAAATAGGACCATGCTTTATGGAAGTGAATCATGAAAAAAATGGGGTGAATCAGTCCTACAGTTAAAAGACTAGCATGATCAGGTCTGAAACACATACTTCATTTTCCACTTTCCTCCTATTTTTTTCCCCAGCTATGTAGATGTTTTGCTCTTGGAGATTTTGTTTCAGGTTTGAATGTCTGGAATTCCAAACGCAGCCTGTTTGACTGAACGTGGTTACATTTCTCTTAGGAAAACTGGAGTGCATTCGCTCCAGACTTCAAAGAGTTAGACGAGAATGTTGAATACGAAGAGAGAGAATCTGAGTTTGATATTGAAGATGAAGATAAGAGCGAGCCTGAACAGACTGGTAAGAATGAAAACTGGAGTGTGTGTGCAGCTCTCTGGGCACCCCACTTGAAAGATGTGAACACATTAGAGAGGTTGTGGAAGAGGTCTATGAAACTTGGTTCTGGAATGACAAACTTCAGTAATGAAGATAAACTAGAGAAGCTGTTACTGTCCTCTTCAGAAGGGAGAAGCCCATTTGATAGAAGCTCTCAAAATGATGAGACGTCTGGACAAAATAAACAGTGAGAATTTGTAACTGTTTGTAAAAGGAGTCTGATGAGCGGGCACATGTTTGAAGTAATTGCAATATATGAAAAAAGTATTTTCACACAGTATGTGTGAAAATACTGTTTAGAACTCTGATGGAGGCAGGTTCAACAAGGCAATCAGGAGGGTATTGTTTCTGTTCAAGTAACTTTCTAATATTGTAGGTTATGGGGTAAAGGAAGAAAGATGACAGTTAGTCATAATACTCATTCTGAGAGTGCATGGGCTAAATGGCTTCCTTTTACACGATAACAATTGGTTCTAATTTCGTATTACTGACTGTACTTCAGACCCAGCTAGAAACTGTAGCAATTTGGCACCTGTTCCCTTGGTGGCTCCTTAGTAAACTGATCAATACATCTCAGCAGTTCTGGCTACAACTGTGGAGAGAGAAACGGAGTTTTGTGTTTTCAAGCTCAGTAACTCAACTTTGCCGGACTTGCTGAGTTTCTGCAGCATTTTCTGTTTTTATTTCAGATTTATATCACCTGTATTTTGATGTTTGAACAACCAATTTATCTGATGTCCATCATTAGTCTTCAGGATTGCATACATTGACTTCTCAAAAGTGTGAGGCAACTACTGCTGGTGTTGCCAATATATTCAGCAGTGTTCAAAGCAACAATTGGTCATGGTGATCTCTGTCGTGGTATGACGTGGAGATTGCCACCCCTTTGATGTTTAAAACAAACACGCAGAGAGGAGCATCTCACCTCATAATCTGATAAAGAAATGTGACAAGGAGTATTACATACTTCCCACACCCCACCCCTCCAATCTCTTATAAAGGACTAGTTAAATGAAATGAAATCCTTTCACTCACTTTACAATTAACAAGTAATAATTTATTTATCCAACTCTAACAGTGAACAAATTAACAGAATTCCTAACAAGCTGAACAGTTACTCCCTAACTATACATATTCTCTAACTGAGCTAAATTCTGTTGGTATGCTGTTTCAATAACTTAGATCCCACTCACGTAGCTCTAAGTAATAAGAACAATAAATTCAAGCTTGTCTCTCAAAGTTCACACAGAATGGTCTTCCTGAACTTTCTCGAGAGTGTGGTGCTGGGAAAACACAGCAGGTCAGGCAGCATCCGAGGAGCAGAAGAATTGAGGCTTGTGGGCCAAGGCTGAGAGACCAATGGGAGGGGTGTGGGGTTGGGGAGAAGGTAGCTGAGAAAGCGATAGGTGGGAGTAGGTGATATTTCAGAGGGGGGTATGACGGATAGGTCTGAAAGTTGGTGCTGAGTTGGCAGCTTGGGACTGGTATAATGTGAGGGGAGGTGAAATGAGGAAGCTGTTGAAATCCAACTTGATCCTGTGTGGTTGCAGGTACCTAAGGTGGGATATGAGGCGCTCCTCCTCCAGGGGTCGGGTGGGAACTGTTTAGTGGTGAAGAAGACCCAGGACCTGCATGTCCTTGATGGATTGGGAGGGGGAGTTGAAGTGTTCAGCCACGGGGCAGTGGGTTTTCTGGGTGCGGATGCCCCAGTGATGTTCTATGAAACAATCCACAAGAAGGCGTCCTGTCTCCCAGATGTAGAGCAGACCACACCGGGTGCAACGGATGCAGTAGATGACATTGGGAGAGGTACAGGTAAATTTCCGACCGATGGTCTTTGAAGGTGGCGGAGGATGATGCGATGTATGCAAAGGTTGGTGGAGTGGAAGGTCAGGACCGGGGAGGGTTCTGTCCTTATTGTATTGGGAGGAGTGGGGTTCAAGGGCGGTGGTGAGTGAAGTGGAGGAGATTCGTTGGAGGGCATTGTCAACCACATGGGAAGGAAGTTGTGATCATGGAAGTAGGAAACCATCTGGGGCTTTCTAAGGTGGAATTGATCATCCTGGAATTGGTCATCCTCAATTGACCAATTGAGAATAAGAGATGGCGTTTTTACAGGAGGTACGGTGGGAGGAGGTGTAGTCTAAGTAGCTGTGAGAGTCGGTGGGCTTGTAATAGATGTCTGTGGTTAGTCGATCGCCGGAGACAGAGATGGAGAGGTCCAGGAAGGGGAGCGAGGTGTTTGAGATGGTCCAAGTGAATTTGAGGTCAGGGTGGAAGGCGTTGGTAAAGTTGGTGAACTGTGCAACCTCCTCGTGGGAGCACGAGGCGGCGCCGATGCAGTTATCGATGTAGTGGAGGATCAGGTGGGGAGTGATACCGGTGTAACTGCAGAAGATGGACTGTTCCACGTATCTGACAAACAGGCAGGCAGAGCTGAGTCCCATGCGGGTGCCCATGGCTACCCCTTTGGTTTGGAGGAAATGGGAGGATTGGAAGGAGAAGTTGTTGAGGGTGAGGACCAGTTTAGCCAGGCGGATAAGAATGTTAGTGGAAGGGTACTGGTTGGGACGGCATGAGAGGAAGAAACGGAGGGCTTGGAGACCTTCGTCGTGGTGGATTGATGTGTACAGGGACTGGATGTCCATGGTGAAGATGAGGCGTTGGAGATCGGGAAAATGTAAATCTTGGAGGAGATGAAGGGCCTGGGTGGTGTCACAAATGTAGGTGGGGAGTTCCTGAAGTAAGGGGGGCAGGACAGTATTGAGGGAGTTGGAGCCTGGCTTCAGTGGTGTAGAGGTCGGTGCGCCACTCTACTATTGCCCTTTCCCTTGTCCGCTGGTTTGATGGTGAAGTTGGGGTTGGAGCGAAGGAAGTGGAGGGCTGCGCATTGTGAGGTCAGGAGGTTGGAGGGGGGGAGGAGGGGGTTGGACAGGTTGAGGCGGTCGATATCACAGCAACAGTTTGAAATAAAGAGATCGAGGGCAGGTAACAGGCCGGTACGGGCTGTCCAGGTGAATGGGATGTGTTGGAGTCGGGAGAAGGGGTCCTCAGTGGATGGGCGGGTGTCCTGGTTGTAAAAGTAAGCCCAGAGGCGGAAGCAGCAGAAGAAACGTTAAAGGTCGCAGCATGTGTTGAACTCATGAATCTGGGAGCGTAAAGGGATAAAGGTGAGGCCTTTACTGAGGACTAAACGTTCATCCTTAGTGAGGGGGAGGTCTGGGGGAATGGTGAACACACGGCAGGAATGGGAGTTAGGACCTAGAGTGGGGCTGGAGCTGGAGGTGGGTGCGGAGACAGTTGCTTGAGTGGGTGTGATTATAGGGTCCAGAGTGACGTCACCAATGGAAGTGACACTCACGGAGGGGGTAGGGAGTGGAGCTTATAGCTATGTCCACAGGAACGGCAGTGACGTCACAAGCAACGCAGGTGGCATTTCGGTTTGGTTCTCGGTGGGTGACGTCACTGGTGGTGGAAGTGACATCAGCAGTCGAGGTTTCCGTGTCTAGGTGAGTGGTGTCCTTCGGGGCGGAAGTGGCTATCACATTAGCAACTCCCACTTCCTCCGAAACAAAGGAATAGCCATGACCCACGCCGTGCAGACATTTAATTTGTTTATAACCGGGGTAGTTCGAGGTTGTCAACACCGTCAGATTTAAATTTAATTGGTCCTTAGTCTCGCAGTAGCTTTTAAATTGAATTGGCTGAATTTAAACTGTTGTCTGGCAAAAATGCTGTTTGGGTCTGCTCACTGAACAGCTTTTTAATACAGTTTGTCAATTTGAGCACCTGCAGCTGCTGCCCACAGACATTCATTGTTAAATCTCTAAGAACCAAAAAGAACACCAGCTTTTAAAGGGATGGCACAATACTTTCCCCCATTTTACAACTTTACCATTTTTGCACACCAACTTCATGACAATAAAAATGTGGATTCCTCTGAGAATTGTTTTTTTAAGAACAGAGCATATGAACAGTCTTTTGGCTGACCATGTCTATGTCTATCATGATACCATTCTAAGCAAATCTCTTCTGCCTGCGCGTGGTCTGTGTCCTGCTATTCCGACCTGTTCGTGTATCTGTCTGAATGCCCTTTAAACTTTGCTAACGTATCTGCTTCCACCAGCTCCCCTTGCAGGCACCTACCACCCTCTGTTTAAAAAAAAATCCTTGCACATTTCCTTTAAACTTTTCTGCTCTCACCTTAAATGTCCCCTAAAATGTGACATTTCCATACAGGGTGAAAGAGTCCAACTATCCACACCTCTCATAATTTTATGTCCTTCTATCAGGTTGTCTCAGTTTCTGACTTTCTTCTAAGACTAACTACAATCTTAATAAACTTCACTAAAGACCACTTTAAGTTCTCAATATTTATTCAGACTATAATAGTTATTTGAATCATACTGTTTTAGCTGTGAAGGGTGTTGCTTCCATCATGGGTACATCGTGCTACCATATTAGGAAGTTGTCCCAGCCATCTTATACATGTAAACTAAAGTGTACACCTTTGTATTGTTATCAAACTTTGATCAATTTATGTTTGAAAATCCTTTAGGTGGCGATGCGGCAGAGGATGAAGAGGTTGATGTCACATCTGTCGATCCTATTGCTGCTTTTTGTAGCAGGTAGATCACCACAACTGAATATATGTTGTTTCTTGGTGAGATGCATCAACTTAGATTTCAAGCTAGGGAATTTCTTTGGGGTGCTGCATTTTGTTGTCAGGAACGTTGCAGAAACCAAGGTTTTTAATTTCCTGTTGCCCTCTACGTCTCGATATATTGATTGGAATTATTCTTTTGGTTCATTCTTTAAATGATCCATCGTTGCCATGGTGGTGTTTATTGCCCATCACTGCTTTAACCCACTGCAGTCCATGTGGTGAAGGTGCTTTCCTGTATTTCTTGGAGCTCTGGGATGTTTACATTGGGCAGTAATCTTCAGCAGACAAGTAAAGTGAATGTTCCTCCAGTACACATGTACTGTGTGGTCAGTAATGGCTGGTATGTTCTCATATTCTTGGGTGCACCCTGTGATTGCGCACCACACTTGAAAATGTGAATTCATGACTTCATAAAATAGGACCAGAAGAGTCTTAATTTCAGGTCATTGGGTATCAGTCAGAGAATTAACTGCATTGGGCTAGAGTGGGAGAATGATCAGGGGATATTGCTTGGGGTGGTTATGAACTTGCATGCTGCATTGGGCTTGGGTACCAAGTCTTCCATCATCTACTTGTCTCCTGACACTTTAGTGTAGATTGGTGACTTTTGATGCTGGTTGAATATTTCCTCAGCAAGAGTGATGTTTTCATGTTCATGTCACTGGACTAGTAATCCACGTAGCCAGGATAACACTCTGAGAACATGGGCTTAAACCCCACTTTGGCAGATGGTGAAATCTAAATTCAATAAATAAAATCTGGAATGAAGATTAGTGACCATGACAACTATCATCAATTATCATAAAGATCCTTGCCTTTAGGGAAGGAAATCTGCTGTCCTTATGTGGTCTGGTCTACGTTTGACTCCAGACCTACAGCAGCACGGCTTACTCTTAACTGCCCTCTGCAATAGATGAGTGAGCCACTTAGTCCAAGAGCAATTGGGAATGAGGAACAAATATTTGTCTTGCTAGTGACTCCCACGTTCCATGAACGATAAAAAGCTCATTCAGTGAGCTTATAAAATGTTATGTTTATCTTCAGCCTTTTCTACGGAGTCTTGATCTGCAGTTAAAATACTTGGCCTCAGATTCGAATGCAGGGTTATTGCTTAAGCGATAGCGTCAATTACTGTTCTGCTCTCTGTAAGAGACCATTTCTTTTCCAACCATTTGTCTTCGCTGCACGTACTGTGGAAGTACAGCTTGAGAGAACTGCTTTCATATCCTTTGAATAGAGAAGCTAATAGTTGGGGGTAATGTATGTGGTTTCATGCCTTGCATTGTTTTCACCCAGTGATGAAGAGTTTGAAGACTGCAAAGCTCTCCTCTACCTCCCAATATCTCCAGAAGTGGAGGATCCTGAAGAGAATCCCTATGGACCACCTCCTGAAGCAGTGCAGGTGAGATTGCAAATAACACTGTAACCCAGTGTTGCTGATGAGCAGTAACATGACGGATCATTTAGCAGTTTAATTTGACATTAACTTCACTTGTATTTGGAGGGGCTGGGAGTTTGAAACACAAGCAGATCAGTCAAAATCTTAGTGCAAGCCTGAGGGGCCGAGTGGCCTACAGCTTTCCCTGACTCATATGTTCGTGCGAATGAGTGTTACTAACAATGCATTAGGATTGATAATATTTTGGGATTCTCTATCTGAGTGCTTTGAGACATGTAATTGCAGCAAACCTGGAAAAACAGGTATCTGTGGAATCCAGAGCACTTCTCCACTGTTGGGCTTTCCTCACTTTGTGTCTGAGTCTTGGTAGCATCTCTGTTGTCATCGTGTAATCCTGCTACTAGGATGGTAGAAGGTGAACTAGATGGGTCTTGTTCTCTTTTCCCAGTCTAGAAATCCCAGTACTAGGGATTCAAAACTGAAAACTACTGTTTGTCCATCAGGCCACTGCTGAAGATATGTTTAATAATATGTTTTTTTGTGTAAGTGTCCTACTGTTTTGTTTCTTCCAACAGTTTTGTATCTAACTTTAATTTCTGTCAATTTTATAGGTTCATGCTAATTAATCTTGCTGACCTATGTACTCCCCATTCCCTCCCCACCGAAAACCACAATAGTCCAGACATCAGGTGCAAGGTTAAAGCAGGCCTGGCCTATTCCCTCGGCTGGATGTAAATGAATGATGCATTCCACAGAATACCCAGGTCGATACCCACCTCTCAACCAGCACCTAGCATGTACAAACTGATTATTTTCACATTGGTGTTGGTGAGACCTTGATGTGTGAGGGTTAGCTGCCACAATTTCCATTTTATAAAAGTGAGTAAACTCCCAAAATCTACTTGATTGGCTGCATAAAAGTTGGTCTTTCTTTAAAGCGTTTTGTTTGTACATATATTCTGATTACCCTGTTCAGAGATGTTATTGTACACCTCTGGAGCATGTGGGACTTGAACTGAGCCTCTGCTCAGAGGTAGGGGCACCACCACTCACCCACAAGAGCCCTTTAATCTTTATTTAGTGCCTTTAATGCGAATGTATTAAAATATCTTAAGGCAGCTCGCAGTGGCATAATTAAGGGAAAAAACACATTCAAAGTTTATGACTAGCAAATGGATCAATGGAATATTTCGTCTCTGAATGACAGAGCATCAGGATGATGGTGATGCTTGATCAAGTGTTGAGTTTGTGCTGCAGTATGGTGTTCACTCAACAGAGGGGCTTCACTTCCTTTGTAGTTGAGATTAGTCAGAGAGTGAGGGAAATTATTCTCTGTTTTGAGATTTTTTTTTTAATCGCTTCTATGTCTTGGACAGAACCCAGGAGCTGATGACCTGAACAATCCGGATAAGAAACGGCAGGCGTCCACTGATGGGTCACAGCCGCCAAAGAAGAAACCCAAGATGACGACTATTGAGCTGCAAGGAGTTCCGTGTGATGGTACTTGTTACTTATTAGACCAGTTATCACAAGTATTTTACACTTTGTTTTGATAACTCTTTGCTTTAATAATTGCTCCTCAACCTCCTATTTGGATACATCATTTCAAAAGGAGGCAGAGAATTTCATTGGAATCTGGAGGAGGTTAAAATGTACTACCTTGGTGATATCTCATTAATGTCCAGATCATAGAAAGCAGTAATACTGTGGGAGATCTGTGGCTGTTTGAGTGACCTGTACTTGTACTGAATCTTACATTGGGCACAGCTTGGCTTGAAATCCTATTGCTTTGTGTTAGGGGATGGAAATGTGTAGCTTGGATGAGAGTTGATGAGATGAACGGTTGTTCCCATAAAGGGCTAAAAGCTTATCAAATCTAATGTAGAATCATAGAAACCCCTACTGTGCGGAAGACTCTGAAGAGCATCCCACCCGGACACTGTCCTGCAACCCCATATTTACTCTGGCTATTCCACCCAGCCTATACATCTTTGGGCTATGGGAGGAAACCCACACGGACACAGGGAGAATGTCAAACTCCACACCTTAGCCCAAGACTGGAATCAAACCCTGTGTCCCTGGCGCTGTGAGGCAGCAGTGCTAATCACTGAGCCATTATGCTGCCCAAATATATGTATGTAATATAGTATTATCATAATGAACTTTTATAGTTGTTCGGACCGCATTAGATAGTTGAAAGCTTCAATTTAAATGGAAAGTGAAGCAGCAAAAGGATGAGATCAGTTCACAAAATAGAATGCATAAAAGATTAGGATAGGCCAAAATTGTTACCAGAAAGCTTTATTGACCATACAGTCTTGTTAATGTTTAAACCTGTGCGCAGGTTATCAAAGCAAAGAGGAGTTACTGGGTAACTTAGGAGCAGAAATGCTTAATCCCCCTTTTCCCCTTCCAATTGTCTTCTGTCTCACTGGCTCAGAAGCTGTGGTCCAAAAGGCGATTGCTTCTGAGCTCAGCGACAGTAACCAGCCGGTTTATTTTCTCCTGCAGAAGTTCACCCGTTGCTGGGTGTGAAGGGCGATGGCAAGTCGAAGAAAAAGCAAGCAGGCCGGCCAAAAGGAACGAAAGGTAAAGAGAAAGATTTCATTAAGTCGAAAGCCTTCAAAGGGGACAGAGGTCAGCCTTTGGAAGGAGCAGTGAAGGGCAAGGAGCTAGCAGAGGTGGCTGAGCCACCTTCAGGTAAGGACCACGGTGGGAGCTCCTGCAGCTTACCTGATACCTGTGCTTTCTCCCGCCACCCCCGCTTCCTCCTCACCCTTCTGCTCCCTCTAGTTTCTGCTCCTGCTTTTGCATGCGGGGTTGCTGTTTAAGTGGATAGCAGTGTGTAGTGTTTGCAGCAATGAATCAAGCTGTTTGGCTTAATTAGTCCATGTGTGGAGCACACGGATCTCCAAATCTTTCCCGATCCTACTTCATTTCACCTGCACAATGTCGCTTTTTATTAATGTCATTTCCCCCCCCCCCCCATTTGCTTACGTAGTTTTCCTTGGCGAATCCATGCAATTTGTGTCAAGTATTTCCCTACCCATCAGGCCTATTGAAAGTTCTATCCGATTGATTCCACTACCCTGCTGTTTTATTATAGGTCTGTAACTTTTGGCTTCCAAAGTCTTCATGTTCTTCCTAAACTGTGGTGCTCAGAATTGAGTACAATACTCCAGCTGAGACCAAACTTGTGTTTTATATAGGTTTAGCATAATGTGCTTGCTTTATACTTTGTGCTTCTGTTTATAAATCATTGGGATTTTTTACTTATTTGCATATAGCAGTGGTTTTCAAACATGTTGTGGGGAATGCCTTCAAAATATCATCATACTCCTGGGAATCTTTGGTTTCAAAACATGAGTGAAAATGCCACACAATTAATCATGTCCAAATTTTGGAGACCAACAAGCAATGCAGCGTGTTCAATGTTGAACAATGTAGCTCAATCATAGTATTGGAAAACGTACTGAAATCAAACAATGTTCTGTTAGAGTGCACCTTTTAAGAGCTGTGTCCAATTCAGGCCACCAAGAAATATTAAGACAGTGTAAAAGAGTCACAAGACTGGAGTCGGATTTATGGATTATGAGAACTGGGAGATGGAATTTTGGACATTCCAAGGGAATTGTTCTGTTACTGCTTGGAACTGCAAGGTCAAAATGTTAAAGAAGAAAATGGTCGATTTGCTATTTAAGAATAAACGCGAGACTTTGGAAAGTAATGTCCCCTCCTTTTTGATACAGTTTCACTTTCAAGATTGAGATGCGTTAATTTGCTCACTCACCTCTTGCTCCCTCTCTAGAGTGTTTCACCAGCACCTCTATACTAATCAAGGCCTTGTGTACCCCTGTTTGAAAACCGTTGTTATGTTAAGATTGGTATTATAAATCAGCAGTTTATTTTTGTATCATTCCTGCTGGGGCTGAAATTAGCCAAAGGGACATACATCTTGAGAATTTGGTTTCATGTTTCCTGTCCATTACCTTGAGATACTTCAATTTTTATTCTCTGTCTCTCTCTCTCTCTCTGGGTTTTCAGGAGGAGGTGTTATTTCTGACCTGCTGTAAGCATGGCTGATGATGATTTTTCATCATCATTGACGTTATTGAGCTACCTTCATACTTCTTAGTGTGATGCAGCACCTGGGAAGAGAATGACTGTCGGCCACTCTGTTGGCCAAAGAGAAAAGGAACCTTCATGAACCGTTGGGATGGATAGGCCCTTCATCCCTCCTCGAACTATGGGCGTTGAAACATCAGTCAGCTGAAGATCTCTTACAGTTCACCAGGAAAACTGATGTGTAATTTCTGTCTTCACATGTCATACAGTGAATATATTACTATTTATGTGGAACCATAACAAGCAAAGCACTCAAGGCTGAGCAGGTGAACAAAACTATCATCCTCCAGTTTTGCTTTTGTAGTAGTTGTTGATGGGTATCTCTTTCATGTCCTGGGAGGTCACAGGACTGACATGTCAGGTGCACTGTAAAGTTTCATATAATCCGGTTCCAGAGACACACAACCTCCCTCTCTATCACGTATTTTTCTTTTTAAAGAAAAACTATTTGTGGTAATCTTGAGAGATCTGGGTGCTTGTATATCTTTTGTACTGGTTTGTTGTATAACTAGCTGGCGGTGAATGGCTAAATATTGTAGATTTAACTTTTTTGTTATTCCTTTGTTTATGAAGTGGACTGATAATCCTGTTGTGGGCTATAACTAATGCCTCTATTGAAGTGAAGGTTGGCAGTTGCTTTTTTCTTACTTTTCCCTTCCCTTGATCTTCCAAAGTGTAGCACTTCCACGCAGCAGTTGTACATCTTCACAATCTGTACCAACTGGCTGGATCTAATTATTGTGCTGTCGCAAATCCCTATCCCTTCTCCTGTTGAGGAACCTTAGGGATCTGAATTTCCCCAGGCTTTCTGCTGGTGCAGGAGGCTGGTAGAAGATTCCTATCTGGTTATGCTTCCGGTCTAAGTGAGGACCTGGCATTTGAGTGGGCAGTCAGTACACCAACTGGGGGGGAATTGGACTGGCATCTCAAAGGATACCAACCAGTGGAGTCATTGCCAGGCCCAGCTGCTGATCGGTTCCTGAACTTGGAGATTCATCTCTCGAATGGTTTGAAGTGAATCTTTCGACCTCTTAGTTCAACCCCTGCAGCCCCAGAGCCCTGTCCAGCAGCACTGAGATCGGATATTATGGAGGCATCGGATAGATGAGTCCCCAAAATAGGCCCGTTCTGGGAAGGGCTTCTCTCACTGATCTTAAAAATTGTAGACCAGTCAGGTCAGGAGAGCGATGTCAGAGTTACAGCTGGAATAGCTGTCAGTGCTCAAATAGAAGTGCTCAATCTGTTTATGATTACTGGTGCTCCCATGTGGACAGGGCAAGACAATTCACATAAAGTAGAGATTCCAGGAGATGAGGGTGAAGAGGATAACTTTGTTGGCCACCTTCAATTTAATTTGTTTATTATCTGAAATAAGCCTCTCCATCAATTAACTGTTTTAACTAACTCTTATTTGTTCACTTTCACAACTAATGAAGTCCTGTTTTAATATTCAGTGACATTATGGACGAATTCTGAAGGCTTAGTCAGCTAGTGAATGGTTACGGTTGTGTCAATGGAAGAAACTTCTTTTCTCTACTCTATACACACACACACAATCCAAAGATGTCTTCTCACATGCACGCATGTGCATAGACACGTGCACACCTAACCTTTACCCCATATGTGCATAATCAAAACCCACGCTCCCTAAAATGTGAATGTCCCTGTGCACCTGAAATGTCTATCACCTGGTAATGAATACCAAAGTCTAACCCCATGCATACAATGGGAGGGCCCATTAAATGGAAAAATCCAAAGCTCCCACCCAAGCAGATAAATTACACCTTGATTTGAAGTTTCATGATTATTTTCCAGTCAATCTAGTGTCTCGATGTTTTCTAACTGTTACACAAGTGCTCCCCCAGCCCCACCACCTCCTGCCCAAGTTTCCTTGTTTCACTTTTTTCTTTCTGTAATACTGATGGTCAATTGGAGCAGCTTGGCTCGTTGTAAAAAGTAGTATTTACAGCTGCACATGCGAAATACTGCACATGGTGACATATATGTTACACCTCAGCTTTGAGTCCCTGAGTCCCAAGAAAATTCTGAATGAAAGTATGAACCATTGACAAATTATGATACAGAAAAAAAGTATATTGTTGTCTGTGTGGCACAGGATTCTGTAACATGATAAATACTTCTAAAATCGATAAGGTTCTCTTATCTACATTGAGCTGAGCAAGGAATGAACTGTGGTTTTATTTCTGTAGTGCATTGTCCTCATAATCCTGCTGCAAAATTTCAGTCCTCCAATTCCAGTGGCTACTGTGATATAACCTCTGTTCAATATTGACTGACTACCGTTGCCAAGGAACAAATAGATCAAATTTATTCATCATTGACTTTTTCTTTTAAAGTAAAAAAGAGATACAATTGAACACATGCCCTTTAATTCAAATATAATTAATAATGTGGTATTTGCCACACAGAAATGAGCCCATTTGGCCCAGCAGGTGCATTACTGGGGTTTATGGTTTGCAGAAACCTCCCTCCACCCTTTTCTCAAAAATCTTTTACTGTTTTCTCTTTTGTGTGTTTATCTAGCTTCCCTAGCACCTGTGCAGTTAGTCTCAGCTACTCTTTTAGAGTATTCTCACATCATTGTGCTACCCTTATTTCTGTAAAACTGCTTTAATGAGGGGGGGGAGGGTGATGGGTCTAGAGCAAAGGATTAGTAGATTACAGCTCTTTGGGTTCTTCCTGCTACATAGCAGTAAATACATTAAATGATATCTTGCAATTTTCAATGTGACAATCCATTTGTTTGCAGTTTTTATGGTTTTAAATGGTCCCTCTTTTGAGTCTGGGTGTTTCTGTTTGACCCAGGAGGGAGTTTGACAATGAGGTGATGATATGAGGAGAGAAGAGAATAAGATGTTTGTGGAAAGAAACCAGGACAGTGAAGACTATTGGATGTCCGTTGTGTTTAATTATGACTCCTTCAGAGAAGGGGAAGCGAGAGTTTCACATTTGTTCTTAAACGACCATTCCGAAGTTGGACAATTTGCCTTCTCCTGGAGCACTGTAATCTGACCCTGCTGGCGCTGGTGAAAAACTCCTTCCGCGTTTGACTGGTCGTATTAATAACAGATAGCTGTTATTGTTAAACCACCTCTTCCACTTGGGGGTCGGTTGTTTTGCAATGATCACTTTTTTAATGTTGATAGGACAAATACTTGTTAAATCCTCTACTGCATTTAAATTGGCCAGATTTCAAACACAAGAAATGTTCAGATGACTCAAGTGTATTGAGATGACCCAATATTTGGTTGTACAGAACATAAATGCAAGGATGGTTTGAGCAACTGTGTATACATTTTCTTAATTTCTGTAAATAATAAACATTAACCTGGTTTTAATTCTGTTGGTGTTTTTTGTTTAATTAGAAGGGGTACTCTCATCTGTAACTTCATTGGCTGGATTATGAGCACTCATTTCTGGGCATGTCTTCATAGACTGTCTCCTGGACAATTCATTTGTTCTTGCCTGAGAGACTGAGTGCTTTGACCTTCGGAATGTGCATGTCAAACATTCACTTAGTTTTTAAAACATGCTGTTTTCTTGTTTAGTTGATGTTGCTGCCAAGGGCAGCATTTATTGTTGGTTGGGTCAAAATATTAAAGCTTCCTACCCTAATAGCACTGTAAGTGTGCTGACCACAAAGGGAATTTGCATGTTCAACATGGCTGCTCACCACTATCTTCTGGAGAGCAATTAAGGGGTGGCCAATAAATGCAGGCCTAGCCAGTGACGCCCTCATCCTGTGAATGACTAAAGAAAAGAGACATGGCTCAGGTGGGTATCTGAAGATGAGGAAGGCCCTTAATCAGAACAGAGGAGGGTGTTCATGGTGTGAAGTTGTTGAACTCGAATGTTGAGTGTTGAAGACTATAAAGTGTCTAAGTGGAAAATCAGGTTCTGTTGCTTCAGGTTGCATTGATCTTCACTGGTATACTGCTGCAGGCCTACAATGGACAGGCAGTATATAGGCAGAGGTGGGTACTGCAGACGCTGGAGATTAGAGTCAAGATTAGAGTGGTGCTGGAAAAGCACAGCAGGTCAGGCAGCATCCGAGGAGGAAGAAAATCGATGTTTCGGGCAAAAGCCCTTCATCAGGAATGAAGGCAGTATTTATGCAGGGATGGCGATGAAGCTGTCTGGGACACCATGTGAGGTATGGTCTGAGAGTATGGGTAGTTCTTCTATAATGCTGAAAATGTGTTGCTGGAAAAGCGCAGCAGGTCAGGCAGCATCCAAGGAACAGGAGAATCGACGTTTCGGGCATAAGCCCTTCTTCTATAATGCATGTTTCGTGAGTGCAAACTGGTTATAAGACAGTTGATTAATTGTGGACATTGTTCGCATAATGCAAGCTTTCTGCTGAATGGGAATAGTGGGTTTTCCATAGCACGATTTTGTACAGTGCAATTTATGTAGCAATTTCCCATAGCGCGAGGTTGCAGAGGAACACAACTGTTGCGTTATAGCAGAATGACCTATATCACTGTCAGGCTGTTGCTTTACTAATCTATGAAACAACTCTCCCCATTTTGACACCAACCTCTAGATGTTGTTAAGGAGATGTTTGCAGGGTGATGGTTATCATTTCCAGTTGCAGAGTTGATGCCAGGTGATCTGTCCAGTTTCATTCCTTTTTTTTTGTGACCTTTTAGCAGTTTGTTGTAAATGAATAGCTTGTGAGGGCAGCTAAGGATAGGGCAAGGGTTGTAGTTCTGGAGTCGTATATAGGCCAAGCCAGGTGAAGACAGCAGAATCCTCCTACCCCGCTAATACTACTGCATCATTGTCCCTCTGTTGTAATAAAGTAACTGGAAGAACATCTTGAAATTAATCAGTATTTATGTTTGAGACATTGCCTTGCTGTACATTTGACCAACCACCTCCCAGCTCAACAGAACGTCAAATCAGTTTTTGTTAAAAGTTTAGAGTCTTAGTTTTATTGTACTGGTCTTCATGTTACTAAGACATTGCTGTACTGTATTTGCCAGATCAAAATTTGCACTTCTTTAAATTATCTATCAATTTCTACTAGCTGTGAAGTCAGGGAAAAAGGAGCAAATTAAAATGGGAAGGTCTTTCATTGTGAAAGTTGTGTTGTTTTGGAAAATCCAATGTTATGAGTAGTTATTGTGGTTACTTTAAAGATCAAAATTTTGAATCCATCTATTGGTGTGATTGAAAAGCAATGAATATAAATCTGGCAAGGTGCATTAGAAGCGATAACAAAGTTGCTTGGAATCAAACAAAATCCATTGCTAATAGTTATACCTCTGAAGGGAGTGCAGAGATGTTGGAGAGATGGGGGTTGGAGGAGCTTACAGAAATTAGGAAGAGCAAGGCCATGGAGTAATTTGAAACCAAGCATGAGAATTTTAATATCGAGATGCTGCCAGACCAGAGGCTAGTGTTGGTCAGTGGGAGCAGGGGTGGTGGGAGAATAGAGCCAGGTTTGAGGTAAGGTATGAGAAGCAGAGGTGATCTCTACCATGTGATGTTAAGTAGTCGCATTTAGTGTGCTACACAATAGTTAAGCTGAGAAATTTGCTGCTTTATGAATATTTACATTGTCCAGGACCTTGACTGATTAAGCAACTTTAATGTATCCCTCAGGAAAGGCTTTGTGCAACCTTTTGTTGTGGAAGTGAATTCATTAGTGCTTACGATTAGGAAGATGTATCATTGAGTGTTTATGATGTAATATCATGCAAAAACAAATTATAAGTTACTGAAAGCGCAGTCTGATACAGGTACAGTGAGTAAGGGCCCTTACACAGCTGGGAAACAACAGGGATAGTCGCTGAGTACTTACTCCCTTTACCAATTAGAAGAAATGTAAAACCAACAAAGGGGGGTGTGGTGTCAAAACAGAAGAGGTGAAAAGAGGGAGACAATATAGAATTAAGTAGGAGAACGAGGCAAATAAAATATAAGTTATACTTTGGAAAACTTCAATTAAATCCTGTGGGAATTAGACTCCCAAATTGTAATGGTTAATTCTCAGTGCCAGCATGGTTGTTTGGCAATAAGAAATTTATCTGATGATTAAAAGAATTTATAGATGTGATATACTCAAAATGTAACATTGCTGTGGGGAATTTAAACTGTGCCCCATGTTACAGAATGCACTGGTGAGGCAGTAGATGAGGTCCCACTTTTACAAAGGTTGGAGCTGTATAAACAGGATTACAAAGCTTGGATACCAACACTGAACTGTGCATCTACCCTCTCCTGAAGTTACTGTATGATTTCTACATGAGAAGATGATATGTGCCATCAATCTCACCCTTACTTTATCATTAAATTCTCACCCATTATTTTGCGCATCTAAAAGTGTACCAATGTTGTCATGGTGTGACCTGAGCTCCATTGTTTCCAGTGGTTGATGTAATAAAGACTTGTTAAAATTGGATCATCTGCAACCTTAATCCTCTCTCCTCCCTTCCTCTTGTTCTTCCCCACTCCCTCAGGAAATGCTGGTCCCTCATGCTGATATCTACCATGTCCTCTCTTTTACTTTCCTGATTCATCTGGCCACCTTCCAAGAGGATTTAAACACCTTACCACCAAATGCGGAGAATGTGACAATTACTGGGAACTTGCTGGTAAGTGTGAGCCCCTGCAGCAAAACCTGTGGGCTAGGTTGGAGGTCCGAGTATTACTGCAAGATGGACAAAAAGGGGCAGAAAAGTAACTGCACGTTAACAAACGCCTTGTGCCTGATCAATCAGGACTGTGGTCTGATAGCCAAGACCACCACCGTAGGTGCCACCTTGAGTATCAGCTGCCTGGATGCAACCATCAAAACTTTAGGATCATCAGATTTCATCTTCGTGTGGAAGATTGCGAGGGGAATTGTGACAACAGATCAATATTTATTCAAACTCTTTCCAATCAGGGATACACAAACACCCTGGATGATTATTGTAAAAGTGAGTATTAATTTGAAATTGCTGTGGAAACTCAGCAGATCTGGCAGCACTTGTGGAAAGAAACAGTTAACGTTTCGGTTCCTGTTCTGAAGAAAAGTCACTGGACTTGAAACGTTAAGTGTGTTTCTCTCTCCACAGATATTGCCAGACCTGCTGAATTTTTCCAGCAAAATGTTAATGTTTTGAGTCCAGTGACCCTTCCTCAGAACCCTTCTGAAGAGTCACTGGAATCAAAACATGAACTCTGTTTTTCTCTCTCCACAGATGCTACCACACCTCCTGAGTTTCTCCAGGTATTTTTTTTGTTTCAGATTTCCAGCATCTCCAGTTCTTTTATTTGAGTATTAATTTGCTCTGTTGAGATTTGGATACGTGTACGATGGAATATACTGCATTTCCATCATCATCTGTAGGTCAATTTTGGATGAGCAATCAGTGTTGGCCTTATCAGCAGTGCCTAATGATCTAATGATCATGCAAAACAATCACTCAATCACTTCTTGTCTTAGCTTAAATTTAAAAAAAGAGTGCTGGAGAAACTGAGCAGGTCTGGCAACATCTCCGGACAAAGAAACAGTTAATATTTCGATATGTTCTAATTTGATTCTTCTTCAGAATTATCCTATGTTGGTTTGAGCAATAGAGTCATACAACATGGAAACAGACCCTTCAGTCCAACCAGTCCATGTCGGCCATATTCCCAAACTGAACTAATCCCACCTGCCTGCTCCTGGCCTATATTCCTCCAAACATTTCCTATTCATGAACTGATCCAGATGTCTTTAACATGTAACTGTACCTGCATTTCTGGATGTTCATTCCCCACACACACACACACCAGGCTCTGTGTAGCAAAGGCATCCCTCCGTCCTGTTTTGTGCTTGCACAGACCAATTTCAACACAACCTCCCCTAAGTCATCAGCTCACAGCATTTGATGAGATGGGTGAAGAGAGAAAATGAGAAGGCAGCTGTGTTGACTCAGCATCTCCCAAATTTCCCATGTTTCAGGCAAAGTGGTTATGTTGGACTCATTTCAGACACATAATAAAAAGACTTGTTCTTGGCTGAAACCTGTTACAGAGACAGAAGCCTCGTGTGAAGAGTAATTAGTGAGCAGAAATATTTTTATATTCCTGTGAGTTTGCAGTAGTAAGGAGGGTTGCCTCTCAAAGGGGGTTTTTGAGTCACCCATTTAAAGCCAGAATGTGATTTAACTTGCTGGATTTTGACTGGACAGAATATTTTATTGAGCAGCAGAGGTTCCTCAAATCCTATCCTGAGACCAAAAATGTAACTTCTAAAAATTATCTCCGGATTGAACCTAGACCCCAGAACTTCTAGGAAGTTAGCAGCAAGCATTCCTTGGACAAAAACAGAAATTGCTGGAGAAACTTAGCAGGTTTGGCAGCATCTGTGGAGAGAAACAGTTAACGTTTCGGTTCCTGTTCTGAAAAAAGACACTGGACTTGAAACATTGTGTGTTTCTCTCTCAACAGATATTGCCAGACCTGCTGAATTTCTCCAGCAATTTCTGTTCTTTTTTTCAGATCTTTGATTCAACTGTCCCTTGGATTTGACTTCATAATCAGCAAAACTAATCTTAAAGCTCAAGCCACAATTTCCTCAATCCTGATTTCCACATTTTCATAGAATCCCTACAGTGTGGAAGCAGATATCAAGTCCACACTAACCCCCGAAGAGCATTCCATGCAGACCCACCCTAACTCTGTAACCCTATAGCCTGCAAATTATTGTGCATTATGCTCAATTTAGCATGACCATTCTACGTAGCCTGCACATCTTTGGACTGGGGGATAAAGGGCTTATGCCCGAAACGTCGATTCTCCTGTTCCCTGGATGCTGCCTGACCTGCGATTTTCCAGCAACACATTTTCAGCTCTGATCTCCAGCATCTGCAGTCCTCACTTTCTCCACCGGGAGGGGATCCATGCAGACACTGGGAGAATGTGCAAACTCCATTCAGACAGTCGTCCAAGGGTGGAATCAAACTTGGGTCTCTGGTGCTGTGAAGCAGCAGTGCTAACCACTGAGCTACCATGTCATTTTTCCATTTTTTTTGTTTTAGTACAAGATAGCAAACTGTTGTTTTTTAAAAGTTATTTCTATATTTGGAATAAACTTTGTTAAAGCTATTATTAACAGCATGGGCACTTACTCGCTTCTCTCCCCTTCTGCCAATAAAGGCTGTGGAGGAGAAGCATGCTGGGACGTATATGTGCCAAGTGCAGAACTCAAAGACAATGCAAATTGTCAAGCGTGTGCTCATTGGAGTGAGGGTCATCCCGGAAAAATTGGTGCAACTGAATTATTATGAAGTGCTGTCACCTGAGCAAAAGGAGGAATTGGAAATCCTGCAAGGAAATCTGGTGAAGAAGAAGTCAAAATCATTTTTTGCGAAAGTAAAAGCTTTATTTAAAAGTGCGAACACGGCTGTGCGTGTCATTGCCATCGGTTTGGCAATCGGCGGGGCCTGTGCTTTTGTTCTTGGAGCCATATTTTTGTGTATGACAAATTACTGAATGTGCAGTGAATAAATTAGATTTTCTATTGATACCAGTTTAGCCACATCTGTAGCAGGCGGGTGCACAGTGGGGTAATGAGGAGTGGTTCTGCTCCTTTCCAGAGTTGAAACAATTTAAAAACAGTTTATTTTTAAGCCTAGTCTCCGATGACAGTGAAATTCTCAATAGGACATCTCGGTGCCATGTTGCTCACTTTAATTGATGCACATGGGAGCAACGTTCAAAGAACAATGTGTATTTTTCCAGACCTGCCCAGTATTGTATCTCCTGTCAATACCACTGGAAGGGAGGCAATAGCCTTGCGGTATTATTGCTAGACTGTTAACCAAGAGACCCAGATAATGTTCTGGAGACCTGAGTTTAAATCCATCGTTGGATGTCAGTGGAATTTGAATTAAATGCATATCTGAATTAAGAGTCTAATGATGATGAATCCATTGCCGACCATCGGCAAAACCTGTCTGGTTCACCAATGTCCTTTTAGGGAAGGAAATCTGCCATCCTTACCTGTTCTGGCCTACATGTGACTCCTACCCAGCAATATGGTTGACTCTTAATTATTGTCTGGATAATTAGGGATGGGCAATAAATGCTGCCTAGCCAGTAACACCCCCTTCTCCCATGAATGCAGAAAACACATTTTGTTCTTTAGATTAACTAATGACTTGACTCATTCTGTCTGTTGGTTATTGTTCATGTAAAATGGCTGCTGCATTTGCTGACACGACAACTGCATTGCAAACATATCAGAACTAGGAGCAGGAGAAGGCCACCGTTTAATACAATCATGGCTGATCTCATCTGGGCCTTGACTTTGCTTTCCTGCCTGCTTTCCATAATCCTTCGACCCATTACTAATTAAAAATCTGTCTATCTCCTCCTTAAATTTACTCAATGTCCCAGCATCCACAGCACTCTGGGTTAGTGAATTCCACAGATTGGCAATGCCTTAAGAAGGAAGTCCTCCATATCTCTGCTTTAAATCTGCCAGCCCTTAACCTAAGACTTCTCATTCTACATTGCTCTACAAAAGGAAATAACTGTATGTCTACTATTATTGTATGAGTTTATCTTTATTGTAAAATGCCATATAGGTACAACTTTTTTCTATACTCCATACTCCACAACCACCTGATGAAGGAGCAGCAACTAAACCTGTTGGACTATAACCTGGTGTTGTGTGATTTTTAACTTTGTGCACCCAGTCCAACACCGGCACCTCCAAATCATAACTTTTTTTTAACTAGTTAGCTTTTCTATCTTGAAACTCTTTGACCATATCTTATCAGATATATACAGTGAGATTGATTTCAAGTGAATGGATGGTGTGGAGAATGTCCATTGGGTTGTGGTATGCTCTTCTTGAACCTCCTGAGGAATGGATTGAATACCTTTGTGAAATTTCTGAATGGGTACATGTCCACGAGTACTGTGCTGGTCTTATCACTGGCAGTCAATTAGCAGCAGTACATAGCAGGACCTTGCAGAGAGCGTGGGAGTTAGGAAAAGTTACACTGCTGAAGATGATAAGGAGCATGAATTTATCATGTTCCTTCTGTAGAGTAATGGGATTAACATCAGAGGCATACATGATGGTGGTGTAATAATGATATTGGAGTCATCCAACTAAGTAAGGGGAGCTGGATGAGAACAGAAGCTCTGACCTTCTGTGACAATAATGTATGTATTGATCAAGCTGTAAAGAAAGAGTTCTTACTGAATGTGTCATAGTCTTGAACAGAATACATTTAGGAAATTAAACAATGCTGCACTCCAAACATGGGACATGCTGAGCACTTCACAGAGAGCAGCTTCCAACGTGTATTCACTGCCACACTGTTGGCAACTAGTGAGCAGGAGTATATAAAATAGCGTTTTGCGACATTCTAATGTAAATCGTTAAGATTATGATTGGCTTGATAGGATAAAAATGAAGAAGGTCAAAGCAAGCTTAAATATAATGTAGTTACAGGTAGTTCTTGTATAAAGTTTGTTTCGGCAGTGCGATTTGGCTATAACATCGCTGAAGACTTGGGGAATGGTATTTTCAAGAATGCTTACCTCTATTTGCAATAGCGCGATTCCAGCAGCAATCATTTTGCACGCTTTGTTCTTCAAATGTGCCAATGTGAACACTGAAGTCTCCATGTTATTCTGCATGTTTCAATGTCAGGTGCTGTCGGAGCATGTGAGAGGTACAGTACTATACATTGAGCAACTTCATCTCAAAAATTAAACTAATGAATGTTTATTGCTCTCCCTCTGAGAGAAGATTCTTGTATAAGCCCTGAATATTTCCTGCAAGACTGCATTACTCATATACATACCATTTGCCATTCTAATTTGTTCTTGTACCTGCATATCACACAATCTAAGCCAACCCCCAAGAAAGTCAGAAGACAATCAACCACTGCCATTCATTTCTGTAACCACAACTGCACCTGGAAGGTGGTGATGATGACCATCTGTCCCTGCATTAACAGTACTTTTTCAATGTAATGTGTTAAATTTACTTTGGTTTCATTAAGAAATATGATTTAAATATCCATTCAGGCTATGTTAGGCTTTTGGTTGATTTTTGAGCGATCGTGTGAGTGATTTTTTTTTTTGCTGTTTTGTCCCTAGCCCACTTTTCCCATATGCCCCATTACTTTGATGAAGCAATTTTCTATTAAGTGAGGTTTTGCTGGAGCACAACGCCAGCATTGTAGGAGAACTATCTGTACAAATAAATCCAATGTGTTCTTCAGGAAAACCTATTTCACCAGTAAAGTGGCCCAACTCTGAAACACACAATTACAATACGATGAATAACCAAGATACCTTTCTTGTTAAGCCATCCTTCAGGATTGAGGGTGGTGTATTTCCACTTTGGATTCTGCCATTGCAGTTAAATCCACTGTGTAACCTGCAGCTTCAGCCACGTGGAGGCCAGATGCTGTTTGTGGTCTCGGGTACCTGAGGTGTCGGAGATTCCTCCTCATTCTCGGCTTCGTCCCCGCATGTCCCTGCTGGAATCTCGCTATGAGTCCTGTGCCTTCCTGAAACAAACCTCCGCCATTCCTGGTTGGTCACAAGCCAAGGGTCTCCCACAAGTCCACGGAAGCTGTTTGACCTCTTCGGGGAGGCTTTGAGGACATTGTTAAAGTGCGTGGATCTGTCCTGCAGTGCCTGAGTCCCAGGTCTGGCAAATGTATTTTAGGGGAAAGCTTGATAAGTGCATGTGAAGAAGGAAACCACTAAAGCACGTGATGATTGTATGAACTGAAGAAGCTGGGAGAAGGTTCAGCTGCAGCATTCAGCCTGGTGTGGACCAGTGACCAAGTGATTCTGTGCTGCAAATCCTATATTGTCTTCTCATAGCTTAAGAATTTTGCATCTCTATGCTGCATTCCATCACTTTGGACTCTCCAAAAGCACTTAACAGTCAATGAAACATTACCAAAAGGGTTGTCACTGTTGTAAAATAAGGTCTCTGGCAGCTATTTTGCATGCAGTAACCTCCCACAAAGCAATATGGTAAAGATCCAGTGATCCACTATTTGATGGACAAATATTAACTAAGATCCTCACTCTTGCTCTTCTCTAAAATTGTGTCACTGTAGTGATTATAATGATGTCAGCCAGCTGGACCGCATAGAATATGAGTTCCCTGATTGGCGCTGTCAATCTGGTTCAATCAGGGAGCCCTGGCTGACATAAAAAGGGTACGCGTATTGACATTCCAGTGTCAGACTCTGTATCAGTCAGTACTAAAGACAAAAACTCTTTCATGTGTCAAAGGTTAGCTTCATAGAATCCCCACAGTGTGGAAGCAGGCCATTCTGCCAACACTGACCCTCTAGAGAGCGTCCCACCCAATCCCACCTTTATCCCTGTATTTTCCAAGGCTAACCCACCTAGCCTGCACATCCATGGACAGCCAATCCACCTAACCTGTACACCTTTGGACTGTGGAAGGAAACTGGAGCACCCAGAGGAAACCCACACAGACACAGAGAGAACATGTAAACTCCACACAGACTGTCACCTGAGGCTGGAATCAAACCTGCATTCCTGGCGCTGTGAGGCAGTAGTGCTAACCACTGAGCTACCACTTGCTAACAGGATACCGACCTCTGGGGAGTTATTTTAGTCCATACACTCACTTGAAAGCACAAACTGACCTTGGTTTAACATGCAAATGTTGGAATTTCCAGCAATCCTTTGTTATCATGCCGGAGTTGATTAAGGGACACATTCAGGAGAGCTTTGGAGAGGGTTAGAAATCAGCACAGAGCAGAGATTATCATTAAACAACTGTCCTCTTCCTAACCTGGGAGCAGCAGGAGTGAATCATGACTGCTCAGAAAGAGACCACATTGTGTTTTCTATATCTAGTAGTCCTCACACGGTGAGCATCACCATTCCTCATCTACTGCTCATATTAAGTTGTTCAAAAGCAATAGTGTCATTTTATTGGGAGAGGAATTGAAGAATGATTCAATGATTGTTATGTTTCCTGAATTCTCTTAACTATATTTTCCATATACTTTTGTATTATTCTGGGATAGAAATTGCACCTATAACTATTGAACGACTTTGGCAATGATAGAAAAACACAGTGTTTTGTCAGGAAATCAAATTTTTATGAGTGAAGAAAGACAAATTTTCATTTTCAATCAATGATAATGTGACTGTTTTCTCTAAGTGCCATTGTTGATGAAGAGGATAAATAAACACTATCTCATTTTTGAACTGCACACAACATGATGGAAAATTTCACTGCAAGTGCTTCCACCTCCCCAATCCTGACCCCCACCCACTTCCTCACCCACTACCAGCCTCCAGGCCAACACCCTGTTCTCCCCCATCCCAGCCCAACCCCTATTTCCTGGAATTTGGTGGAGACACAACTTGAAGCTAATGAGATTTTAGAACCAGTTTATACATAATCCCCGACATAAGAGTTGCTTCAATGAAGTTCTCATTGGTTGTCACAAAATTTGCTTTGGTGCAGATGGAGACCATTCAGCCCATCATGTCTGAGTTAGCAAAATGACTACATTCCTTTCTACCTTTCCCTGTAATCTTGTAAATTGTTTCTATTTAAATAAAATCTAACACCCAATCGAATGCCTCCTGTGAACCTATCCCCACCAGTGTATTCCAGGTGCTGTACAATGCAGACTAGGGAAAAAAAATCCTTCAGGCAAAATTGTGAAACTAGAACAACTCCATGTTTATGTAGCACTTTTAACACAGTAAACATCTCAAAGTGCTTCACAGGAGTGCTATGAAATAGATATTGATACTTAGATTTTAGATTTAGATTTAGGTGCTTATTGTCATGCATTCTCAAGTACAAAAGTACAGGGATACAGTGAAAAGTGTACAATGTCGCTACACAAAGCACCATCTTAGGTACAAATACCTCGGTACAGAATTAAAAGAGCAAGATAGAAAGAAAGAACAGTTAAAAATTAAACAATACAGTAATTCTTAGTATTAAGTAGAAAAATACAGAAATAAAGCTGAAAGTCAAACATTACAGTCTTCCCCTGCCTCTGCAAGAGGTGTAAGATCTGCGCCCACATCTCGCCCCTCACCTCCATTCAAGGCCCCAGAGGATCCTTCCACATCCGGCAGAGATTTTCCTGCACATCCAAACACCTCAACTACTGTGTCTGTTGCTCTCAACGTGGTCCCTTCTACAGTGGGGAAACAGGACACCAACTTGCGGAACATTTCAGAGAACAACCCTGGGACACACGCACCAAACAACCTCACTGCCCTGTGGCTGACCACTTCAACTCCCCCTCCCACTCCAAAAGGACATGCAAGTCTGGGCCTCCCTAGCCACCTTGGGACCCCCCAACCACATGGCATCAACATCGATTTCACCAGTTTCCTCATCTCTCCTCCCCCCACCGTATCCCAGATCCAACCTTCCAACTCAGCACTGCCCTCTTGAGCTGTCCAACTTCCTTCCCACATATCTGCACCACCCTCTGCTCCGACCTATCATCATCACCTCCCCACCTTCCTTGACCTATGGCCTTGCAGACTACCTTGCCCCCAGCCCCACACCACTCCTATTTATCTCTCAGCCCACCTACCCACATTCCTGATGAAGGGCTTATTCTCCCGCTCCTCAGATGCTGCCTGACTCGCTGTGCTTTTCCAGTGCCACATTTTTTGAGTCTTTCAAAAGCGCTTAGCCACACTGGGCCGCACTTTCTATAGGGGCTTGATCTCCTCCCTTTTGCTATGCTTTCCCCACACGGTCCATTCCAGGAGTCTCCACACTGGGTCTACCACTCTGCTGCTGAAGCAACCATTACTGCTGCTAAGCGCTTAGGTGATGTGAAGGCAGCTGGACAGAAGCTTGGGATAACAGACAGGTACTAAGGAGCTTCTTATAGAAAGAGAAGTTTGAGAGCATCTTAACGGAGTGCTGAAGAGGACTATGGAGAAAATTCCAGAGCTAGGTGTCAAGCAACTGGAGGTATGGTCAATTCTGGTGGGTGAAGAAAATTGCTCAGAAGGCTAGAACCCTGAGATTTCAGAGGTTTGTGAATCTGGAGGAAGCTATACATATGAGGTGTGACAATGCTGCCCCTTTAACAAAGGTTATTTTGTCCTTGGGATTTTTCAAGAGAGGTCATAAAGGCAGAGGTGCTGAAATGTCTGGGCAGGAGCCTAGTTTAACAATGGCAGAGGAGTGGCCAGTTCCCCCAGTTCAGGGTTTTTCTAGTTTCCTTTTAGTTGTAACAGTGAGAAGCCGCTGCAATCCAGAGAAAGGTTCCAAGCTTCAGCAGATGATTCTTGACTGGCTTCTTTCTCTGAAATCTCTCCTTACTGTAAGAACCTGAGTTTGAATATACCTTTTGCCAAGGTGTGTGTTTATGGGATGTTGTAGGAATTGGAGCAGCTCCTTAGTTAATTTGTGGTATTGAGTTGGTTGAGTTTTCAAATAGTTAAGTTATTCTAAATTCTGGTTTCCTTTGTTTGTGTTCCAGCTGTCGTGTTTAAATAAATTCTATTTTGCTTACTGGCTGCATCACACCTGGAATATCCACTACACATCTGCTTTCAAAATAAGAAAAAGTTAGGGTCTAGGCTACCTTCTTGGAATATTTTGAAGGAGTCCGGCCTAATCCATAACAGAGGACGGGCAAGACCATGGAGGGATTTGAAAATGAGGATGAGAGAATGTTAAGATCGAGATGCTGCTCCTCAGATATTAACAGGGGAAGATTGGATCAGTCCCTGTAGCTCAGAAACTCAAAAGGAGAAACAGCCCTAAAGGGCAACTTTACTATGCCATTGTTGGATTTGAAGTTGGCAGAATTCACTGTAGTAATCTATACCTGAGTTTTCAGGAAGCGTTTGGTGATGTTGACTGTGAGAAGTAGTTCTAATTGAACTGAAATACAGCATCTAAGAATAAATATAGTTTTAAAACAATCATGCTGCAATCTGCATAACTCATCACTATTGGCTGATTCAAATCTGTTGACTGGCATAGGGATCAGCATTTTGGGTTACCATACAGGAACCACTGAATTCCTACAGTATCCTGTAACCCTGCATTCACTCTGGCCAATCCACCTAACCTGCGCATCCCTGCACACTACGGGGCAATTTAGCACGGCCAATCCAACCAACCTGCACTTCCCTGGACACGATGGGATAGTTTAGCGCAGCTAATCCACCAGAACACAGAGTAATGCTTTGGATTCCTAAGTGGTGATTCAACTCTGCAGAATTATGGTAGGTTGGCGGAAGGGGAGTTGCTATGTCTATATGTGAGGTGTTGGAATTCTTATACCGTAAGCTTGAAGAAATTAGAACTCTACCTGTTTAATTCTTGTCGTTCAGAAAATAGACCAATTCAGACTACTCCAGCCTGCGTCTGGTTGTGTTACACATAACTTGCATCACAGATGGAGCTGTGAGATGTGCCCTACCGAATACTTACAGAAGGTGCAATAAGTCTAGTGTGCAACAACATTTGCAACAAAGTATGACAGAAGTTGTGCCAGGAATATTTCAGTTATAACTAGTTACAAGGCCAACATGGGCATTTGTCTGCTCAGTCATGTTCTAGATAGTTGACCAATGTGACTTAATGTGGCAGAGATTGGTAAGATAAGCTAATGTATTGTTTGAAAATGAATAACCATTTGGATTAAATCTTGTGGGATAGGATCAGCTTGCTATGTAGCCCATAAGTTAAAGATTTTTCTCTGTCCTTCACCCTGAATTCTGAAGTTGAATTTGAGAAGGTGGTAATGGAACATGACAATGAGCTTAAGAAGGTAACTTCTTAACAGGAGATATAGAATGGAGAACAACACTGGAGGAACCCAGGGGGAAATCAGGTAATCTCGAGTCAAATCAGGTCCAGAAAGAGAAATAAAAAGACAGAAAGAAAGATTGGATTAAAACAGAGAGAAAAGTTCTTACATCTTCTGAAAATGGTCATAATTTAACCCCAAAACCTGGATCTTCATCTTGTCACAAAGCTAGTCCCTTTTTTTCCCCCTAAAAGCTGTTCCTTGGTTCAAGGAGACTCTGACCTTGATATTTTTTCAGAGGGGTAATAAACTGGGCCGAGGTTCAATCAGTCTGGTTTAGTACAGAGATGAAAAGGATTTTGAGAAACCTTTTGTTTATATGTATACAGGTGAGACTTCAGACCAAAGTGGCCATGTTTTAGAAGTGACCTGTATGATGAAAGGAAAGTGGCCAGCTCTCTAGCTGAGCAGTTTTAGTTGAGTCTTCAACAGGGAGCATGTGGAAACTCTCTCTCTCTTCTGCCCTTCAACTTCAACATGCAAGCATGTGCTTCAATTATACTGGGTTTTAAAGGGGGGTTGCTTATTGGGACTTTTGTGTAAAATCAGAACAGCATAATTAAGTCTAGTTGGATAGATTAAGTTCTGTAAGGGTCCTTTATTCTGTTCTTTGTGTTTCATTGTGTAATTTTGTGAATAAATTTTTGTCTGTTTTAAAATCTAGCAGTCAAGCTAATTAATTTAATCCGGGCAATTTTCACTATACACTTACCAAAACAAATTGCAAAGTTATGGACTGGGTTGCCTGCTTAAGAATGTTTTGAGCGGTCTGACTCAGTCCTTAACAATCTTGCGTACATCTGCTCTCCATATGGCTTCACCTAGACTGGTATATCAGATTTCAGCTCATGATATTTTTTATTCACAGGCTGTGGACATTATGGCTAGGCCTATCCATAATCGCCTCGAGGGCAGTTAAGAGTCACCCACATAACTGTGGGTCAGTGAGGTTGATAGATTTTCTTTCCTTAAGGGCATTAGTAAACCAGAATGGGTGTTACCCCCAACAGCTGACTGTGGTTACATGGTTGTCATTGGGAAAGATTTTTAATTCTGGGTATCGACTTCAGTTTTTCCACCAAATACCACAATGGAATTCAAACTCATATGCTCAGAACATTAGCCTGGTCACTAGGCCAGTGATACTTGCCCCATGCCACTCTCTCCCTCTCTGCAGTGCAACAGTAAATGTAACATCCTTGCCTCCATTTCTACACAGTTATTTGTGACCTCATTACACTTTATTTGACAGATAGCATTGACAGAAAGGAAAAGTATGTACAAAATTAACATTTGTAACCTTTTTGATTTTCAGCAAAGAACTTACTCTGCACAGAAATGAGATTAAAGGCCTTTGGGTTGGATTGGCAATGTCTTAACAATTATCTCTTCACTAAAAAAGGTACTTAGGCTCTCACTTACCAACTCTAAATTATTCTGGCAAATTTAGTGGGAAAGTTAACATGGAAATCCAGCAAGTTAAGAATAACAGAGACTTAAGGTAACATGCTGTTGGAGGGAAGCAAATTGCCAAGAATTTCTGGGAGCTCAGAATTCTCCAATGTAGCCTTTAGTTCCTTCAATTTGTTGACCACTGTATGCATTAATCAAGAAGTGAACATGTCAATATTTTTACTAACAATTAACAGATGGCATTAACCTCATTAATTACCGAACTGTAATTGCCAGCAAACATCCATCACAATGATTCAGTGAGGATTGAAAAACTGATTTAGTGCCAGGTGTGGAAGAATGATAACAAGCATCCATTTATTATCCCTTCCACCTGTTCTCTTAAACTATATTGTTATGTTTTTGTGCAGTAGTGACAGAGAGCAACGGACTGTAGACTATTCAGCCATCAGCAAATCATGAATCATGTGTCAACAGTTTCTGAATGGTGACCTAGTTGTCAAAAGCCTTTTTACCTTTTTCCCTGCTGACTTTCCTCTGGCTCAGTTCGATAAATATTGGATTGTGCTTTTCTGCTCTCCACTCTCTTCACAATCTACAGCTGGCTTTGCAGGATCACCTCTCTCCTCTGTCTCTTCTGTTTTGCCAGTGTCCAGTGCTGTCTCCCCTCTGTCCTGTTCCAATACCTTCCCAACTTGATGCCACTCAAAGTGTCATCGTCAGTGGTCATGCTATTCCTTTCTTCACTGATCTTCACTGCTCAGTCTTTGAGGAGCTGGTCTCTCATCTGTTTCCTGGTAGTGTAGCAAGTCCCATGATCTTCGAACCTTAACATTAAATCTTGCATTTCTCCCATGTCTTCTGAAGTGTCTGAGAGTTTCTCATTCCACTCCACTGCTGGTTTCTTCAGGTAGCTTTGGTAGTGTTGTGCATGCTGTGGTATGTGGAAGGCTCCAGTACCTGGAGAGAATCTGTCATGGTTATACCTTCTGACTGAAGATGATTCATGTCTCGTTTCTTTTTCCTCTTTCTTCCCCTCAATAATCCCTCCCATGAGGGCATTAGTAACTGGGTGGGGATCCTCCCCATTGAGTGCACCAGAAACTAGATCAGATAAAGAGTGCTGATCTTTGGTGGAAACATCTTTGAGAGAGATAATGGTATTGATTTGTTGGAAGTTCTTCATTTTCAAATGTAGATGTCTTCCTGTACTAGTGATAGTTGCTGGTTGTACATGCTCAAGGCCTTTTTACCCAATCTGTAACTGGAGGATTTTCTGTCAATTCTGGGTGTTGACCTGTCCTGCAGTTCTTAAACCCATCATCACCTTCACATTCCTGAGTTCTATTGAGTGTATTTTTAGGGATTATATTTCCATCCTCTTTTGGTATCTTCCTCTATTGGTGCCTCTCCGCCCAACTCAGATTTGCTTCTGCTCATGCACGGTTGACACTTCTTTTCCAGAACCTTCTGGAACCTCTTATAATCTCTGATACTGACTGATGCTGTAGAAACCAGAGCCGCTACATTTGTCAGAGGTCACTGAACCTCTGAAAAAGAACTCATCGTTTATCAACAAAGCTGTGCAGCAGTCCAGTTTCCACCATCTGATACAGTTGCTTCCTCCTGCATTGGTTTCCTCCTTGTTTTGCATGCTTACATCCAAATATCCCAAACCACTCTCTTGGTCTTGGAGACTGGATGACTCCATTTTGGTGATTTGCATTGTTTTGCTGTCTTCATCTATCTAAAATGGAACAAACAAAATGCAATAAGGGTACAATGGTATCAGCTGTAGCTCACTGGGTCACCCTGTTACTTTAGAATTGCAAAGCTGGAGGTTTGTGTCTTATATACTGAACAAAATTCTGCATCCCCTGTGCCTCTTAAAACCTGAAAACTAACCAAGCAGAAATTATGATTTGGGTTTGGACTTAATGTAGATTTCAGCTTTCCGCTGTTCAATGAGAGCCACACTGAGTCATGACGTTTTACAACTAAGAGAAGAAAGCATAGAAATTGGAAGCGAGTAATGCTCTTGATGATTTCTTGGCTGGTGTTTGTGGAACCAGGTGTGTTTGCTGCAAGATAGGCTTACACCTCATTTCTTGGTCCTGAATATCCTCAAGCGCCATTAAAATAAACTAATTAAAATAAAGCTGAACCTATTAAAATAAACTGTTCCCTTTCTGATTACTCTTGGAGGAAGGCCCACACGCGAAAGAGTTTGCCGAATTCCTGAATCAAACGTTTTGAAAATAATGACTTACTTTGTTGCAAGAGATGTTTGGCTCTTCTTGGATGGTGTTGTAGCAGCTACTTACATCCTGATAACATTTCAGTTTTAACGCCTCCATTTCCTCTAGGAGAGAAAGTAAATATTGACAAACTTTGACGATTAGTGTCGGTAGTTTGGATGTTCCCAAATTTCATGAAGTTGCCTCAAGGGACTTTGTGGCATTCTCCTCCTCCCACTCCTTCTCTTCTCCAGAGCCAACAGCCAATTGGAAATAAAAACATAACATGCTGGAGAAACTCAGCAAGTCTGGGCAGCATCTGTGGAGAGAGAAACAGGATTAATGTTTTAAGACCAGTATGACACTCCTACAGCCTTTTTGGACTCCACAGATGCTACCAGACCCATTGCTTTCTCCACATTTTCTGTGGAGAGAAAGTGAGGTCTGCAGATGCTGGAGATCAGAGCTGAAAATGTGTTGCTGGAAAAGCGCAGTAGGTCAGGCAGTATCCAGGGAACAGGAGAATCGACGTTTCGGGCATAAGCCCTTCTTCAGGAATAAGAAGAAGGGCTTATGCCCGAAACGTCGATTCTCCTGTTCCCTGAATGCTGCCTGACCTGCTGCACTTTTCCAGCAACACATTTTCACCACCATTTTCTGTTATTGTTTCAGATTTTGAGCAATTTTTGCAATATTGTGCTTTTAATCCTCTCTTGAATTAATGTGTATTTGATTACGGGAGAATGGTTTGTGGTAGTCACTGTTCATTGTTCATCCAATATTCAGTGACTGAATGAGATTGGGCTTTTTAGTCAACTAAATTAAAATCCTCATCCCACTAGACCAGTGTTGCCATTCCGAGTTGCAGATTTGCTGGGAGATTTCAGGATATTATGTCCCCTTTCTGATCACCCCAACCAGTCACACATTCTCTTTCCATTTTTGAAAAGTGTTCAAGTAAACCAGAACAGCATCACACTATTAATTGAATGGTCTTTCTCTTGGCCTTTGCTCACACCAGTGGGCTGAAGATTAATCTTGTATTTTTGGAGATTCCCGGACAATTCTGGAAGTTTTGGTCAACCCAATAATAGATGCAAAATACAGCCTAAACTCACATAGATCAGCTTTTGTCTAATTATCACAGAAAATGTATTAGGTTAGATTACTTACAGTGTGGAAACAGGCCCTTCGGCCCAACAAGTCCACACCGACCCATTCGCCAAACACTACAGGCAATTTAACATGGCCAATTCACCTAACCTGCACATTTTTGGATTGCAGGAGGAAACTGGAGCAAACCCACACAGACAAGGGGATAATGTGCAAGCTCCACATGGAGAGTCGCCTGAGGTAGGTATTGAACCTAGGTCTCTGGTGCTGTGAGGCAGCAGTGCTAACCACTGTGCCACCATGCCGCTCACAAATTGATATCAAGAGTCCAGAGACAGTATATTCCTGTTAGGGTGAAAGGAAAGGCTAGTAGGTGCAGGGAATGCTGGATGACTAAAAGAGGGTTTGGTTAAAAAAAAAGAAGGAAGCATATGTCAGCATATGAGAGATTGAGTGAATCCTTAGTGAATCCTTAGAATAGCATAAAGGCAGTAGAAGTACACTTAAGAGGTGTTTTAAAAAACTCTCAAGGTCAGGTTCGTAGGAGAGTAGTCTGACACAGAACAAACGACCAAGAGGCGAGTCTGCTAGAATATGAGCATTTTATTCCCCGTAGCGTCGCCACAACCAGGTCTCATACTTCTCAACGGGTCTGGCTTATACTCACTCTACATGTTACCGGAACTGGGAGCCGTCAGTTCTCGTAGAGCGGTTGCCAACAACCCACGCTCGGCGGTTAAACGTAACCCCGGAGCAGACTCTCCAAACTGGAGACTTTTCCAGCTGATATACTCTTTTCCAGATATAAACATTCATGTGAACAGCAGAGCAAGGCTAAAAAACACATTCCATTCTGGTTACATACAGATAAGAAGATTCACACGGGGAGGTGTGTAATAAGATTCACACGGGACTAAGCAACACCTCCATTCCGGTTAGATTCACACATGTATTGGGACATAATTTTTAACCGTTTCACCACATTCCACTGCTTGGCCCAATACATGTGTTACATTATGATTCACACATGTATTGGGACATAATTTTACACCACAAGAGGGCAAAAGGGGGACATGAGATAGGTTTGGCAAATAGAGTTAAGGAGAATCCAAAGGGATTTTACAAATACATTAAGGACAAAAGGTTAACTAGGGAGAGAATAGGACCCCTCAAAGAACAGCAAGGCGGCCTTTGTGTGGAGCCGCAGGAGAGGGGTGATGCTAAGTGAGTATTTCGCATCAGTGTTTACTGTGGCGAAGGACATAGAAGATATAGAATGTGAGGAAGTAGAAGGTGACATCTTGAAAAATGGTCTTGAAAAATGGATGTCTTGAAGCACATAGAAGGTGGATAAATCCCCAGGACTTGATCAGGTGTGCCCTAGAACTCTGCGGGAAGCTAGGAAAGTGATTGCTGGGCTTCTTACTGAGATATTTGTATCATCAATAGTAACAAGTGGGTGCCAGAAGACTGTTGGTTGGCTAATGTTGTACCAATATATTAAAAAGTGGTAAGGACAAGCCAGGGAACAATAGACCGGTGAGCCTGACCTCAGTGGTGGGCAAATTGTTGGAGGGAATCCTGAGGGACAGGATTTACATGTATTTGGAAAGGCAAGGACTGATTCGGGATAGTCAACATGGCTTTGTGTGTGGGAAATCATGTCTCACAAACTTGACTGAGTTTTTTGAAGAAGTAACAAAGAGGTTTGATGAGGACAGAGCAGTAGATGTGATCAATATGGACTTCAGTAAGGCATTCGACATGGTTCCCCATGGGAGATTGGTTAGATCTCATGGAATACAGTGAGAACTAACCATTTGGACACAGAGGTCATGTTGCAGCTATAAGGACGTTGGTTAGGCCACTTTTAGAATATTATGCGCAGTTCTAGTCTCCTTCCTATTGGAAAGATGTTGTGAAACTTGAAAGGGTTCAGAAAAGATTTACAAGGATGTTGCCAGGATTGGAGGATTTGAGCTATAGGAAGAGGCTGAACAGGCTGGGGCTGTTTTCCCTGGAGCGCTGGAGGCTGAGGGGTGACCTCATAGAGGTTTATAAAATTATGAGGGGCATGGATAAGGTAAATAGACAAAGTCTTTTCCCTGGGGTGGGGATGCAAGGGGAACCTTTTCCTGCAGAGGGTGGCATGTGTATGGAATGAGCTGCCAGAGGAAGTGGTGGAGGCTGGTACAATTGCAACATTTAAAAAGCATCTGGATGGGTATATGAATCGGAAGGGTTTCGAGGGATATGGGCCAAGTGCTGGCAAATGGAACTAGATTGGGTTGGGATATCTGGTCGCATGGACAGGTTGGACTGAAGAGTCTGTTTCCGTGCTGTACATCTCTATCACACTATGATAGCCATTGTATTGAGCTGACTGAGAAGGTCTTGCTCAATAAGATAAAACAAAGAACTGCAGATGCTGGACTCCTGAAACAAAAATAGAAATTGTTGGAGAAACTCAGCAGGTCTGGCAACATCCGTGGAGAAAGAAACAGAGTTAACATTTCAGGTCTAGTGATACTTCTTCAGAACTGATAGTAGCGAGGAAAAGATGGTGTTTACTCTGATGTCGGGGAGACGAGGAGGAAAAAGTGTGAGTGGGGAGACGAGGAGGAAAAAGTGTGAGTGGATAGGTGGAAATGGAGCCTAGAGGGAGTCAGGCAGACAAAGTGTTGCTCGGTAGTAAGCAGGGGTGAAAAAAGCTGCTAATGGAGGCCATGAGTAGGTGAAAGCAGCCAATGTGATGATAGGGCTTGGAGTAAGGGGGTGGGTGAAATACGTAGAAGGTGGTATACAAGGTCTAAAATGGCATTCAGTCCTGAAGGCTGCAGGGTCCCCATTGTGGAAGATGAGATGCTGATAGTCCAGCTTGCCTCATTTTCATCCACTCACTGTCTCCTGTATCAACTTTTCTCCTTCCCTGACTTACTATCAACAATCCCTTTGTCTGCCTAGGTAAAAATCACACAACACCAGATTATAGTCCACAGATGTGTTTGGAAGCACTAGCTTTCGGAACGCTGCTCTTTCATCAGGTAGTTGTCTGCTAACTTTATTTTTCCTCTCTCTGGGCTCCATCTCAACCTGTCTGCTTACCTTGCCCAGCCCCTCACCCCAACCGCCCATCCCCCCAACTACATCCACCAGCATAAATACCACCATTTCACAGCTACAATCCATTCTGAGGATGGGTCACTGGACCTGAAATGTTAAATCTGCTTTCTCTCCACAGATCTGCTGATTTTCTCCAGCAGTCTCTGTTTTTGTTCTTGCTTGGTAAGATTATTTCAAGAGGAGCTGGGCTGAATTTTTTAAAGTAAATTAAATCAACAGAATGAAACGTAAATTGAAAAGCTGTGTGTGTCTTTTGTTCTGGCAATAACTTACTTTACATACAAAGGGAGACTATAAACCAATAATAAGAGTTTGCACATTCTCCCCGTGTCTGCGTGGGTTTCCTCCGGGTGCTCCGGTTTCCTCCCACAGTCCAAAGATGTGCAGGTTAGGTGAATTGGCCATGCTAAATTGCCTGTAGTGTGAGTTGAAGAGGTAAATGTAGGGAAATGGGTCTGAGTGGGTTGTGCTTCGGAGGGTCGGTGTGGACTTGTTGGGCCGAAGGGCCTGTTTCCACACTGTAAGTAATTTAATCTAATCTAATCTAAAAGAGGGTGGTGCAGGTAAGGCAATATCACTTGTTTTTCACTCCTAAAGCGCTGAAAGGGACTATTTAGCCCATCATGCCTCTGTGAAATGGCTGTCCAATTAGTCCCTTTCCCCCTTCTCTTTCCCCAGAAACCTTTTTATTTTGTTTCTCATGGAATGCTCCAATTCCTTGCTGAATGCTGTCCATTTTCCATCACCCTTTCAGTCAATACCTTCCAAATCATAACAACATAATGCGATTAAAAATATGTTTTTTCTTCCCACGAACAGAATGCTGCTGTCCAGTCAAAAACAGTTACTTTCTACTAAACCAGTGAGTGATGTGAATACTTAATTTTAGTGTTAATACCAGGATATAGGCTGGACTTCGTGACAACTGGTGGATTGTATCAATTACCATTCAGTTATTTGCAACAGACAGAGAGCTGAGCAGGCGAACAGAGTATTAATCATACTCAACCAGTCAGTGCCTTCAAAACTCAGAATGGAGTGTCCAACATTAAATTTTGAAATTTAATTGAATTGTGGTTGTGTCCTGATGGGTACGAGATGAAACATGTTTCCTCTTCTGTGAAAAAAATGTTTCCTCATCTCCCTTATTGAACAGTCCTCTTTGTGCTGAGAATTATTCCAACAACCTGGAAAGAATTTTGAGTAGGGTGCACAATATGGCACACTTACCCTTGCTAGAAGCTATATAAATACGTACACCAGGACCTGTCCTTCACAAACTGTGAGAGCAGACCCCTGCATTCCACTTTTTTCATCTAATGGAAAGATTACTGGATAGTTGGTGCATTCCCTAAGGCAGCTCCCCAACCTATCAGAGTTGACCTGCCTGGTCTGAATTTAAACAAAAGCTTCAGAGTCATAGAATCGTATAGATTGAAAACAGGCTCTTCAGCCCGATTCACCCATGCTGACCAGTTTCCTTAACTGAACTAGTCTCATTCACCTACGCTTGGTCCATATCCCTCTAAACCTGTCCTGTCCAAGTACCTGCCCAAATGCCTTTTAAATGTTGTAATTGTACCTGCCTCTACCACTTCCTCTGTTCGCTCGTTCCATGCACATACCGCTCTCTGAGTGAAAAGATTGCTCCTCAGGTCCCTTTTAAAACCTTTTGCCTCTCACCTTAAACCTGTGCCCTCTAGATTTGAATTCCCCCAGCCTGGGCAAAAACATTGGCTATTCACCTTATCCATAGTTAAAAAAATCACACAACAACAGGTTATAGTCCAACAGGTTTATTTGGAAGCACTAGCTTTTGGAGTGCTGCTCTTCATCAGGTAGTTGTGGAGAACCACAACCACCTGATGAAGAAGCAAATCACCCTATCCATGATTTTATAAAGCTCTATAAGACCACCCCTCAGCCTCCTACGCTCCAGGGAAAAAAGACCCAGCCAACCTTGATGATCTTTAAAGAGCACTATTCTCTCCCGTGTTACTCTTTTACCCTTAATACATTTGTAGAATCGCTTTGGATTCTCCTTTACCCTATCTACCAAAGCTATCTCATGTCCCCTTTTTGCTCTACTGATTTCCTTCTTAAGTGTACTCCTATATCCCCATACTCCTCAAGGGGTTCACTTGATTTCAGCTGCCTATACTGATATATGCCTCCTTTCTCTTGATCAGAACCTCATTACCTGTAGTCATCCAGTATTCTCTACTTCTACCAGCCTTGCCCTTCACATTAATTGTCAGAGAGTTAACTGTTCTCAAATGCATCCTCCATGCCAATGTCTCTACCAAACAAAATCAATTTGTCAACCAATCAGCTCCCTTTCCTCATGCAGTATAAGTTGTTGTGCCCTTTGAGATTTGGTACTCTTGTGATTGTGTTCTGATGAAGGTGAGATGAAATGTGTCTGTTTTTCAGCTTTACTATAAAGTTTCCCCAACTCCCTTCCTGGTGTCTCTGTCCTCAGGAATTTAAGTGTTAGGTTTCACTTGTTTTAGCTCTGAGCATTAGGCTTACATCTACCAGCTCCCCCTGAAGGTCCGGAAACCCTTTGACGGCTATGATCTAGGGTTGTGAATTACCTTGGACATTGGGTTGCTTTCAGTTTCCGCTCTGTGTGGGGTGTCAGGGAGGGCATTCACGAGTGCAGCAGCGATGATCAGGGAGTAATCTTTGTAGGAAATAACATCTGATTGAGGATAAATAACAACACAGCTCATCACCTTCTTTCTTCACCATTGTTACAAAATCTCTAATACCTTTGACCAAGTTTTTTTGCTCACCTGTACATCCTAATGTTTATCGCCATCAAATGACTGTCTGATATCACTTCCGCGAAACACCAATTTTATTCCATGTGAGGGAGGCGATGGTCAAGTGCTGTCCTCACTCGATTATTCATTGAGAGACCCAGGTAATGGCGAAGGGGACCTGGGTTCAAATCCTGCCACGGCAGACGGTGGAATTTGAATCCAATAAATATCGATGACCATGCAGCCATTGTCAGGGAAAAACACATCTGGATCACTTTAGGGAAGAATGTCTGCCGTCCTAACCCGGTCTGGTCCACATGTGACTCCAGACCCACAGCAATGTGGTTGTCTCTGGAACTGCAATTAGGGATGGACATTAAACACTGGTCCAGCCAGCGATACCTGCATCCTGTGAATGAATAAAGAAAATCTAAATGCTGCTGGTACTGTTGAGGGGAGAAAGGCATCCTTGAGTTGAACTGTTTTATGTGCACACATGGATCTGTTGGGTGGAGGCAGAAAAAATAGTACTTTGACCACGATAGCTCTAACTCTAACCCTACTGACCCTAGGCACCTTGTTGACAGGTGAAGACATCCCACAGAGAGATCTCCTTGGATCTCAAAACATCAAACTGCGATGCATATGTCCCACTCACCGCAGAATAGATTGGGACTAAACTGAGGAGCAGTGAGGAGATCTCTGTTTGCAGTTAAGAAAAAATCACACAGCACAGGTTATAGTCCAACAGGTTTAATTGGAAGCACTAGCTTTTGGAGCACTGCTTCTTCAACAGGACAACCACCTGATAAAGGAGTGGCGCTCTGAAAGCTAGTGCTTCCAAATAAACCTGTTGGACTATAACCTGGTGTTGTGTGATTTTTAACTTTGTCCATCCCAGTCCAACACCAGCATCTCCCAATCATGACGGCCATCTGTTTGCAGTGATCATCTTCCGGCAGTTCGACTGGGCAAGGTGGATATTGTCCAGGGGGAAACAGGAGAGAACCTCCAAAGTACCAGCCCATCAGCACAGCCTGGAGTGATCCTGCTACAGGATGGCATGTCATCTTGACTCTGTGGCACCATTACATCAGTGAGGTACACATTGGCATCTCATTTTTGACCCAATGCTGGATGTCACCTCCATGGCTCTGACAAGTCAACACTCAACATCACCCTCCCCAAAACCTCCCTGAAGGCTATTGGTGAACTGGATGGGGTTTTCCAGACAATCAGCAATAGATTCATGGTCATCGTTAGACTCTCAATTCCAGACTATTTTGTACTGAATTCAAATTCCACCATCTTCCTCAGCAGGATTCGCACCCAAGTCCCCAACACATTACCTGGGTCTTTGGATTGACAGGCCAGTGATAATACCACTGGGCCGTCACCTCCCCCCATTGGTGACATGAGTGACTTGGTGGTGGTTTATTAACATAAAGGAGCTCCTATAATCATGGATGTGTCATACACTACCTCAGTACCCTCATCTGTGAGCTTGCTCCCCATTCTACCTATGGCTCTAGGACAATCCCAGCTGTGTTCAATTTCTAATTGTCAATTCACAAAGCTCTCAAGCTTTTCATGTTTCTGCAGTTTCTTATAAAGGAATTATAAGGGAATTCCCTTTCTTATAAGGGAATTAATGGATCGTGGCTTCAAGATGGCCGCGACACAGGGCGACTTTCTGCAAGCTCTCTACAATTGTTCTGCACTTTCAAACCTCAGTCCGTTAAAATTACTAACAATGCTTTCTCTTAAATCTACTGGAGAGATTTTACAAGCACCCAGACCTGAATATTACTGACCAACAGGTTCAAGAACAGCTTCTTCCCCACTGTTGTTAGACTTCTGAATGGACTTCTCAAATATCAAGTAGAATGTTGACCGTATTGTGCACCTTCTTTGCAGCCGTAACATTGTATTCCTCGCTCTGTTCTATTACCCTTTGTATGGCATGATCTGGCTGTACTGCACACAAAACAAAACTTTTCACTGTAGCTCGGTACATGTGACAACAATAAATCAAAACAAGTCGAATCAAATTAAAATAATTTTAACTCAACCTCTCTGTGTTGATTGTTACCCTGAAACCCCTGATTGTTTTTAGCAATTTCATTGCTATTTTTGTGTTACCAGTACCCACAGGGTTGTGTCTGTGTGCAGTACAGACTTGTCTGGGATCCCATTGGAATTAAAGACTGGGTACTTTACATTTGTGTTGCTGTCCTTCAGAACGGTCTGTGTACCAGCCTCTATCCTTAAGGTGTGGCTGGTGAATACATTTCTTGGGAGCATGAGAATAAACGACCTTGTCTCCTTCATGCTGGAATACCTCTGTCACTCCATCCTGGGCAACTGTTAAAATCTCCTTGCCATTGACCTTTTAGATTAAAACAAAGACTTAAAACATTCTGTCCCATGTCGCTGCTCATCCTTCGTTTCAGAGAGGGTAAATGGACCACCACCATTAATACATTGTTGGATTAACTGAGGCAAAATTAAGGACCCAATATTTGGCTTCAGAATAAGACTAAAAGGAAATGCTTGCATTTATAAAGCACTATTCACGACCTCTCAATGTCACTAAGCAGTTTACAAGTGAAATACTTTCCAAGTGCAGTCACACTGCCAATTTCTTACAGTTCTTACAAAGAGCAACATCATAATGACCAAAACCTAAGTGGGTCATAATGGACGGCATGGTGGCTCATTGGTTAGCACTGCCACCTCTCAGTACCAGGGACCTCAGTTCAATTCCAGCCTCGGGTGACTGTCTGTATGGAGTTTGCATTCTCCCTGTGTCTGGTGGGTTTCCTTTGGGTGCTCTGGTTTCCTCCCACAATCCAAAGGGTGGATTGGTCTTGTTCAATTACCCAATAATGTCCTGGATGTGCAGATGGATTTGTCATGGGGAATGCAGGGTTATCGATTAGGGGGGTGGGTTCTGAGTGGGATGCACTACAGATGGTTGAAACGGACTCGATGGGCCCAAAGGCCTGCTCCCGCAATGGAGGGTTTTTACAATTGCAGCTCTGAGGCGATGCTACATTGTCTCTCCTGAAATTCCACCTCCATCTCAGACTGATGTGAAATAATTCCATGGTACTCAAAGTGAGGGCTATTGTGATGTCTGGTACCTCCGACATAATATCACTGTAATATCATTGTGGGCGGCACAGTGGCACAGTGTTTAGCACTGCTGCCTCACAGCGCCTGAGACCCGGGTTCAATTCCCGCCTCAGGCGACTGACTGTGTGGAGTTTGCACGTTCTCCCCGTGTCTGCGTGGGTTTTCTCCGGGTGCTACGGTTTCCTCCCACCGTCCAAAGATGTGCAGGTTAGGTGAATTGGCCATGCTAAATTGCCCATAGTGTTAGGTAAGGGGTAAATGTAGGGGTATAGGTGGGTTGCGCTTCAGCGGGACGGTGTGGACTTGTTGGGCCGAAGGGCCTGTTTCCACACTGTAATGTAATCTAATGTAATCTAATCTAAAAAAAACGATTCTCAGGTCATTCATCCCATGGATATTTCTGGGAACTTGTTGTGTGCTAATTTGCTGCTGTCTTTCCTCCACCACAATAATGACCACACTTTGAAAAGTATTTCTGTGGCCAAAAAGCAAAACAATTTTGGGGTGACCCGAGGATGTGGAAGGTGGAAGATTTCTTTCTTTCTTTTGGCGTGATTTTAACCAGAAAGGGAACAAAACTTAAAGTTGATCCAAGACTGTGATCGATGGGCCAATAGAAGACACTGCTTAAAATAAGTTGTGTCCCATTTTATGATGGAGTTGAGGAGAGATGTTTTTTCTGGAGGCGATGAGTCTTTGGAAATCTTTTCCAGGGTATGGTGGAGACGGAGTCATAGAGTCTTACAGCACCGAAACAGACCCTTCGGTCCAACCAATCCATGCCACCCGTAATTCCAAACTAAGCTAGTCTCACCTGCCTCCTCCTGACCCATATCCCTCCAAACATTTCCTATTATTCAAATAGAGTCACAGAGTCATAGAGATGTACAGCACGGAAACAGACCCTTTGGTCCAACCCGTCCATGCCGACCAGATATCCCAACCCAATCTAGTCCCATCTGCCAGCACCCAGCCCATATCACTCCATACCCTTCCTATTCATATCCCCATCCAAATGCCTCTTAAATGTTGCAATTGTATCAACCTCCACCACTTCCTCTCGCAGCTCATTCCATACACGTACCACCCTCTGCATGAAAAAGTTGCCCCTTAGGTCTCTTTTATATCTTTCCCCTCTCACCCTAAACCTATGCCCTCTAGTTCTGGACTCCCCGACCCCAGGGAAAAGATTTTGTCTATTTATCCTATCCATACCCCTCATAATTTTGTAAAGCTCTAGAAGGTCACCCCTGAGCCTCCGATGCTCCAGGGATCAGAAAGTTCTTTCCACACGCGAACCACCCTCTGTGTAAAAAAATTACCCCTCATCCCTTTTTTAACTCTCGCCTTTCACCTTAAAAATGTGCCCCCTAGTCTTGAAATCCCCCACCCTCGGGAAAAGGCAACGACCATTAACTCTGTCTATACCCCTCATTATTTTATAAACTTCTTTCATTGAATAATTTTGAGGCAGAGGTAGATAGATTCTTGACTAACAATGGAGTTGTTATCGAAGGGTGCAGTGTAGAATTGAGATTGCAATCAGCCATGTTATTATTGAATGACCATATGTAAGTTCATAATGTTGACTTCAGTTGCAAACAGTGTGGATAAGGAGAGAGAGTGTATGTAGACTCATACGATCTGCAGGGAATCCAACTAATTCTATTATTGAGCGAGGCGGTTAATGTAAAACACAGATGGAAGTGTACAAGTAACAAAATGTGATTCAATAAGGAGATTGAAGCACTCTATAATGCAATCACTCCAGGCTTTTAGGTTAGTTCAGACCCTGGATAGGGTTTGACGACATTAAAGTGAGTCACAAATGGATTGATGGTGAAGTGAACAATGAATTAATCCTGGAGATACAGAACAGACTTGAGAAAGGGGGCAGTGAGTGGCTGGGGGAAAATCAACTGAGTTTATAATAGGAACTCAGATTGCAACTTTGAGATAAAATTGTTCATATTCATACAGTTTTCTCCACATCTTCTGAAGGTGATTATTGTTTGTCAAGGACAACTTTGAGAACTGTGATAAGAAGCTGTGGATGATGGTGAGCAAAACTAAAATCAGAAAATGCTGGATATGCTCTGCATCTTTGAGTGAGAAAGAGATTTCTTTGGCCTTTGTTTTAATATTGAACTTGCTGCCTTTTCTCTTTCAGCACCGCCCACTTCAAGAATACTCTGCTCTTTCTCTCACGTGACCTAGGGGTTCAGGTATATAATTCTTCAAAATTTGCGTCACATATAGGTTAAAGAGTCATTTGGTACACTTGCCTTCATTGCTCGGTTCTCTGAGTATAAAGGTAGTCCCGCTATTACTTGATAGTTGCGTTCTTGTGCAGCTCCATGCTATACAAAAATCGCACAATACAACACACTTAAAGTTCTGGCAACATAATTACATTATAGCTAACACACACTTTAAAGCTCATGATTCGGAGATGCCGGTGTTGGACTGGGGTGTACAAAGTTAAAAATCACACAACACCAGGTTATAGTCCAACAGGTTTAATTGGAAGCACACTAGCTTTCTGAGCGACGCTCCTTCATCAGGTGATTGTGTTTTAGAAAAAGCATTCCCTATTCACCCAATCACATTACAGCTAATTTGCATTTTAGCAGAACTGCCTGTAGGAATCGGGAAGTCATGTTGAGGTTGTACAGGGCATTGGTGAGGCCTCTTCTGGAATACTGTGTCCAGTTGTGGTCGCCCCTGTTATAGGAAGGATATTGTCAAGTTGGAGAGGGTTCAGAAGAGATTTACCAGGATGTTGCCAGGTATGGAAAGTTTGAGTCATAAAGAAAGGCTGGGACTTTTTTCACTGGAGTGTAGGAGGTAGAGAGGCAACCTTATGGACGTTTATAAAATAATGTGGGTATAGAAAGGGTTGATGGCGGTTGTCTTTTCCCTAGGATTAGGGTTTTCAAGACTAAGGGGTACATTTTTAAGGTGAGAGGGTAGAGATTTAAAAAAGACATGAGGGGGCAAACGTTTTACACAGAGGGTAATTCACGTTGGAGTCCTGAGGAACCAGTGGATATGGTAGAGTTGCAACGTTTAAAAGGCATTTGGATAAGTACATGAATTTGACAGGTTTGGATAGATATGGGCCAGGAGCAGGCAGGTGGGACTAGTTTAGTTTGGGATAATGTTTGGCGTGGACTGGTTGGACGAAGGGTCTGTTTCTGTGCTGTATGACTCTGTGACTCGATGATGTAAATTTGTATCATTCACATTGTTCGAATTCTGATGAAAGGTTGTCCAGCAGAAACATTCATTGTGTTTTTCTCCGCCAGCATTGCTCAGTTTTGATTGCCAGTCACCCTTGAGCTTTCTCAGTGAGTGTGCATTGTCACAGGCAAACTTAGACAATGAATAAAGTCCATGTTCAATCGCTTTGTGTTTGATTATGTGAGTCTAATTGCAATTGATGCTGACAGAATTCAATTGGTTAAGCCTGGGTGTGCTCTCTGAGACAAGTGAACAGACTGTAGAAGGAGCTGAACCCCTGAGCTGTAAACATGAGTGCAAACAGTTTGTGACTGCAGAGATATTTTAAGATATCTTAAATAAAATTGTCATGCACATAGAAGCTATGTCTACAATATAAAATCTACAACAGGGTCAGGTTATTTCTCCTCATGTCCCACTCTCTGCACTCCTGAACACCCCCAGGATAAGAGAAGGGTAGGTCAATCTGACTGAGAGTTTTAAAATGTTAAGCATGGCGTGGAAATGCCGGTGTTGGACAAGGGTTGGCAAGGTCAGAAACCACACCACACCACTTTATAGTCTAACAGGTTTATTTGAAATTACCTGCTCCGAAAGCTTGTGATTTCAAATAAAACCTGTTGGACTATAACATGGCGTTGTGTGCCTTCTGACTTTGTACACAATGTGGTACATTTTCACTAGTTTTGACAGTGAGGAACTGTTCCCTGTTGTGGGGTTAAAGGTAGAATAACAGGATGTAATCTTAAAATTAGATCCAGGGTCATTCAGGAATCTGGTGATAAGCGCTCCTTTAAAAAAAACTGCTCAATCTTCATGGTTATCACAGCTACCAAATACAAGACAGAAGCTGGGGGTTGAGTGTGTGTGTGTGTGTGTGTTTGGGTGAGTGGGTGGGGGGGGGAGGGGGGTGTCAATGAATGAAACAAATGCATCTTGTCTATCTGACCATTGAGTGGATGATCTTGGAGTCACAAGTGTCCTGGGCGGGAATTGAACTTCCTGGAGCTTTCAAGAAAAGAAACAATTAAAAATAATGTTGTGAAGAGACATGGGCAGTGTAACCCAGGAACAACCATCACAGAAGCAGGAGTGTGAGCTCAGAGAGGGAGGCAGACCCAGCTGAGCACGGCCAGCTCTCCCTCACCAGTATGGGCCATACCTAAGTCTCAACAGTGAGTCTGAGGCAGCTTTGTTTGTAACCTGATGCAACTTGATGCTACAGTGTTAAACTGACTGAGTGGTAAATAAAGAAATCGATTGCAGTAACATTACAAGCTGTAATCATTCTGTTCCCTGGCATTAATCCGGGAGAGCGATGGGCAACACTAAATGCTATCAACTTGAGACAGTGAGCAGGTGCAGGAAGCTTAGCTATTTATCTGACCCTAGGTTTGGAAGGACTGAGGCCAATTGACTCAACCAGAAATAGATGACTTGCATTTATATAGTACCCATCCAGTACTCAGGACACCCAATGAAGTATTTTTGAAATAGAGACACTGTTGTCCCTGCACGCCCCTTCACTGTTTGATCTCGCAGCATTGCCCTTTGATGTGAAGGGCACTGCTTGTCACTGGCCACTCGGGTGTTTCCTTTCTTCCTGGTGGTGGAAAATGAAGAAAGATTTATACACCTGTTGTCTTTCACTGTGTCTCACACCCGCACATACACATCATGGGTGCTGGGGAAAATATAAGTGTGGGGGAAATAAAGAAAAAAAAATAACCAAGAGGTTTGGAATCTTCTCAGTTTAGGGGAAACAAAATACAACTATGAGAAAAGTTTATTATTCAGCAAATGTGACGCTAAATGTGTTAATGATGTAAAACCATTTGTATGTTAAAAAAATTTATAACTACGGGATTAGAATCTCCTCAGGTGAGGACTGACTCTGTGCTGGCTGGGCCACAGTCAGTGTGTAGTGCAGATTCACAGCCAAACCGCAGGCAGCAGGTTCCCACAAACAACGAGCATGACCAGACTTTTTTTTGTGTGTGATGTTCATCAAAGATTGATTGTTGACCAGGAAACCAGTGACAGCTCTCTGGTTCTTCCACAGAATTGTGATTGGGGAACTTCTCCATCCATTTGAGACAACTCAAGTGTCTTATGTGAGGGACAACACCTCTGACAGTGCAGCATTCCCTTGGTACTGCACTGGAGTGTCAGCAAAATTGTGCCCATGTTGGGGATATACTTAAAAACCTGTGGACTTCTAATATCATAGGTCAGACAGCGTCCGCTGGTGCTATGGTCAGTGACACTGAATAAATCTTTAAAACCCAATTATGGTTTCCTTCCACAGTGCTAAATGCAATCATCTATGTCATGACATGATTATACTAAAGGTGCAGATTTAAAAGTCAAAGCCAAGCATGTATAACTTTATATCTCACAATTTTATAATTTCATTGATATCCAAAAGATAAAGCAATTTTTTTTCTGACTCTGACTCTTTTTATTATCCATTCACGGAATTAGGGTGTTGAGGCAACATTGATTACCCATCCCTAATTGCCCAGTGGGTAGTTAGGAGTCAACCCCATTGATGTGGGTCTGAAGTCACATGTAGGCCATATCAGGTAAGGATGGCTGTTTCCTTCCCTAAAGGACATTAGTGAATCAGATGGGCTTTTCTGACAATTGACATAAGTTTCATGGTCATCATTAGGCTATTAATTCCAGATATTTTTATTGAATTCAAATTCCATGGCAAGTGCTTAGAGACTGATCATCTCTCTCTCTGTTTCCATCGCTGTTTCAGACTGCAGGCCGTTCTGCGATAACGTGTGTTTCGTTAACTCAAATTTACTATCGACGAATTGGGGACACTTTCAAAAGTGCTAACTTTGTGTTGGCTGTAACACGATTACATTGTCAACACTTTAAGCATTGTTTCTAAAGCGCGATGTTTCTATAACGCGGGGTTGCACAAGAATACAACGATCACGTTACAGAAGAACTATCTGTACACCAATCTGCAGCCTTCAGGACTCAGTATCGAGTTCAATCATTTTAAGGCCTGTCTCCATGTCCTTTACCCACCCACACACCCCTGGCCTAGTCATCACATAGGCTGCTTTGAGCACAGCCAGCTCTTTTTCACCTGGTCATTGTCCCCATTAGCAATTTTCCTTCTTCTCTAGTTCACTATAAACCACCTCTTTTCTGCCTAACTTACTTGTCCTATCTCTCTTTCTCTGGGCTCTGTCTCCACTTAACCCCACCCTCCTTCCACATCCCCCACTCATCAGCATACATGCCACCTTTTCCTAGTTACTGCCAGCCCTGAAGAAGGGTCACTGGACTCATAATGTTAACTCTGTTTCTCTCTCCACAGATCTGCCAGACCTGCTGAGTTTCTCCTGCAATTTAGTTTTTGCTCCCATCTGCTGTTCACATCTACTGCCACTCAGAGGCAGCAAAGGACCAGCGTTGTCTTTTAAAATAAGATTCCATTTAGTCTGTGGGGGCGATAAATAACTCCCTCAGACAACTACCTCCTGTACCTGGATTCACTGTTGCATTTATATAGTTGTTTTAAAGCATAAAAACGCCCAGGTTACTTTATGGGAGTGCTAGCACATGCTGAGCCATACTGTGGTTCTAATCATTGCCTTACGGGAAGATTGTGATCCCTGTAGAGAGAATACAGAGGCACTATTAGGAATAAAATCATTTAATAATGGGAAAGGCTGTGGCTTTTCTTTCAAACAGAAGGAAAATTTAATTTGAGATGTCTCAGATTATGAGGAACCCATTTAGGGCGGTTTGGAAGTACTTAATTCCTTTGCCAAGTGGTAAATAATCAGGGGGCAGAGGCTGAACCCACATGGTGGAAGGTTCAGAGAAAACTTGAGGAATAATTATTTTCATCCAGAGGATAGTGGGGATTGGTAACTCACTGCCACTGATAGTAACTTCAGAAACCATCTTTATATCTTTAAAAATCAAATCTCTTGGAAATGCTCTTCAAATGGGCGGCACGGTGGCACAGTGGTTAGCACTGCTGCTTCACAGCGCTGGAGACCCGGGTTCAATTCCCGCCTCAGGCGACTGACTGTGTGGAGTTTGCACGTTCTCCCCGTGTCTGCGTGGGTTTCCTCCGGGTGCTCCGGTTTCCTCCCACAGTCCAAAGATGTGCAGTACAGGTGAATTGGCCATGCTCAATTGTCCATACTGTTAGGTAAGGGGTAAATGTAGGGGTATGGGTGGGTTGCGCTTCGGCAGGCCGGTGTGGACTCGTTGGGCCGAAGGGCCTGTTTCCACACTGTAATGTAATCTAATCTAGATGTCGTAACCTAGGTAATGGTGTGCCTCACAGGAAGAGAGAGAGACAGAGAGAGACAGAGAGAGAGAAAGATGGAAGATTGTGGTTTAGGATAAGAAGAGGAAACACAATGCTTCCCAATTTGATCAATGAATTTTGCAGAACCAAAGAAGCTGTGATGGTTCCATGTTTGACTCTCATTGGTACATTCTGTGACTTCAGTTTGAAACAGGAAGGAGGAGGAGCCAGGAGGCAGTGCTATTGGCCTCAACATCCCTGAGCCTGTGAAAATCAGTCAGTGTTCCTCCTCCTGGTCAGCATGTCGCTACTCCTACTGGGGTCATACAGCATGGAAACAGACCCTTTGGTCTGACTCGTCCATGCTGACCAGATATCCCAACCCAATCTAGTCCCACTTGCCAGCACTTGGCCCATATCCCTCTAAACCCTTCCTATTCATGGGCCCATCCAGATGCTTTTCAAATGTTATAATTATACCAGCCTCCACCACTTCCTCTGGCAGCTCATTCCATACACGCACCACTCTCTGCGTGAAAACGTTACCCCTCAGATCCTTTTTAAATCTTTCCCCTTTCACTTTAAACCTATGCCCTTGAGTTTTGAACTCTCCTACCTTTGGAAAAAAACCTTGGCTATTTACCCCAACTATGCCCCTCTTGATTTTATAAACCTCTATAAGATCACTCCTCAGCTTCCATTGCTCCAGAGAAAACAGCCCCATACTATTCAGCCTCTCATGGTAGTTCAAACCCTCCAGTCCTGGCAGCATCCTTGTAAATCTTTTCTGCACCCTCTCAAGTTTAACAACATCCTTCCTATAGAATGGTGACCAGAATTGTACGCAGTATTGTCAAAGTGGCCTCACCAATGTCTGTACAGCTTCAACATGACATCCCAATTCCTATACTCAATGTTCTGACCAATGAAGGTGAGCATACCAAAGGCTTTCTTCACCACCCTGTCTAACTGCAACTCCACTTTCAAGGAACCATGAACCTACACCCCTAGGTCTCCATGTTTGGCAATACTCTTCAGAGCTCTACTATTAACTGTATAAGTCCTGCCCCGATTTGCCGTACCAAAATGCAGCACCTCACATTTATCTAAATTAAACTCTATCTGCCACTCCTCAGCCCATTGGCCCATCTGATCATGGTCCCATTGTAATCTAAGATAACCTTCTTCGCTGTCCACTACACCTCCAATTTTGGTGTCATCTGCAAACTTACTAACCATACCTCTATGTTCCCGCACATATGCCGAATGGATCCCAAATCAGGCTTTGGTGAAGCGCTACATAGTCAAATAGCACAAGCTGTCAGCACCTGAGGAAATGCGCTGAAGGATGGTTGGTGCCTATGAAGAACGGAGTACCTGCAAAATGTCAATTCTTCCAGGAAAGAATGGAAGTGAACTTCGAAATAAATTACAATAACAAAAGGGCTGGGTAACTTCAAGATGCCACTAACATCCTCCAAAGGAATTGGCCACAAAGGGGAATGGGGCTTCACAGTCATTGGGTCAAATTCCTGGAATTCCCTCCCTATCGGCATTGTGGGTTAACCCACAGCAAGTGGACTGTAGTGATTCAAGAAGGCAGCTCACCACCACCTTCTCAAGGGCAACTAGGGATGGGCAATCAATACTGGCTCAGCCAGCGACACTCAAGTCCCACAAATGAATAAAAAAAAAACACAGCCTGGCACTGAGGTGCCAATAGGTCCTGTCTACAGAGGTGACAGAGCCAGAGGGACAGATACTGAAGGAGCCCAAGATTATTAATGAGAGAGAGTGATAGACATGTAAAAGAAAGAGTCACAGAGAAGCATTATGGAGGGAGAGTGAGAGAGTGAGTGAGAGAGAGAAAGAGAAAGAGAGAGAGCACGCTTGTAGTGTGGACTTGGCATTAATCCTGGGCTTTAGTAAGGAATCTGCTGTTCTATATATAAATACTCGTCTATTTCTCATTTCTATGAAACATGCTGTTTATAATGTATGCGTGAATTATGAGTGTTCCCAAAATTAGGATAGCTGCAGCAGCCTGACTGCTGTCACTTGAATGTAGAGCTGCTGCCAACACGTTAATGATGGTGGGAGACTGTTTCTGTTGGCTGTGTGCTGACTCTTGAACATTACATTCTTCCATGGATTGTGATTTCCAACCTCAAATTGGCAGCTGCCTCCTTGCCATTGAATTGACCTCAAGGTCAATAAAATGTCCACATTGCTGTGTGATCTGTTTTGTTTTACCCGTTCACTGGCTAGGTGACCACCATTTATTGCCCTTTCCTAACTTACCCAGCTATTAAGAGTCAACCACATTGCTATGGGACTGGAGTCAGACCAAGTAAAGATTCATCTCCTGCACTTCAGCCCTCACTCCCTTACCTCTCATAATGGCAATAGGATCCCCCTTATCCTCACCTATCAACCCACCAACATCCACATCCAGAGGATTATTAGCCACCATTGCCACCATCTCCAGTGAGGTGCCATCTCTAGACTCATATTCTCTTCCCCTCCCCATCAGCCTTCCACAAAGACCGTTCATCCGTGATACCCTCCTTCACTCCCTTTTCCCCACAGCCCCATGGCACCTTCCCCTGCAACTGCCAAAGAACATAGAACATGGAACAATACAGCACAGTACAGGCCCTTCGGCCCTCAATGTTGCGCAGACCTGTGAAACCAACCTGAAGCCCATCTATCCTACACTATTCCATTATCCTCCATATATTTATCCAATGACCATTTAACTGCCCTTAAAGTTGGTGAGTCTACTACTGTTGCAGGCAGGGCATTCCACGCCTATACTACTCTCTGAGTAAAGAATCTACCACTGATATCTGTCCTATATCTATCACCCCTCAGGTTAAAGCTATGTCCCCTCATGCTAGCCATCACCAGCTGAGAAAAAAGCTCTCACTATCCACTCTATCTAATCATCTGATCATCTTGTATGTCTCTATTAAGTCACCTCTTAACCGTCTTCTCTCCAATGAATACAGCCTCAAATCCATCAGCCTTTCCTCATAGGACCTTTCCTCCATACCAGGCAACATCCTAGTAAATCTCCTCTGAACCCTTTACAATGCTTCCACATCCTTTCTATAATGCGGTGACCAGAACTGTACACAATACTCCAAGTTCGGCTGCACAGAGTTTTGTACAGCTGCAACATGACCTCATTGCTCCGAAACTCAGTACCTCTATCAATAAAAGCTAAACACTGTACGCCTTCTTAACAATCCTATCAGCCTGAATGGGAGCTTACTGCCATCTATGCACATGGACACTGTGATCTCTTTGCTCTTTCGCACTAACAAGAATCTTACTAATAACCCAGTATTCTGCATTCCTGTTACTCCTTCTAAAGTGAACTGCCTCACACTTTCCCACATTAACCTCAATTTGCTAACTCTAAGCCCAGCTCTGCAGCTTATCTATGTTCCTCTGTAAACTGCAATATCCTTCCACACTGTCCACAACTCCAATGACTTTAGTGTCGTCTGCAAATTTACTAACCCGTCCCTCTATGCCCACATCCAGGTCATTTATAAAAATGACAAACAGCTGACAAAAGCAAAACAGATCCTTGCGGTACATCACTAGTAACTGAACTCCAAGATGAACATTTCCCATCAACACCACCCTCTGTCTTCTTTCAGCTTGCCAATTTCTGATCCAAACCACTAAATCACCCTCAATCCCATGCCTCTGTATTTCGTGCAATAGCCTACCATGGGGAACCTTATCAGAAGCCTTACTGAAATCCATATACATTACATCAACCACTTTACCTTCATCAACCTGTTTGTTCACCTTCTCAAAGACCTCAATAAGATTTGTGAGGCACGACCTACCCTTCACAAAACAGTGTTGACTATCCCTAATCAAATTATTCCTTTCTAGATTATTATAAATCCTATCTTTTAGAATCCTTTACAACATTTTACCCACAACCAAAGTAAGCCTCACTGGTCTATAATTTCCAGGGTTGTCTCTACTGTTGTGGTTCTGTTCGCCGAGCTGGGAATTTGTGTTGCAGACGTTTCGTCCCCTGTCTAGGTGACATCCTCAGTGCTTGGGAGCCTCCTGTGAAGCGCTTCTGTGATCTTTCCTCCGGCATTTATAGTGGTTTGAATCTGCCACTTCCAGTTGTCTGTTCCAGCTGTCCGCTGCAGTGGTCGGTGTATTGGGTCCAGGTCGATTGGGTCCAACCTGTCCATGCCGACCACATATCCCAACCCAATCTAGTCCCACCTGTCAGCACCCGGCCCATATCCCTCCAAACCCTTCCTATTCATATACCCATCCAAATGCCTCTTAAATACCAGCCTCCAACACATCCTCTGGCAGCTCATTCCATACACGTACCACCCTCTGCGTGAAAAGGTTGCCCCTCCCACTCCACCAAGGACATGCAGGTCCTTGGCCTCCTCCATCGCCAGACCATGGCAACACGACGCCTGGAGGAAGAGCGCCTCATCTTCCGCCTAGGAACCCTCCAACCACAAGGTATGAATGCAGATTTCTCCAGCTTCCTCATTTCCCCACCTCCCCACCTTATCTCAGTCCCAACCCTCAGACTCAGCACCGCCTTCTTGACCTGCAATCTTCTTCCTGACCTCTCCGACCCCACCCCCTCTCCAGCCTATACCCTCACCTTAACCTCCTTCCACCTATCGCATTCCCAACGCCCCTCCCCCAAGTCCCTCCTCCCTACCTTTTATCTTAGCCTGCTTGGCACACCCTCCTCATTCCTGAAGAAGGGCTTATGCCCGAAACGTCGATTCTCCTGCTCCTTGGATGCTGCCTGACCTGCTGCGCTTTTCCAGCAACACATTTTTCAGCTCTGATCTCCAGCATCTGCAGTCCTCACTTTCTCCTAGGTATAGCCACATACTGAATCAGAAAATTATCTTGTACACACTTAGGAATTCCTCTCCATCTAAACTTTTAACATTATGGCAGTCCCAGTCGATGTTTGGAAAGTTAAAATCCCCTACCATAACTACCCTATTATTCTTACAGATAGCTGAAATATCCTTACAAGTTTGTTTCTCAATTTCCCTCTGACTATTGGGGGGTCTATAATACAATCCCAATAATGTGATCATCCCTTTCTTATTTCTCAGTTCCACCCAAATAACCTCCCTGGATGTATTTCCGGGAATATCCTCCCTCAGCACAGCTGTAATGCTATCCCTTATCAAAAATGCCACTCCCCCTCCTCTCTTGCCTCCCTTTCTATCCTTCCTGTAGCATTTGTATCCTGGAACATTAAGCTGCCAGTCGTGCCCATCCCTGAGCCATGTTTCTGTAATTGTTAAGATATCCCAGTCCCATGTTCCTAACCATGCCCTGAGTTCATCTGCCTTCCCTGTTAGGCCCCTTGCATTGAAATAAATGCAGTTTAATTTATTAGTCCTACCTTGTCCCTGCCTGCCCTGACTGTTTGACTCACTTCTGTTCTCAGCTGTGCCTGTCTCAGATCGATCTCTTTCCTCATTATCTCCCTGGGTCCAACCCCCCCTCTAGTCATTCTTTTATTATTCCTGATTTACCTGCAGAAAGCTTTAGGGTTTTCCATGATCCTACCTGCCACAGACTTCTCATGTCCCCTCCTGGCTGCTCTTAGCTCTCTCTTTAGGTCTTTCCTGGCTGACTTGTAATGCTCAAGTGCCCTAACTGAGCCTTCACGTCTCACCTTTACACAAGCTTCCTTCTTCCTCTTGACAAGAGATTCAACATCTTTAGTAAACCTCGACCACACTCGACCAGTTCCTCCCTGCCTGACAGGTACATACTTATCAAGGACACGCAGTAGCTGTTCCTTGAAACAAGCTCCATATTTTAATTGTGCTCATCCCCAGTAGTTTCCTTCCCCATCCTATGCATCTAAATCTTGCCTAATTGCATCATAATGCCTTTCCCCCAGCTATAAATCTTGCCCTGTGGTATATACCTCTCCCTTTCCATCGCTAAAGTAAACATAACTGAATTTTGGTCACTATCACCAAAGCGCTCACCTATCCCCAAATCTAACACCTGGCCAGGTTCGTTGCCCAGTACCAAATCTAATGTGACCTCACGCCTTGTTGGCTTATCTACATAGTGTATCAGGAAACCCTCCTGCACACATTGGACAAAAACTGACCCATCTAAAGTACTGAACTATAGTGTTTCCAGTCAATATAGGAAATTTAAAGTCTCCCATAACAACTATCCTGTTAATCTGGCTCCTATCCAGAATTATCTTTGCAATCATTTTCTCTACATCTCTGGAACAATTCAGTGGCCTATAAAACGCTCCCAACAGGGTGACCTCTCCTCTCCTGTTTCTAACCTCAACCCATACCACCTCAGTAGACGAGTCCTCATCAAATGTCCTAATACTGTCCTTGACTAACAATGCCACACATTCCCCTCTTTTACCATCTTCTCTGTTCTTACTGAAACATCTAAATCCCAGAACCTGCAACAGCCATCCCTGTCTCTGTTCTATCCATGTCTCCAAAATGGCCACAATGTTGAAGTCCCAGGTACTAACCCATGCTGCAAGTTCACCCACATTATTCTGGATGCTTCTGGTATTGAATTAGACACACTGCAAACCATCTTTCTGCTTGCTGGTATATTCTGTGACCTTGAAACCTTCTTCATGACCTCACTACTCTCAACCTCCTGTACACTGGAGCTACAATTCTGGTACCCATCCCCCTGCTGAATTAGTTTAAACCCTCCCGAAGAACATTAGCAAATCTTCACCTCCCCCCCCCCCCCCCCCCCCCCAGAATATTGGTACCTGTCTGGTTCAGGTATAGACCATCCTGTTTGTAGAGGCCCCACCTACCCCAGAAAGAGCCCCAATTATCCAGGTATCCAAATTCCTCCTTCCTGCACCAATCCTGTAGCCACGTGTTCAATTGCTCTTTCTCCCTATTCCTCGCCTCACTAGCACGTGGTACAGGGAACAAACCAGAGATAACAACTCGGTTTGTTCTTGCTCTAAGCTTCCACCCTAGCTCCCTGAATTTCTGCTTTAAATCCCCATTTCTCTTCCTACCTATGTCGTTGGTGCCTATGTGGAACACGACTTGGGGCTGTCCCCCTCTACCTCAAGGATCCCAAAAACATGATCTGACTCATCGTGACACACCAATCGTGAGTCTCTCTTGTCCCCACAGAGCCTCCTATCTGTCCCCCCAACTATGGAGTCCCCAATGGCTAATGCTCTGCTCTTCTCCCCCCCTTCCCTTCTGAGCAACAAGGACAGACCTTGCGCCAGAGACCTGTACCCCATTGCTTACCTCTGGTAAGTCATCTCCCCCAACAGTATCCAAAACGGTATACTTGCTATTGAGGAGAATGGCCGTAGGGAATCTCTGCACTGTCTGCCTGTTCCCTTTCCGTCCCCTGACAGTAACCTATCTACCTGCTTCCTGTACCTGAGCGGTGACTATCTCCCTGCAACTCCTCTCAATTACCCCCTCAGCCTCCCAAATGATCCGAATCTCAGTCAGCTCCAGCTCCAGTTCTGTAACACTGTATCCGAGGAGCTGGAGTTGGGTGCATTTCCCATAGAAGCAGTCAGCAGGGACACTACTGGTGACCATTGCCTCCCACAGTCTACAGGAGGAACATTCAACTGTCCTAACATCCAGTCCCAGTGTTTTGAATTCCCAAAGAGACTATTGAAAAAGAAACGAGTAACCTTATCAAATTGGCACACAGAACTTTTTTTTTGGTTACAGGAAGAGGATGGGTGGGAGACATTGTCTAAGTAGTGTTTCGGGTAAACCAACCACCAAAGGTGTAACACCTTCCCATTTCCCTCTTCCCTCCTCAGTATTCAAGGGCCCAACCATACCTTCCAGCTGAAGCTGCACTTTACCTGCACTTCACTCAATCTAGTCTGTGGCATTCACTGCTCACAATGTGGTCTCCTCTACTTTGAAGGAAACAAAGCATAGATCATGTGATCACTTCGCAGAACATCTATGCTCTGTCCACAAAAAAGACCCTAAGCTTCCCATTGCCTGCTACTTTAACACATCACCCTATTCCCTGGCCAACATCTCTGTCTCAGGCTTGCTGCAGTGCTCCAGCGAAGATCAGCACAAACTGGAAGAATAGCACCTCATTTTCCATTTGGGGACCCGACAGTGCTCTGCACTCAATATCGAGGTCAACAATTTCAGGGCATGAGGCAGCTTCTCCTGTGTTCTTAACCCAATCCCACACACCAAGCCTTGTTATCACATGGTCTGCTATTACACTCAACCCATTGTTAGCCACTAATCATCCTCATTCCTAGCTAATCATTCTTGCAGGCTGATCACTATATTCACTCCTTTGTCTGTCCAAGTATTCGTCACTGACCGAAACCAAAAAATGCTGGAAATCCAATGGGTCAGGCAGCATCCGTGGAGAGAGAGCAAGCTAATACTTCAAGTCTTCTCTCTCCTTGTGCTCTATCCCCACCCACTGTTTACTTCTTACCTCCCTATCCAGACCTTATCTTCTGCATAAAAACCAACCTTTTCCCAGCTATCATCAGTTCTGGGAAAGGGTCACTGGACCCGAGATGTTAACCCTGATTGCTGAACCTGTCCATCAATTTCTGTTTTAGTGTCTGAAAATTTTAAAGTTGAGGCTGAAGAGGAACAGGAACCAATGTGGGTCAGTCAACACAGAATTAGATGAGATTAGATCCCCTACAGTGTGGAAACAGGCCCTTCGGCCCGCCAAGTCCACACTGACCCTACAAAAAGTAACCCATCCAGACCCATTCCCCTACCCTATATTTACCACTGACCAATGAGCCAAACACTGTGGGTAATTTAGCATGGCCAATTCACCTAACCCACACATCTTCAGATTGTGGGAGGAAACCGGGACACCCAGAGGAAACCCACACAGATCCAGCGAGAATGTGCAAACTCCAGACAGACAGTCACCCGAGGTGGGAATCGAACCCGAGTCCCTGGCGCTGCGAGGCAGCAGTGCTAACCACTGAGACACCGTGCCACCTCCAGGAGTGATGGGTGAGCGGGACTTAGGGAGAGTTCAGACCGGGCTGCAGCGCCTGTGAGATGGAAGGTGAAAGGCCTGGCAACTGAATGCTGGAGTTGTCCAGCAAGCACCAAAAATACCCCTGAGGGTTTCAGTAACAAATGCACCAGGACGGGGTGGGGCGGGGGGAGGTGGGTAGGCTGCAGGAGGTAGTGGCAGTAGAGGTGCTGAGAGACACTCGTAATATTCAGGAAGAAGAAATAAGTGGTTCTAGTGAGCAAGAGGATATCAGGTAGGAGACTCAGCACTGGGCCAAATGGGATACTGAGAGTACAATAGGTCTGACTCAGGCTCAGGAAGAAGGGTTACACCCGAAATGTCGAACTCTCCACCTCCTGATGCTGCTTGGCTTGCTGTGTTCTCCCAGCCTCCTGCCTGTCTTCTTCACAGCCCAGCACCAGCTGCTAGCAATGGTGAGAGAGAGGGAGATGTGGAAAAACGAAAGATTTGGACACGTTCAAGAGAATGCAGAAGAGATTCCCAAAGATGACACCTCAGTTATGATGGACATTTGGAACCACTGAGACTGTTTATCTTAGAGAGGAGATAGCTAGGAGGAGATTTGTTTGGAGATTTCAAAATCATGAGGGGTCTGCAGAGAGTAGACCGGGGAGAAACTGTTCCTCCCCATAGCAGATCGAGAATGAAGAGAGCTCAGACTGAAAGCAATTTGCAAAAGAAGTAAATGTGACGTAACAGAAAGCTGTCTCACCCAGTGAGTGGTTAGGCTATGGGAATGCCCTGCCTGATGGAAGCAGGTTCAGTGAGATGATTACTTGAGTCGGGGTTATAGAGGAAAGACACTTAGTCACAATGCTATCTCAGAGAGCCCTTGCAGACACGATGGGCCAAATGGCCTCCTTCTGCACCAGAACAATTAGAACATGGAACATAGAACAGTACAGCATAGTACAGGCCCTTTGGTCCGTGATGCTGTGCCAAGCATTTATCTTAATCTAAGATCAACCTAACCTAGACACCCCTCAACTTACTGCCTTCCATGTATTTGTCCAGCACTCGCTTAAATCTCCCTCATGTTGCTGTCTCTACTACCACTGCTGGCAGTGCATTCCACTCACCCACCACTCTCTGCATAAAGGACCTACTTCTGACATCTCCTCAAAACCTTCCTTCAATCACCTTAAAATTATGACCCCTTGTTCTGCCCTGGGGATAAATCTCTGGCTATCTACTCTATCAAGTCACCTGTCTTCCTTCTTCTCTCCAGTGTGAAAAGCCCAAGCTCACTCAACCTCTCTTTATAAGACAAGCCCCCCAATCCAAGCAGCATCCTGGTAAATCTCAGCTGCACCCTCTCTAAAGTATCTATATCATTCCTCTAATGAGGCAACAAGAACTGGACACAATATTCCACATGTGGTCTAACCAGGATTTAATAGAGCTGCAGCAAAACCTTGCGGCTCTTAAACTCAATACCTGTGTCAATGAAAGCTAAAACACCGTATATCTTGTTAATAACCCCATCAACTTGGGTATCAACTTTGAGGGATCTATGTACATGGACCCCAAGATCCCGCTGTTCCTCCACACCGCTAATAATCCTGTCTTTAACCCTGTATTCAGCATTTAAAGTTGACCTTCCAAAATGAATCACTTCACATTTATCCAGGTTGAACTCCATCTGCCACTTCTCAGCCCAGCTCTGCATCCTGTCAATGTCTTGTTGTAGCCTACAACAGTCCTCGACACTATCTACGACATCACCGATCATTGTGGCATTGGCAAACTTACTAACCCACCCCTTCGATTTCTTCATCCAAGTCATTTATAAAAACTACAAAGAGGAGAGACCCAAGAACATATCCTTGTGTGGTTCTGTGGTAGTGTGACAGGTGCACTGTGATCACATTGTGAATAATCACCGACTCCTTCAAATCTTCCATTCCAGTTACTGCCTGTACTTTGCTCTGAGTGTCTTATCAAATACAACAGTGGGTAGAACCGTGATCTCGTGCACATTTTTAAAATTATATAAGCGAACAGACCATGAGTGGGAGGAATTTTTCCTCCTTAGCCAATCTGTATTTCAGCAATAAGCATGAACAATCTAAGCTGTTATTGCTTCACCGGCGTACAGCCACAGCAGGACCCCTCAATGTGCTTGGATCTAGCTGTGACAGAGCTAGCAGCTTTTCATAGCATTCCTCTTATCAGCACCATCCACTCAAAGTGCATCCCAATTACAGAAAGGCGTCACACTGATTTATAGAGTCCAGTTCAACAATTTGGCTTACTGTCCTCTAGTAAACTCCACAACCTCTCCTTGACTGATGCACCAGGCTTCTGCAGTGCACAAGTAGATAGCTGGCAAGCTCTGTTATTAAACCTTCTAATATTCAGCTCACTTCCTGCACACTGAGTAAGGTTTTCAGCCTGTTTTGCTTTCCACTTCAATCGTAGATCATGTTTTTCTCTTCCCTTTCTTCAATGGATTATATAGAAGCTGCTTAATCATTTTGCTGACCATGACTGGGACAATTTAACACTGTGATGAGGAGGAATTTCTTCTCTCAGAGGGTTGAGAGTCTTTAGAGCATCTTACCAGAGGGAGCTGTGTATATTTAAGACTGATGTAGAGGCGCCAGTGTTGGACTGGGGTGGACAAAGTCAGAAGTCACACGACACCAGGTTATAGTCCGACAGTTGTATTTGAAATAACAAGCTTTCAGAGCAGCACTGATTTCAGATAAACCAGTTGGACAATAACCTGGTGTCGTGCGACCTCTGACTTTCGTTAAGACTGAGATGGATAGATTCTTGATCAATCCAGTGTAATGTAGACAGATGAAAGTGTGTAGTTGTTAGCTACCCTGGTAATAGGACCTCATTGACATTTAAGAGGCATTTGAATGAGTATACGAACAGGAAGGGTTTGGAGGGATATGGGCCGGGTGCTGGCAGGTGGGACCAGATTGGGTTGGGATATCTGGTCGGGAGGCAGGAGAAACGTCAGTGATGAGGATAGATTGAAGAATTTGGAAATATTCATCTTGGAGAGAAGAAGGCTAAGAAGGTGATTTGATAGAGATTCTCAAAATCCCGAGCAGCTGAGTAGCATAGAGAGGGAGAAACTGCTCATAAAAGGAACAAGAATGAGAGAGCACAGATTTAAATTGATGGGTAGAAGAAGCAAGGCTGAAGTGAGAGAAAGGCTTTTTCAAACTCTGAGTTGTTAAAGTAAAATGCCCTGCCTGGCAGTATGGTGGGGGCTGGTTCAACTGAAGCTTTCAAGAGGGGCATTGATTTGATTTGCTTTTTTATTGTCACATGTATTTTGTTACAAAATACAGTGAAAAGTGTTGCCTAGTATTTCCACTCAACGGTGCCATCTTGAAAAAAACAGTATGTAGAGGTGCAGGTGTTCAACTGGGGTGGACAAAGTTAAAAAAACCACACACCATCAGGTTATAGTCCAACAGGTTTATTTGGAAGCACTAGCTTCTCAGGGCTAGTTACCTGACGACATTTGGTTAGGCCACTGTTGGAATATGTCGTGCAGTTCTAGTCTCCTTCCTATCGGAAAGATGTTGTGAAACTTGAAAGGGTTCGGAAAAGATTTACAAGGATGTTGCCCAGGGTTGGAGGATTTGAGCAACAGGGAGAGGCTGAACAGGCTGGGGCTGTTTTCCCTGGAGTGTCGGAGGCTGAGGGGTGACCTTATAAAGGTGTTTACAAAATTATGAGGGGCATGGATAGGATAAATAGGCAAAGTCTTTTCCCTGGGGTCAGGGAGTCCAGAACTAGAGGGCATAGGTTTAGGGTGAGAGGGGAAAGATATAAAAGAGACCTACAGGGCAACATTTTCACACAGAGGGTGGTACGTGTATGGAATGAGCTGCCAGAGGTTGTGATGGAGGCTGGTACAATTGCAACATTTAAGAGGCATTTGGATGAGTATACGAATAGGAAAGGTTTGGAGGGATATGGCCGGGTGCTGGCAGGTGGGACTAGATTGAGATGGGATATCTGGTCGGCATGGACGGGTTGTACTGAAAGGTCTGTTTCCATGCTGTACATCTCTATGACTCTAAGGAGCAGCGCTCCAAAATCTTGTACTTCCAAATAAACCTGTTGGATGATAAACTGATGTTGTGTGATTTTGAACTTACAAAAACAGAAGGGTAAACCAAAACATAGAATATAAAGGGAGAAGAATAAAGAAGTGAAGAAAAAGTGTTCATCTTCTTAGTCCTCCTTATTAAATGCTCCACTATGGGCCATGGGCCTGGTGGCCAGGCACAAATCACCTTCAGCTTATTACTGATGGAATGAAAGTTCCCACTCTTTGGCTCTATCTCACCTCTACCCACACCCTCGCTACTATAAGTCCTCGCTGGAACTTGCCAAGGCAGACACCTCAATGTATCTGTGCTGGACGTAGATGCCGTCGGGAACCTAAATTCGCCTCCACTGCAGCAGCCATGAGTAGGCACTAGGACCGCATCATTATGATTATTTGGGTAGAGGTGATGTGGAGGGATATGGGGACAAGGTAGGAGATTGGTACTAGGTAATCGAGCTGGTATAATGGGCTGAATGGCCTCCCTGTGCACCGTAACCACTCTGCGATTTTGTGATCTGACTTGATCTTGCCCCTGCTCCTCCTTCTGCTCCTGCTTTGGGTTACTGAGGCTTGCTCTGGCCAGTAGGCCCTGTTTCCACGGTGATCAGTAAGCAGAGCAGGTTTAATCTCACTCAAAACCCACACCTACTGCCTTCTCCGTCAGCACTGCTCTGTTGCATAGTATTCCTGGACTCTGCAGTGATCACCCCAAATGAGTCACGTTTTGGTCATTTGACTGTGGGAATCCAGACTTCACTGGAACACATTGGGGGGTGGGACTATAGGGCAAAGGCAGCAGTTTGTCACTCAGTCAAAATGCTCAAAGGTCTGGCACAGACAAGATGGGCTAAATGGCTTTCTTCTGCACCATAACAGATCTGTGCTTAAACACTGAAACGGACCTTGACAGACCTTAACTTTTCTTGCTTCAGTCAATCTGACTCAATCTCTCAGTTAGAATGCTGTAAGTTCATTGTCCAAAGCCACAGCATGGGGCTAATATTGCAGGCTGTCACTTCAGTGCTAGTATTGCCCCAGTACTGCCCGGTCAGAGGCACTGTCCTCTTGGTCAAGACTGTTATTTGAGAGCCTGTGTACACTCTCCAGTGGTTGTTAACATCCCAAGGCACCATTTCTGAGAAGATCAGTTCTCTAAAAGGTTTTCCTGGTCACTGGGGCCAAAACCTTTGGGGGATGTAGCTCTGCACTTGTTGCATGTTTTCCCGATTACATCAGTCACTACACCTCGAGCCATAAAGCCCCAAAGTTATGAAAGGTGCTACATTAATACAGATATGCCAAATACGACACCAATATGATGAACAGCCTGGTTCAAACTTCATTCTCAGGGAACAGGATGGAGTCAGAGACTAGGGAATGCTTTTGTGGCAATTACTGAGAAATTCCAGTATTTCAGCTCATCTAGTGCTGGATGTCGGGTAAGCAGACTGATCATTCAACAACAGTGCAGGCTCGAGAGAGAGAGACAAAAAGAGAGAGAGAGCCACTGCAATAGGAGTTAGGCATTGTCAGTGCATCCATGAAGACGGAGGCATATTCAAAATATGTCACAAGGTCACATGAGATGTGAAACAAGAGCAAGGCAAGGGTAAATCCATGGGATTGGGAGAGAAATGATTGCTGTAATTCTTTGGCTACAATTAGGAAGGTAAGAATGGAACAAGGGAAATGCAGTCTCTCCCAGCTGCTGGCTAATAGTGAAGAAATGTCAGAAGAGGAAGGGGATCTTTCAAATATTAACATACACCCAGAAACCCTCTGCACCTAGGAACCCTCTGTATATATTTATACACACCGAGGGATCTGATAATGCACAACCAGGAACTCTCTGTCAGTATTCCCACACACATGGATACTGCCTGTAAATGTTAACTTCCACCCAGAGACCCTCTGCAAATATTAATATACACTGGGAACTCTCTGTAACTATTTACATGAATCCAGAGATCCTCTGTAACTATTAACATACACCAGGATACACTCTGTAACTATTAACATACACCAGGTTACCCTCTGTAACTATTAACATACACCAGGATACACTCTGTAACTATTAACACACACCAGGATACACTCTGTAACTATTAACATACACCAGGTTACCCTCTGTTACTATTAACATACACCGGGCTACCCTCAAAAACTATTAACATACACAGGGATACCCTCAAAAACTATTAATATGCGCTGCAGTATCCTCCGAAACTATTAATATACACCGAGGTTCCCCATGAACATTAGAAATTCAGTTTCAATCGTCCAGCATCAGAACAGTTTTGTGACAATGCATGAACTCCAAGAAAACAGTGCCAACAATAAAGGTCTCAATCGAGAAGCTGAAAATAGATCAGTATCTCAGACCACCTGCTGCTTTTGTCCTTCGAGTATTAGCCGTTGGGTAATGTAATTTTGACACAGTCCCTGGAGACATTAGCCACAGCCAGACCCTGCTGTTACTTGAAACCAGGATCTGGACAAATGGTTTGGTTGGTTGAAGCTATTTATCAGCCTGAACTTCACTAATGTAGAGCAGACCCATAAATGTCCAAATCTTATTAGGCTGAGAGGACAACCAGGAGGGAAAACACAGCATTTTCCTTCTTAATCAAACCAATTAGTATGTTGAATGCCTTTGTGCATTGCCTTTCGGATGCCAAATACAACTCTCAAGCCCTATATTTCTTGTTACTTGTCAATTTGTATTATTTTCACCTCTGAGTCTGAAGGTTGTGGGCTCTAATCCAAATGTAGACAGGTGGGCACAAAGTCCCATTGGAAATTATGGTAGTAGGGAAAGTGATGCTTTCACACCAATGTTAAACTGTGGCCCTTCTACCCTCGCAGACACACTCAGTGGATCCCAGTGCTGAGTCTAAGGATAGAGAAGGGGATAGTTAGGACTAAGATGAGGAGAGATGTTTTCATCCAGACAATGGGGAGCTTGTGGAATTCTCTGCCACAGAAAACAGTTGAGACCAAAACATTGGATGTTTTCAAGAAGGAGTTAGATTTAGTTGCATTCCCCACAGTATGGAAATAGGCCCTTCAGCCCACCAAGCCCACACCAACACTCCAAAGAGTAACTCACCCAGACCCATTCCCTACCTTATATTTACCTCTAACTAATACACCTAACACTATGGGGCAATTTAGCATGGCCAATTCACCTAGCCTGCACATCTTTAGATTGTGGGAGGAAACTGGAGCTCCCAGTGGAAACCCATACAGACACGGGGAGAATGTGCAGACTCCACATAGACAGACACCCGAGGTGGGAATCAAACCCGGTCCCTGGTGCTGTGAGGCAGCAGTGCTAACCACTGAGCCACTATGCCGCCCTTACATTAGTTAGGTAGATATTGTTTTTAGGGCAAAAGGGATCAAAGAGTATGGGGAGAAAACAGGAACAGGGAAGTGAGTTCGATGATCAGCCATGATCCTATTGAATGACGGAGCATGCTATAGGGGCCGAATGACCTACTCCTGATCCTAGTTACTATGTTTCTTTGCAAAAGTGTTGTAAGGGGACTTCTGTCCTGGTAACCCGGCCATCATCAACACCACCAGAAACTACTTAAGTTTTCGTCTTGATTCTTGGGTGGGTAAAAGGTTATTGGGGTAGGCGGGAATACGGCGCAATTAGATCAGATTACTTACAGTGTTGAAACAGGCCCTTCGGCCCAACAAGTCCACACCGATCCGCCGAAGCGAAACCCACCAAGACCCATTCCCCTACATTTACCCCTTCACCTAACATTACGGGTAATTTAACTTGGCCAATTCACCTAACCTGCACATTTTTGGACTGTGGGAGGAAACCCACGCAGACACAGGGAGAACGTGCAAACTCTACACAGAGAGTCGCCTGAGACGGGAATTGAACCCAGGTCTCTGGCGCTGTGAGGCAGCAGTGCTAACCACTGTGCCACCATGCCGCCCACGATTCTCTGGTCTGATTGAATGGCACAGCAGTATCGAGGTGACTGAGTGAACTGCTCTTACTTCTAATTTACATGTTTGTTCAAGTCCCCAGAGATCCCCCTCCATCGTCCTACAAACATTTCCTTTTCAAATGTATACCTAATTCCCCTTTGAACATTAGTATTGGCTCTGCTTCTACTGGTCTTTCAGACAGTGCATTACAGATCAGTGCAGTGTACTGTGAATCTCCCTGCTGGGTTTCTCATTTGCCAATTACCTTAAATCTATTTCCTTTTACTAAATCCCAAGAGCAACATTAAAACGAAATTGGGTTTTATCAGAATGTTATTGGGATAAAGAAGTCGGATTAGGTGGTGGGATTGCTGGAGAATCTCTCTTTGGTATAACAATCTGCACAAACCCAAGAGAGTGCAGCTTTGTGACAGACCAACTACCAATCTCCCTACAATCCTCTTGGTGGATCTTCTAAACCATCTATCACAATTTTAATTAGCTAAATAGATCTTCCAAATATCTGTTCTAAATTTACATCTCATTCATTGCCATTAATATCCCTCTGGTCCTGTCTCCTTGCCTTAATTTGAAGTAATGATTCAGATTTGCCTTAGCTGCTCAACTTTATTTTCTCCCAGAGAGTAATGTTTAAGATTTGCAAAAGGCCATAACTACTGGGACAAAGGTTACTGAGCACCAGCTCCTGGAAGGCAATTATTTGACATGAAATCAGGAAACCATATTCATGGCAGGAGGCCATTCAGTCCATCATCTTTAAACTAGTTTGTTGTACTCTCCAATTCATCCTACTCCCCTGTACTATCCCCTTAACAAGAAAGTCTTCTCCTCGCTCAGTATTCATCCAGTTCCCTTTGGCTGTTATTATTGAATCTGCTCCCACTGCATTTTCAGGCAGTGCGGTTTGGATCACGGTAAGGAGATGAGTATTAAACACTTTCCTCTCCTACTTCACAGCTTGATTTTGCCAATTACTTTAAATCTGTGTCCTCTGACTGCTGACTGTCCTGTCAGTAGAAATTGTTTATCCTCATTTATTCTTATCTTTTGAATGGGATGGGAGTGGGCAGGGAATTGACACTGGCAGGTGGAGGTGTTCTGAACAGGAGCTCATCGAATTAGATTAACACCCCATCAAAGGGGATGGAGGCAGAAGGTAATAAGCCTTCAGTTTGGAAACAGATTCTAGCTTTCAGACCATGTACCTTGTGTAAGGATGTGGCACTCACCTCTACAGCAAGTAGAATAAAAATCTTGCAAAATAGAACTCCCACCCTTAATTTTACCATTATCACTTCTGTATGAGTAAATCCTAAATTTAATTAGTGCTTTGTCCCAATTAAACAGACACACACACACACCACGGTGGCTCAATACAGCACCAGGGTCCCAGGTTCAATTCCAGCCTTGGGTCCGTGTGGAGTTTGCACATTCTCCCCGTGTCTGCGTGGATTCCCTCCGGATGCTCTGGTTTCCTCCCACAGTCCAAAGATGTGCCGGTCAGGTGAATTGGCCATGCTGAATTGCCCACAGTGATAGGTGCATTAGTCAGAGGGAAATGGGTCTGGGTGGGTTATTCTTCAGAGGTTTGGTGTGGACTGGTTGGGCCGAAGAGCCTGTTCCACACTGTAAGGAATCAAATCTAAAAAAAACACACACACATACTCTAACCCAGGTCCCTGGTGCTGTGAGGCAGCAATGCTAACCACTGAGCCACAACACCTCCCTAGTATCCTACACTGTCACCTTGAATTACATACCCTGTTCTCTGGAAGGGTCATTTTCTCCTTCCCTGTCCCAGTTAACCTTCTCATCATCAAAGGGTGAAAATCATGGCTCTTTGCAGATTGGAGTTGAAAAATGTGGTGCTGGAAAAACACAGCAGGTCAGGCAGCATCCAAGGAGTAGGAGAATCGACGTTTCGGGCATAAGCCCTTCTTCAGGAAGAAGGGCTTATGCCTGAAACGTCGATTCTCCTGCTCCTTGGATGTGGCCTGGCCTGCTGTGTTTTTCCAGCACCACATTTTTCAACTCTGGTACTCCAGCATCTGCAGTCCTCACTTTCTCCTCTTTGCAGATTGGGTCAAGATGAGGAGTCATAGAGTCATAGAGATGTACTGCGTGGAAACAGACCCTTCAGTCCAACCTGTCCATGCCGACCAGATATCCCAACCCAATCTAGTCCCACCTGCCAGCACCTGGCCCATATCCCTCCAAACCCTTCCTATTCATATACCCATCCAAATGCCTCTTAAATGATGCAATTGTACCAGCCTCCACCACTTCCTCTGGCAGCTCATTCCATACACGTACCACCCTCTGCGTGAACAGGCTTTAGGGCTGTCGGTGTAGAGATTGAAGCTAAAACCCCAAATCCAACAAAATCCAAGGAGTCTTCCCTGACAAATGTCCTGATGCAGAGGTACAAGTGGCACTATCAGGCATGGCTGCTACTATTTCCACAGTGTTCTTCTGCTAATCGTGGTCAGGGGTCCCACACTGCATCTGAGTTATAGAGAGTTACAGAGTCATACAGCATGGAAACAGACCGTTCGGTCCAACCAGTCCATGCCAACCATGTTCCCAAACTAACCTGCCTGCGCTTGGCCCTTATCCCTCCAAACCTAGTGTACTAAATGCCTTCTTTACCACCCTGTCTACCTGTGATGAAACTTTCAAAGAACTATATGCCTGAACCATCAGAAGATTGTGAGTTCAAATCTGACTCTACCATCTTGAGCTCAGAATTCTAGTAAGAGCAGCACTAAAAGAAATATCCTCTTTTGGGTATATGAGACCTTAAACAAAGGCCCTGTCTTTCCCCTTGAGTGGACTTAAAAGATTCTACGACAGTTTACTCAAAGGACGGATGGAGGTGATGACCTAATGGTATTACCATTTGACTGTAAATCAAGAGACCCAAGGAATATTATGGGTTCAAATCCTACTTTGGCAGATGGTGGAATATGAATCCAATAAAAATCTGGAATAACGAGTCCAATGATGACTGTGAATCCATTGCCAATTGTCAGGAAAACTCCATCCGGTTCATTAATCCCCTTCAGGGAAGGAAACTGCCATCCTTATCAGGTCTGGCCTACATGTGACTCCAGACCCACAGCAATGTGGTTGAGTCTTAAATGTCCTCTGGGCAATAAATGCTGGCCGAGCTAGTGAATGAATAAGTAAAAGTCCTGGTATTCTGGCCATTGAACCTTGCAGTGCAGTATAGGCCCTTCAGCCCTCGATGTTGCACCGACCTGTGAAACCAATCTAAAGCCCACCTAACCTACACTATTCCATTATCATCCATATGCCTATCCAATGACCATTTAAATGCCCTTAAAGTTGACGAGTATACTATTGTTGCCAATCATTATCTCTTGACTAAGATCACTAGAAAAGTGGTCAATGACCTGGTCATTGCCACATTGCTGCTTATGGGATCCTGCTGTGCACAAGTTCGCAGCAACAATTCCTGGGTCATGACAGTGCTACAAAAGCCACAGTAGCAATGGGAATCTTCAGGGCATCCTGAGGTGATTAAAAATTGCTATGAGAAGGCAACTCCTCTCGTTCCTCTCAGAGTTTTACTTGAGTTGAGAAGTGGCCTTACCTTAACTTGGTCACAAGAGGGCAAGATCAGCAACATCGTGAGGGGCTCTGTGGCTGGAGAACTGAAGGTTTCAAGCAGACCTTGAAGCTGGAGTGAGAGATGTGAGGGGAACTGGGCCCTCATTTGCAATGTCGCTTGCTCTGCCCCTCTTGTCACTTGGATGGTGTGACTGAAATGGACAGCTGCTGAGCTTATTTAATGAAGCACATTGTTTATTTATTTTGAAGGGGATGATTGGGGAGGGGAAAGTTGAGGTTGAGAGTGTTTGAAAGCCTCCCTGCTGGCTGGTCCCAGCTGAGCTTTCTCTTAAAGTGCTTTTACTGGAGTAAATGTAGGGTCTGGCATGGCTGACTGCTTTGCCTAATGCTTTCTCAAGGCAATTGGTGAATAAATTATTCCACGCTGAGGGCTAGTGGGCTTTAGCACTCTGCAAAGTAAATTGCAAAGCTGTCGCTGATTGTAGAAAGAAGTGATTCAGGAAATCCTCTCCTCTGCCCTTTGTCAATCCAATAATCTTATTATGCCCAGCAGGCTATCCCCATTGTGTTTCGTCTGGCTCCCATTTAGCTCACAGTTATCAGGAAACAGATACAGTCCTCTGCAGGAAATTTGATAGATGTTTAAAGTCCTTCATTTGCTCAATTTTCCTTCAAAATTCGCAGTCTGAGAAATGTCTTGGCTGCTCAAGCAGACAGTTTTGGGAAGCTCTTCCCATATACATGTGTACTACAGTCAGTGCATCATAGGATCCCTACAGTGTGGAAGCAGGCCATTTGGCCCATTGAGTCCACATCTACTCTCGAAGAGAATCCCATCCAATCCCTGTAATCCCTTTTTCTGATTAGATTACCTGCAGTGTGGAAACAGGCCATTCGGCCCAACACGTCCACACTGACCCTCCGGAGAGTAACCCACCCAGACCCATTTCCCTCTGACTAATGCACTTAACACTATGGGCAATTTAGCATGACCAATTCACCTGCCCTGCACATCTTTGGACTGTGGGAGGAAACCACAACGTGCAAACTCAACACAGACAGTCACCCGAGGCTGGAGTTGAACCTGGGACCCGCGTGCTGTGAGGCAGCAGTGCTAACCACTGAACCACCATGCCACCCTACCCATTTCCCATAACTAACCCACCTAGTCAGCACACTCCTGAATACAATGGGCTATTTAGCAAGGTCAATTCACCCAATATTTTTTGTAAATTTGCTTGTGGAATGAATGGATTACTGGCAAGATCAGCATTTTATTGTCTTTGACAATGTGAAGTTGTATAAACTTTTGAGGCTTTAACTCCTGTGGTTACAAGCATTTCTCAGAAATTGTACAAGTGTAAAACTGTTCACATGACAGAGATTAAGAGAGCTATCAGTTACAATGAACAACTGAAGCTTAAGATTCTATTTAAGGCTGAAAGCTTTAGTCGTATGTAGGATGTAAGGTGATGACAGATCTCTTTTCCCTGAAGTGGGAGGTTTCAAGACACGGGGATATATTTTAGAAGTGAGAGGAGAAAGATTTAAAAAAGACATGAGGGGCAACATTTTTACACAGGTTTGTGTGTGGACTGAACTTCCAGAGGAAGTGGTGGATACAGGTGCAGTTAGAACGTTTAAAAGTCATTTTGATAAGTACATGAGTAGGAAAGGTTTGGAGGGATATGGGCCAGGAGCAGGCAGGTGGAACTAGTTTAGTTTGTGATTATGATCGGCATGGACTGGCTGGACCAAAGGGTCTTGTTTCTGTGTTGCATGACTCTGTGACTCTACAAATATCTAGGTCAAAGTTTCAGAAAAGGATTGATAGGATGCTTCTCTTTTCTCTTGAACAATAAAGGCTCTGGGGTGAGCTCATAGACGCTTCTGAAATGATGAAAGATTTTGATGGAGTGGAAACAGAGAGAATGTTCCCTCTGGTGGGGAAGAACGGGACTAAAGGCTGCCGATAAAAGACAGTCATCAACAAATCCAATGGGAAAGTCAGAAGAAATGCCTTTACTGGACGAGTGGTGAAAATGTGGAATGCACTACCACAGGGAGTTGAAGCAAATAGCATCAACGCATTTAAGTGGAATGTTTACCCAGGACAGGGCAATAGATCAATTCAGATGAGGAGGGAACAGATTCCAGTCGAGCATAAAGAATGGAATAGTATGGTTGGGCCAAATGGCCTGTTCTTGTGTCTAGTCTCCTTTTTAAATCATTTTGTTTGATTCTGTTTTCAATTTTGATTTGATTTATTATTGTCACATACAGTGAAAAGTTTGGCTTTGTGTGCAATACAGGCAGGTCATAACGTACAGTGACAGAACAGAGCGAGGTACATAAAATTACAGCAGCAGAAAAGATGCACAAAAAGCAAGATCTATATTCTTCACTCTAAAGCATTTCTAAATTATGTTTCTTCATTGGAGTTGAAGTGCGTGTCCAGTGATCAGTTTTTATTGCATTGTTCCACTCTTTATTTTATCCTTTAGCTTTGATATTTGCTCAATTGACTAATGAATACCCAATTTAACAGAGAGAGAGATGAAGAGCTAGCTGTCAGAAAAAGCTGCTGGAAGATAGTGGCATGTGGGAGTGGGTGTATTTACAAGAGACTGCAGTCTCCCTAAGTGACAGTGATGAGAAGAATTACCTGCGGATGAATGAATTACGATCTGTAAGTGTGTCTGTGTGTCCACACTCAAGCTCAGTGAATTGGGTGGCCTGGGGCACAAACAAATGATGTTGCTCCTTGGGATTGCTTCATGGCAGTGAGCTGACCTCAGCAGTGTCCCTGTGTGTTTGTGGAGAGGACTCTGCTGTGGCCGGGGTGCTGGTAAAATAACAAACAAGGGCAGCCAGAGCAGAATAAAATTAAATCCTGAGCAGAGCCATAGCAATGTGTAAAAATGTGTTGCTGGAAAAGCGCAGCAGGTCAGGCAGCATCAAAGGAGAAGGAGAATCGATGTTTCGGGCATAAGCCCTTCTTCAGAAACGTCGATTGTTTTCTCCTTTGATGCTGCCTGACCTGCTGCGCTTTTCCAGCACCACATTTTTAAGCTCTGATCCCCAGCTTCTGCAGTCCTCACTTTCTCATAGCAATGTGTGTCAATGAGGAGAATTTTGAGCGGACGGAGTCTCAATTCTGACAGTGGGAATACCGATGGACAGAGTCGCGGACCATGCTCCAGCAATGACAGTACTGAAGGAAGCTGCACTCTTAGAATCAACATCCAATCTACATAGAGTTACAGAGATGTACCGCACAGAAACAGACCAACTTCTCCATGCCAACCAGATATCCTAAATTAATCTAGTCCCATTTGCCAGCATTTGGTTTCTATCCCTCTAAAACCTTCCTATTCATATACCCACCCAGATGCCTTTTCGATGCTATAATTGTACCAGCCTCCACCACTTCCTCTGGCAGCTCATTCCATACACGCACCACCCTCTGCTTGAAAAGTTGCTCCTTGGGTCCCTTTTGAATCTTTCCCCTCTCACCTTAAACCTGTCCTCTCTAGCTTTGGACTCCCCTAACCTGAGGAAATGACCTTGACTATTTGCATACATTAAGCCCAGTTCCCTTATACCCTTTCAGGTCCATGTTCAAAGGTTCCATGGATGGTCCTTTGAAGAGTGGGGAATTTCTCCCCTGCAACATGGGATCAATATTTATTTCTCGATCAACATTACTAAAAAGATGAATTGGCTGGTCATTATCACACGTGGGAGGCTGTTGTACACAGATTAGTTGCCATGCTTCCTAAATTAGTGATTAAGCTTCAAAGTATTGGCTATGCACCACTGTTGGATGTCATGAGGTTGTGAAAGCCTATATATAAATGAAAACCTTCCTTTGTTGTGTTGTTTGATCCACTGAAGTTTGATCCCTGATCTGTTGCTGTGATAAGCTGAAGGTATGGAAACTCCAGATCAGTCAGAAGATCTTCCTAATGTTTAAAAGCCGAGTGGGTTTGGATTTTGCTGCTTTTACAGTTTGTGATGCAAGGTAATGCATCACTTTAGAAGGAAATGTACTTTGCTTTTTGATCTGCTGCTGACTTTCTGCACGACCTTCTGTGAATGTCCGACCTCTCCTATTGGGTGGGCAGAGCTGTGGTCTGTAGTCATTGCCATGGACCCAGTTCCCTTGTCACTGAAACTGCACCTTCCCCATTGCCACTGAAGATTATTGATTGTCGCCTTAGCATCCACTTTGCCACTTTGAACGAAGCTTATTATTCCTCTCTCCCATCACTGAGAGTTTCCTGATGCTATATAAGTACAAGTTGTTTTAAATTCACCTGTGGGATGTGGATGCTGCTGTTTAGGACCAGCATTTATGACACATCACTAACCTGCCCCAAGGAAAGATGAGCTACCATGTAGTTAAATGTGGTACATGGTAGCTCAGTGGTTAGCACTGCTGCCTCACAGTGCTAGGGACCCAGGTTCGATTTCACCTTTTGGTGACTGTGGAATTTGCATGTTCTCCCTGTGTCTGTGTGGGTTTCCCCTGGGTGCTCTGGTATTCTCCCACATCCCAAAGATGTGCAGGTTAGGTGGATTGGCCATGCCATAGTGTCCAGGGATGTGTAGGCTAGGTGGGATAGCCATGGGAAATGATGGGTTATGGGGACCAGGCCTGGGATGCTCTTTGGAGGTTTGGTGCCGACTCAGTGGGTCAAATGGCCTCTTTCTGCAGTGTAGGGATTCTGATTTTGATTTATTCTTTCAAGAGATCTGGGTATCACTGGATAGGCTACTATTTGTTGGTCATCTCTTGAACCTGATTAGCTTGCCAGACTATTGCCAAGCACAACTAAGCACAACCTCGTTTTTGTGGGTCTGGAGTCACATGTAGGCCAGACCAGGCAAAGTCAGAAGATTTCCTTCCCTAAAAGGCATTGGTGAACCAAATCAGCTTATTTGACAATCAGTGATGGCACCATATCATTGTTGGGACCAGCTTCATGTTTCAGATTTATTAATTGATTTTAAATTTCACCAGCCAATAAAAACCTGTGTCCACAGAGCATTTGAAATGGTTCTTCATCTGAAGAGTTTTTTCTTGAGATTTTTTCAAGGACTGTTCTTCTTTTCACACTAACTCATTTATTAAGTGATGCAGCGACATATTTACAATGCTTTTTATTTGTGACATATGGGGGCTTTGGACTCACGCGAAGCAGAATGAGGTTAATTCATCAATATCCTCAATAATTAACAGCCATTCATTAAAGCTTGCTGTTGAGTCACAAAAGGAAAACCTTCTGTATCAAATCCCCCAGACACCATGGGATTTATATTGATACAGAACAACAAGCAGAAGCTCGCAATATTTTTTTTTCAGAATAGATAATACACCGGCAAGTTATTGTAACTAGTGAGGTCTCAGCAAAAGATTTACTACTGGGTAAAGCTGCCACAGATTAACCAGGCAGTTATGATCCCAAATCTCAATTACAGATTTAAATGTCAGAAGTCACACGACACCAGGTTATAGTCCAACAGATTTATTTGAAATCACAAGCTTTTGGAGTGCTGCTCTTTCACCTGATAAATAAAATCTGATGTTGTGTGACTTCTGACGATGTCCACCCCAGTACAACACCAGCATTTCCACATCACAGATTTACATGTGACATTTGACACAGCAATGAACCTATCAGCAGCAGGCAGGGGAAAGCACCTGCCCATGATTGGAGGAGCAACTCACCACCATTTCCTTCAGGTCTAATTATCAGGTAGACTTTCCTCTGATTGGTTGCCCAACTGTAAATGGATTTTCTAGTTTTGGAGACTTTTAGAGGTGGATTTGCCTGTCCCCCAAACTCTTCCCATTGACTCACCCCACCCACCAAATACCCTGTGTATTTTCATTGGTCTGAGTCTCTGCATTATTAGTGACATTGTCATGACACCATCATGTCCATTTGCAGACATCCTGCTGGAGATAGCTTTCATTTTTCCAGTAATAAGTCAGATAACCACTTGATCTCTGTATGGAAGCTCATTAAACCATGGGATGGCAGCAGACAATGATTGCAAGGGACACCAACTTGAAATTATGATGGATGCCGGGGTGATTGGATGAAGAGAGTAGCCAAGTCAACCAAGGAAATATGCTGGTTATGCTGACACAAGTAACTCCAGACCAGTGAAGCTTTTGCATGCTACTGGGAGAAGAAACAGGCAATTGGTTAACTGTACAGAAAGGTGCAGAGACATTGAGGGGGTCTGGCAAGGGTTAGGGTTAAGTAACATGCCATTCAGAGTTCTTTGCTTTGACAACTGATGAAAATGTTCTAATGGCAGAATAGAATCCTGACCAAAAGGTTTCCAACAAGGAGATTTGGACAAATAGTGCATGGATCTGGACATCAAGGATATATTCCTGGACCTCGGGGAGGTTAGAAACTAATGTCCAATTGACATATTGGCTGAGGTTACTGTGAAGGATGCTATTTCTCAACATCTCTCCTCTCCCAGGGTGTGGTGACCTTCAGGTTAAACCGCCACCAGTCGTCGCTCTCTGGTGAGAAGCTGACCCTATGGGGCTCGATTGGCTGGGCAGCCAGGTTCTGTTGTAGAGCGATACCAACCAGTTAGATTAGATTAGATTAGATTACTTACAGTGTGGAAACAGGCCCTTCGGCCCAACAAGTCCACCCACCCATATCTCTACATTTACCCCTTACCTAACACTAGGGGCAATTTAGCATGGCCAATTCACCTGACCTGCACATCTTTGGACTGTGGGAGGAAACCAGAGCACCTGGAGGAAACCCACGCAGACACGGGGAGAACGTGCAAACTCCACACAGTCAGTCGCCTGAGGCGGGAATTGAACCCGGGTCTCTGGCGCCGTGAGGCAGCAGTGCTAACCACTGTGCCACCGTGCCGCCCACAGTTAGGGTTCCATTCTCACATTGCTTCGGGTTACCATGAATGACTTTTCTCAATCTCTCTCCTCGCTTGAGGCACAGTGACCCTCAGGTTAAACTACTGCCGATCATCTCTCTCTCTCTCTCTCATAGGAAAGCATCCTTATAGCCTGATGGGACAATGGTGACTCTAACTGAAAACAGAAAAAAGATTGAACTGAGCAATGGATTTGAAGGAGTTTGGTGGGAAGAACATTCTTGCAGTAATATCATGGGGCAGGAGATCAGTTGGATAGTGAGGAATTGAGCTGCCGAAGACTGCAGTAGCTGGACGCATGTGTAATAGATATGACAGTTGTTGGCAGACAAGATATATGGTGTTGTCAGTATTGGAATTAAACTGAGGGCAAAGGTGAAAAAGTTTCAAGCATGTTGGATGATAGAGCCCCAATTTTGGAGTTGATTTCAGATTAAATTTCACTCAAGTCCATTTGGTAGTCTTTGTAATACTTTATTAGGAAGAGGTTGTGGAGGCCAGGCTTTTATTTATAAATCAAATACAATATAGTACATTAATGTGTCTGATACTCTGAGCATATGAAGATGATTCATTCAAACTCAACAGAAACATTCTGTTTTCTTATGGAAGTGTTGGACTCCCTGTGAGCATCACAGATGTGGGTACAATTGTTTTTCCATTTAACATGAGGCGTTAATTAGAGAAAGTAAATTTTATTCATTGAGATTAGTGAATTTATTTACACATTACCATCAGTTCCCGTTCCTCACTCCCAAAGGTATTGGAACGGTAATTAACTGCGTATCTTCTTTGTGAGTGTGAATGGTGGCAGCTCAAGTTTTTGTGATTGGCTTTCATCTCATTAAGTCAGCCTCCAGCTCTAGTCTGCCAGTTTGCCAGAGCTGCAGAAAAGGGTCATAAGTTACAAAAAGGTCATTCGACTCCCTTGAGTCTTTTATCCCATTCAATTATTCCTTTGCTGACCTGGATCCCGACTCCATTTACCTGCCTGAACTTCACTTCCTTTCTATGCATACGGAGCAGCAAACATAGGCCATTCAGCCCATCAGGTTTGCTCTGCCACAGGATTCTACGATTGGCTTGGCAGACTTCACCTCACCTTATCTGTTCTCTGAAGAAGCTCCAGCGATTCTGTCCTCACTGCTCTCACAGCAAAACCATTAATAGAGTAAATTGATGTCCCAACACTTTAATGATGAGTAGGGCCCCCTTACTCTAAAGGCTTCCAAAGCAGTGAAGTTGTTTCTATACCAATTCCAACATAGAACATAACTGTTTTCTTGGGGGATAAGGCAGGAATGAGAGACTTGTTGAGTAGGGATACATGTTGAGAGGATGAAATGTGTGCATCAGTGTTTTGGAGGAGGATATGGCACTCCATAAAGTGTAGTTTTTACAAAATGAATTGGCATAGTCACCAAATACTCTGATGTGTACATTCTTTTGTTTCTTTGATTTTATATTAACACTCAATTGACAAGAAAGACGTCGACGACTTCTCGTTAATCGGGTGGACTATCACAATGATATTACTCAAAGTGACAAGCCTAACGATGCTACAGGATTTTCAGAGCTCTTCAAAGGTTTACTTTTTAAGAAGAATGGTCACAGCTTACCACAAACATTTCAAATCAAATTCCTCCCTCCATGTGTTCGGTGTTCATATAATAGCATCATCATTTCTACCCTTGTATTTCTTCAGGGAATAGAATTAATGTGTACATTGTGTGCCTGGTAGATTATTTACATTTTGCTCTCCTGGTCAATGTGATTGGGAGGCACAGTTATAAGGACTGAATTAGCCCCGAACACCAACACATGAATATCACTGGCAAAGTACCACGAACAAAAGCGCAATCACATTTTTTAAGTTTAGCCCTGATTGTAAGTGCATGTGGGTGGAGAGTGGTTACTAATGGACACGAGGAATGATTAAACTCTTTGTCCACGTTCCTACCCTGTGTTCATGACCCTCCCCCATTGCAGAGTCCCTCTGTCTGTTTAGACTTCCTGTGGTGATGCATAAATGCACAGTGTATTAAGGCTAAGCTCAAACCTGTGCTCCTTCTATTTCCAACAATTAATGCCTGTTGATCCAAATGGTGAATCTTGATTTTTCCATCTCTATCTTTAGAGTTTGATGTTGCACCCTTTCCTGACCCTACAGTCGAGAATGGCCAACTCAACACAGAATCAGGAATTAAATTTCTAGTCTGATAATAGCATGCAGTTTCTGGCTCAAAGAGGCATTTTGAGTGTTTCTTCAATTCGCATGTCTGATCCAACAATGAAAAGACCACCACTATTTTCAGTTTCCTTTCTCAGTCTGTAGCTCAGTGCCGACTGTTCTCTCTCTTCTGAACACAAAGGTCAGCCGCTTTCCTTTAATCCTAACCTTGTTTTAGTTGTTGAAAACTTGTCAGTCTCTCTCTCTTGCTCACGTTTTATCATTGAGAGATTGCTTTTTAAAAATTCTGTCTTGGGATGTGTGCATCACTGACAATGTCAGCCTTTGTTGCCCATCCTGTAACTGCCCTCGAACAGAGTGACTTGGTAGGACTGTTTCACATCCCACAATGTGTCAACCGCATTTGGGCCTTGAGACAATCAGAGGCCAGAATGGGTAAGTAAGGACCCTTCCCTAAACGGTCAAGGAAATCTTGGCTAGGGAGCAGGAGCACCTCCAGTTGCCGGATGGTTACAAAGGAACCTGAAGGATCAATGTGTGGGAGACCCTGCTCCCAGTGTGCAGTTTCACTTGAAGGAAGCTTGGAGTTTGAGACTTGAAGGATAGTTCCCAAAAAACTCCTCATTAACTTCCCCTGTTGCTCTCAATGAGTGAAACTGGAAGAGTAACCCTTTCAATTCTCCAAGTTTTTCTATGAATTCATCAACCTTTGCATGCACAGATGTGGTATGATTGGAGCCACTTGAGGCTCTCTCGGAAGTCCCAGTGATCTGGAAATGCCTCTCACTTTAACAACCTGAATATTCCACCACCCTCCCAACAAAAAAAAAGCTGCTCGTTTGAATCCAGGTCAATTAAATGGTGAGAGTTCTGTTTATATTCACAAGGCTGACACAGTGTCATTGTGAACATCACACACTAAACAGTCTTTCCTCCATTATAATTAGCCATATAAAACTGACCATTCAGTAACTGCTGAGGGTCACCTCCATCACCCACTGAACTCCCGGTGCTTGGGGACTCTGGTCGTATTGCACTGAGTCCAATTACCAAAGCAGGACAACAGAAGCACTATATTCTGATACTCACAAGTCCTTCAAATGTTGAGCCATCGTCCCAAACACTTGGCTCCTGCACCTCCAAAACAAATTTAATGTATAATTAAATTAAATAAATTAAACATATTCCATTAGGAAAACTTTTGAATTAAGACCTCATCCTGTACAAATCTATAATCAATCCCATCTAGATGCTACAAATCTCCCCTATGAGCTACTCCCATTCCCATCTGCTACAGGTTAAACCTACCATAACTATGATGTTCTTCCATTCACACAGATCAATCACCAATCTCTTCCCTACTCAACAATACACTGCCCTCCCGTTCCATGATCCCACTCTTCTCCTTCCTACATCATATCTCACCTTACCCTATTTGCCCCTAATCTCAATATAACCTAACCTTTTCCTTTCCAATGCTTTCCCTCCCTTCCCCAGTGGTAATTGACAACCATTTGCACACGTGGAACTAGACAGACACCAACAGTCTGTAAACTACAGTGCTGGCCACAGTCCAGTCACTGTTTCATTGCAGTATTGGCAGCATCATTTGATTGGCTGTGTGCCAAACATCACATCTTGAAGGTCAATGCCTGATTGGTTGCTAAGCTGCCTTCCATTTTGAGGGCTGTTGAGATGTTTTAAAGGACATCAGATGCTGTCAAGGTAGTGGTCTAATGTGATCTGAAAATGTACAAAATGCTGTCATCATGATGTTAGTCTAAAATTATGTTTCCTTTAGTTTGTAGCTGAATGTAGGCAAACCTAAACTGAGTGATATTTTCTATTTAACCAGTTCTGAGATGTTACACCATGCCTCTGGAGCTGGTGAGACTTGAACCAAAACCTCTTGGGTCAGAGGTAGGGACACTACTATTTTGCCACAAGAGCTGAAAATCCAAACTGGCTGGGTTTGTCCCTTCATTTAGGCCACCAGTATTCAGTTAGAAACTAACACATCCTCACTTTCTCTACACCACTTTGACAATCAGAATATTCCCCCGTTGCTACTTGTCCAAAGACAAGAGATAATCTGAAGTCAATAAATCTGATGAATGAATGACTCTGATTCTGTCTGGAAGAGTTGAAGGTGTTAGATGTATTGACATTGCCAATTCTGTGATTGTTCAATTGCATTTTCCCAAAACTTGAGTATCAGAGCTGGCTGTACCATCCCTGCACACAGTAAGAAAAGGACACAGAATCTGAAGGTCCCTCCACCATTCAACTAGCTGATTTTTAACTCTCTGTACAGTCTTTTTCCCATCGCTGTTAACACTCCCCTGCCTAACAAACATTAGGTTTGCCCACATCCAATTGGGACCCACAGACAGCCCTCGGCTCTGGGCTCAGCAGGAAAGTGTGGACTACCCCACGGAAATATCCAGCATTTTCTCAAAGATCAAGGTCAATAAACACAGTTCATCCAAACCAGTCTTCCATTGGTGCTGATTCACTATGTCAATAAAAAGTGCTAACTCGATAGGTTCAAATGGAAAACTGTGTTGGGGCTCAGATCATAGGACACAGGAACCTGAGGAGCCATTCAGCCTCTCAGGCCTATGCTAGGATGTTGGCAGATCTGCAACCTAACTTCCTATACCCACTTTTGCCCCCTTACTCTTTAGATGTCAAAACTTTGTCAACCTCAGTTGTAAAATTAACAGTTGATCCGCTGTTTGCGATAGTTCCAAAGCTCTACCACCCTTTGCATGAAGAAGCATTTTCTAATTACATTCCTGAAAATCTGCTTCTAATTTAGAGGCTACACCCACCACCCCTAGGCCTAGGCTTTCCCAACTACCAGAAACAGTTTCTCTACCTACCCTACAGGCTCTCCTTAATAATATGACAGCCTTGATCAGATCACACCCGAATCGTTTAAACTCCAGGTGATACAACCCTCATTTTTGGAATCTCTCCTTGTAATTTAACATTTTGGATGGGGTCGGGTGTGGAGAAAATATTAATCAAGTAGGTTCACTGGCTAAGTAAATGGGAGTAGGGGGCCAGGAACCGAGAAGACTTAATGGCCAAAAAAGAAATGAGACTTGCAACTTCACGAATGTAATACATTCTGTGAAGTAGCTTGTACCTCATGGAGTCTCCTTGGACCATGGAAACCCTGTAACCAAGAACTCTTGCTTGGATTGTGCATTGTACTGTATATACAAATGTACAGTGCTGTGCATAGTATAAAGAAAGATTGTTCTATACAGCCCAATCTATTGTTGTCCAATTTAACTTCCAGGTTACTACCTTCAAATCAATTCGATTATGAAAACATTGCGTTGATGCTTTCCAAACATTTGTTTTTTTTTTACAAAAAAAAAGTTTTTTTTCACATTTCTTTAGTAAGACTTTTCCCCAGTCACCAAATGTATGAAATTTTCTACCTAAAATTGTCAGACAAATGTCACATTTTAATACTATAAACAGTTTGGTGTCGGATGACTCATCCTTCGTTGGGAAATGGCGTGCAGCAACGATGCAGGTGAATGGTCGCATTCAGAGCTCCAGGCAGCCAATGGTAGTAAGTGTTAGTATGGCAGTGAAGAGGATGTTGTGGAGGACTTGTGCCCCTGAATTGTTCACCATCATGCTGGTGCCTGCAGATCAAGAATGACATTATTATTCAAAAGACTTGCCCCAGCAAGACTTTGCCACACCTCGCATGCAGGGTGTGAAATTGATTACACAGGGCTTGCTTGTTGCTGAATTAAAATCTATTTACTCAGAGTTAACCTTGGGTAGTTCACATCAGTCCCTGTCCCATAGCACTGGCCATATCAATGCTAACTCTTTACTTACCACCACTGGGGTTATGTAGCAGGTTCTGGGGCTATCCTTCTTAACTTCTATGCAACTAAAAGGGGTGGTGGTGTGTGGTGGATAATTTCAGGCTTTGTATGTTCCAAGCACATATGTACCAGGGACTTGATGCTGTAGCATTGCAGTTCCATTTTTGGATCATGCTTCTTTGGTTCCCCGTTGGGAGATGAGAGATTGGTAAATTTACGTTGTGTGCTGGATAATTGTTGGTGATTCCTTATGGTACAGCAGGCATACAGGTGCGCATGGCAAGAGTGTATATGTCTACTTTAGGAGACACCCATGTTCCATCCTGACGTATTGATTTCCCTGTGACTCAAAACCTATCAGTCATTCCATATCAGTCCCAGCTACACTGCAACAGTCAACTCAATACAAACTCTGCTGGAAAACAGGATGAGAATAGTTAAGTGATTGCCTTTGACCAGCATGGACTCAATGGGCTGAATTGTACCTTTCTGTGCTGTAGATCTCTATGAATCTGTACTGAGGGAATCAGTCTCGGTTATCACACAACGGAGACACAGGAAATGCAAGCCCTCATTTGGACTACTCCCAATCTGTGTTCCCAGGCATGTTGTTAAGATGCTGTGTGCTCCATTCTGCCAGTGGTTGACCTTCGTTTTCGATGCGTTATGGACATCATTACAATAGTGCACAGGGGCTATTGGTGAAAATTGCTAACCCATGTCAGGTTTCGTATCAACTTTCGGCCTGCAAAGGACAATTTACAGACTTATCTGATCTTATATTGGATGGTCAAACCTGTAGCTTGTTTGGCTCCATCAACCCTATCTCTAGCTCAGTTGGCTGGAAGTCTGGTTTGTAATGCGGTGACACCCACAGTGTGGGCTCAATTCCTGCTTTGGCCAATGTTACCATGAAGGACACTTCCTTCTCAACCTCTCTCCTTGCCCGAGGGATGATGACCCTCAGGTAAAACCACTACCAATCATCTTTTTGTAATGAGACAGCAGCCTATAGTCTGGTATGACTGTGGTGACTTTGCCCTTATCCCTTTGACACAGAGATAAACTGTGATCTTGAACTGATGGTGACTATAACAAACTGAATGCTAGAAACATTTGACTAAGGGTTACCTGAACCTGGTCAGATACAGTCTCTTTACCAGTGGGATAGAGTGGAATGTTATAGAATGGAGACTGCAGCCAGGGATCAGGCCAGATGAATGGCACTATGGGGGGAGAGGATGGGAGATAATGATTGGGTAAGTGGAAATCCCAGGTTATGGTGACTTCCTTGTGAGAAACAAGGGAAAAATTACTCTCAGCTGCTGGCCTGTAAGGAAAACTGGGACTGGGAAAAAGTGAAGACAGTAAACTAGACTCAAGGCATTCATCCTGATCCTCTCTCCACAGACTTGCTGAGTTTCTCCAGCATTCTCTATGTTAGTTCAGATTTTCAGAATCACAGTATTTTTCCTTTAAATGATACACAGTCCTCCTCGAATACAATCTTTCTGCTTGGCGAGTCTAGCCTGATGGGGAGACCATCGCTCCTTGTCACCCACCCCTTTTTCTCCAATTCCCCACAAATCCAACACTCTTCCCGCCCTCTCCTTGTCCCATTCAGGTCTTGAACTAAACAAACATTCAAAGTTTGGGAGAAGATTTGTAGCTCGGGTGCTCGTTGTTGGGGTTCTGTTCGCCGAGCTGGAAATTTTTGTTGCAAACGTTTCGTCCCCTGTCTAGGTGACATCCTCAGTGCTTGGGAGCCTCCTGTGAAGCGCTTCTGTGGTGTTTCCTCTGGCATTTATAGTGGCCTGTCCCTGCCGCTTCCGGTTGTCAGTTTCAGCTGTCCGCTGTAGTGGCCGGTATATTGGGTCCAGGTCGATGTGTTTGTTGATGGAGTTTGTGGATGAGTGCCATGCTTCTAGGAATTCCCTGGCTGTTCTTTGTTTGGCTTGCCCTATAATGGTAGTGTTGTCCCAGTCAAATTCATGTTGCTTGTCGTCTGCGTGTGTGGCTACTAAGGATAGCTGGTCGTGTCGTTTCGTGGCTAGTTGATGTTCATGGATGCGGATCGTTAGCTGTCTTCCTGTTTGTCCTATATAGTGTTTTGTGCAGTCCTTGCATGGGATTTTGTACACTACATTAGTTTTGCTCATGCTGGGTATCGGGTCCTTCGTTCTGGTAAGTTGTTGTCTGAGGGTGGCTGTTGGTTTGTGTGCTGTTATAAGTCCTAGTGGTCGCAGTAGTCTGGCTGTCAGGTATACAGGAAAGCCACACACACAGACCAAGTCCTGAACTATGAAAGCAACCACCCCAACACACACAAACGAAGTTGCATCAAGACACTATTCAAAAGGGCCACAACACACTGCAGCACACCAGAACTGCAAAAAGAGGAAGAGGAACACCTATACAAGGTATTCGCCAAAAACGGATACCCGCGCAATTTCATCAACAGATGCCTAAGAGAAAGACAACGGAACGAGGACATGCCGCAACCCAAAGGACTAGCCACACTACCATACATAAGGAGCATTTCAGAACTGACAGCCAGACTTCTGCGACCACTAGGACTTATAACAGCCCACAAACAAAAGCTTCACAGGAGGCTCCCAAGCACTGAGGATGTCACCTAGACAGAGGACGAAACGTTTGCAACAAAAATTTCCAGCTCGGCGAACAGAACCACAACAACTAAACAAACATTTCTCGCCTTGCTCTCTCTTGACATTATCAGGACCTTTTCTGCACATCTAACAAAACTCTTTGCTACCTACCTGTGAGTGACCTCCATCTCATAGAATCCCTACAGCGTGGAAACAGGCCATTCGGCCCAGGGTGTCCACACTGGGCTGCCAAACAGTAACCCACCCAGCCCATTCTCCTATTACTTACATTTCCCCTGAATGATGCACCTAACTTACATATCCCTGAAACCATGGGCAATTTAGGATGGCCAGTTCACCTGACCTGCACATCTCTGGATTGTGGGAGGAAACCGGAGCACCCGGAGGAAACCTACGCAGGCATGGGGAGAATGAGCAAACTCCACACAGACAGTCACCTGAGGATGGAATTGAACCCAGGTCCCTGGTGCTGTGAGGCAGCAGTGCTAACCATTGAGCCACCATGCCACCCATCTATTTAACCTCAGGACCTGGTGCAAAGGCAAGTGGAATGACAGGGGTTGAACTCCCACGCCATCTTGGAACTCTTTGTTTCTGCTCAGCCAGGAGGATTACAACTAGGGCTCAAACAAACTGCTGACACAAGTCAGCTACAGCTCAGTTTGTAAACTAGCCTGCTTCTTGCAACTATCTGACATCAGTGGGTTAAACTAAGCAATTGAGTCAAGGGTGCAATCAGCTCCCCCATGTTTATAATGCTGCTATGTGTGGCCCCCAGCAGGCACTACATGTTGGCAAAGAGTTGCGTGGAAATGTTGATCCAACGTGTCTGGGGCTTATTACACATTTCCTCAAAGAGTAATGTGCTCCCGGGGGGTCCATCAATGAGACAGACAGAGAGACAAACACATCAGCAAGACCCGGGGGGAAAGGATGAGGGAACCTGACAGATGCCTGTAACCCCAGGCTGAAAAATTACTCAAAGAACAAACAACTTGACCAGACTCTACAGAAATACTCTCATCATTAGTTTACCAAAATTCCAGAGAAATCTCCATAGCATTTCCATGGCTCAGTATCATAATATCTCAGTTCCACAAAATCTCAGAATGGTCATAGCGTAGGTTGGTGCCAATTGGCCCATCGAGTCTATGCTAGTTCTTTGTGAGAATCTCAGTTCATCTCACTTCCTTGCCTTTTTTCTCGTAAACCTGCACATTGTCTTCAGATGATCTTCCAATTCTCTTTTCAAAACCCACAAGTGAATCTGCTTCCACCCCAATGTCAGTCAGTGCACTCCAAAATCTAACTCCACAGTGCATGAAAATGTTTTTCTTTGTGTTGTCATTGCTTTATTTTTGTCAATCCCTTACATTGTTGTTCCCTGGTGGGAACAACAGTTTCTTCCTAACTACCTTATCCACAACCCTCACTGTTTTGTAAATGCATTCTCGTTTTTCGTCTGTGGATCTATACCTTGAGTGTTTGTGTGTGTGTATGGTGGTGGTGAGGGCGCTGCTTGGTTTAGTTCAACTAGCTAGACCACTATTCATTGGTTTGCAATGTCCAGTGATGCCAACAGCATGGTTTCAATCTCTGCACCAGCTGAGGGTGTCATCAAGGACTGTCTTCTGTGGCCCTCAGATTAAACCACTACCAGTTGTCTCTCTCTAATGGGAGAGTGATCTGATGGGCTGTGACAACTTTGCCTTTAATCTCTTGATGACAAAGAGGACCTTGATTTCTGACAAAGCGTTTTGAAGTGACCCTTGAGAATGCATTGAAGCCCTCCCTTGGTTTTATCCTTCCCTGAAATGGTCACAGGGAAGGTTCCAACTTGACAGTGGGTCAGCCTGCGTGTGCCTGTAAGGGATATCAGTCATAGCTGGAGGTTTAGTTCATGAGGAAATCTCAGTTAGTGCAGAATCTCAGCACTGGACCAGAACCAGATCAGCCCCATCTCTTTGGGCTTTCTCAGGTCAATTGCTGATCCTAAGATGTTGGAGCTGAGTAGGCCATTCAGCCCATTGAGTCCATTCTGCTCATCAATGAGGTCATGGCTGATCTGATAATCCTCAACTCGACTTTCCAGACTTTTCCAATTAATCCATTGTCCCCTTCATGATTAAAAATCTGTCTCTCTCAGCCTTGAATATACTGAATCACCCAGCCTTGATAGCTCTCTGCAGTAAAGAAGTCTACAGATTCACTACCCTCTGAGAGAAGAAGATTTAGTATCATTGAACAACAACCAAAGTAATTCTAATCAGAGGGGATGGTAGGACAATGGTGATGTCCTGGATTTGTAAATCAGATGCCTGGATGAATGCAGTGGGGGCATGGGTTCAAATCCCACCTTGGTAGTTGGAGGAGTTTAAATTCAACTACTCCATGAATCTTGGGGAAGGTGTTTGCCATGGTAATGGTGACCATGAAAAACTGCATTATTATTTTTAAAAAAAAGATGTCTAACCCATTTCTGTCCTTCAGGGGAGGAAATCTGCTATGGTTACCCAGTCTGGCCTACCACCAATGTGGTTGACTCTGAAATGACCTAAGAACTCATCAAGTTATAGGTGGTTCACGAGCACCTGCTCAAGGGTAATTAGAGAAGGGTATTAAATGCTGTCAGTGATTCTCACATTCCAAGCATCAATTTTTAAAAAGTGGCTTTAAGAGCACAAATAATAGCCGTGAGGGAAGAGCTTCACTGTCTGGCTTCCAAATTGTATTGTTCCAACTGGCTCTGCTACCATCTCCTCATCTTTCAGTTCAAGTCTCTGTCAAAGCTCAGAGAGGTTACTGACTCGTGCTGACCTGAGCTCTTCGATATTCGGATCTTTGCAGCTGCACCATCTCCTCCTTCTCCAGAGGCACGGATCATCACCAGGTAGCTCATGTCATTGGTAAACGGGATTTGTACCGAGTTCTTTCTGGTTTCTATCATTTTGATTTCTGATTGATCTTCAGCCTTGTACAGTACCTAAAATAACAAGCAGTTTCTTATTAGGATAGTTGTTAAATTGCACAGAAAGGCTTGTATGCATCACCCCTTCTGAACACATCGCACAATATTGTCTCCAGAATTTTACACGTGATCAACTGTTTCTTAAGGTGTGTGTGTGTGTGTGTATATATATGTGTGTGTGTGTCTGTCTGTCTGTGTGTGTTGTGAGTGTGCATATATAATATATATATATATATATATGTGTGTGTCTGTCTGTGTTTTTCAAAGAACACACATTGACTAGGAGAGAGAAAAATATCTTTTTCTTCAAATAGTGTGATGACATCTTTCTTATCCACCAGAATCGCTGCGAGAGACTGTCATAGCCAGTTTTGGAAAATTATGTGTAATTTTGGTCTCCTTCCTATCAGAAGGATGTTGTGAAACTTGAAAGGGTTCAGAAAAGATTTAAAATGATGTTGCTAGGGTTGGAGGGTTTCGGCTATAGGAAGAGGCTGAATAGGCTGGGGCTGTTTTCCCTGGAGCAATGGAGGCTGAGGGTGACCTTACAGAAGTTTATAAGATCATGAAGGGCATAGATAAATAAATAAACAAAGGTTTTTCCCTGGGGTTGGGGGGAAGTACCCAGAACTAGAGGCCATAGGTTTAGGGTAAGAGGGGAAAGATATAAAAGAGACCTAAGGGGCAACTTTTTCACACAGAGGGTTGTATGTGCATGGAATGAGCTGCCAGAGGAAATGGTGGAGGCTGGTACAATTACATCATTTAAAAGGCATCTGGATGGGTATGTGGATATGAAGACTTTAGAGGGATATGGGCCAAGTGCTGGCGAATGGGATGAGATTAGTTTAGCATATGGTTGGCATGGACAAGTTGGACCGAAGGGTCTGTTTCCGTGCTGTACATCTCTATGACTCTATGACAGGGCAGAATCTTTGGCCTGAGAGGGGTGCTGTTGTGGCAGTGGGTAGGGGTCCTGCCTTTGAACCAGGTATTCCCCACTTTAAATCTCAGTCCAGGGCCTGATAGCCAACCAAGATATGTTCACAATGTAGCTCAACAAGTTGAGTATCAACTTGTAAAGCCTTCCAACCCTATGCCAAGAGAGGGAGTAATATAGAACATATAACATTACAGCGCAGTACAGGTCCTTCGGCCCTCGATATTGCGCTGCCCTGTCATACTAATCTGAAGCTCATCCCACCTACACTATTCCATGTACGTCCATATGCCTGTCCAATGACGACTTAAATGCACTTAAAGTTGGCGAATCTACTACCGTTGCAGGCAAAGCATTCCATACCCTAACTACTCTCTGAGTAAAGAAACTACCTCTGACATCTGTCTTATACCTATCTCTCCTCACTTTAAAGTTGGGTCCCCTTGTGTTTGCTGTTCCCATACCTGGAAAAAGGCTCTCCCTGTCCACCCTATCTAATCCTCTGATTATCTTGTATGTCTCTATTAAGTCAGCTCTCAACCTTCTTCTCTCTAATGAGAACAGCCTCAAGGCCGTCAACCTTTCCTCGTAAGACATTCCTTCCATACCAGGCAACATCCTAGTGAATCTCCTCTGCACCCTTTCCAAAGCTTCCACATCCTTCTTATAATGCGGTGACCAGAACTGTACACAATACTCCAAGTGTGGCCGTCCCAGAGCTTTGTACAGCTGCAGCATAACCTCCTGGTTCCGGAACTCAACCCCTCTATTAATAAAGGCCAAAACACTGTATGCCTTCTTAACAACCCTGTCAATCTGGGTGGCAACTTTCAGGGATCTGTGTACATGGACACCGAGATCTCTCTGCTCATCTGCACTCCCAAGAATCTGACCATTAGCCCAGTACTTTGCATTCCGATTACTCCGTCCAAAGTGTATCACCTCACACTTGTCCACATTAAACTCCATTTGCCACCTCTCAGCCCAGCTCTGCATCCTATCTATGTCTCTCTGCAACCTACTACATCCTTCGTCACTATCCACAACTCCACCGACCTTAGTGTCGTCCACAAATTTACTAACCCATCCTTCTAAGCCCTCATCCAGGTCATTTATAAAAATGATGAACAGCAGTGGACCCAACACCGACCCTTGTGGTATGCCACTAGTAACTGGATACCAAGATGAACATGTTCCATCAACTACAACCCTCTGTTTTCTTTCAGCAAACAGTTAATAGTTGAAGAGATTCCTGGTCAGCCAGAAAGAACATTTTTACAAACATGTTTTATAACATGTTTGTAAAATGTACATTGTCACAGCAACTCAGACTCTCTGGGAGGGGGGACAATTGGTTCAGTCAGCTGGGTGAGCAGTGTGGATCAAACAGGCACTAACTGCACAGTGTTCATCTGATCTATTCTGGATGGGGTGGATTCAGGCGTAATATCCTACCATGGATAGAGACCATGGTCCTGTGGGTCAGAGATGCTCTTCGGCCGAGAATTAAAAAGAAGTAACAGAACTGCTAAGCTGACGTCGAATTTTCCAAATCCTACCTTGTATCCATCCACAGCAGATTCATTTTCAAAGGCCTTGACGTGATCCCATTTGATCTTGACCCAGGAGCCAGCTGATCGCCAGGAGATTTTACCTGGTGGGCGGTTTGGAGCTGGGGAACACAAGAAGAGCGAAAAATTAAACTCATGACTTCAAAGTAAAACTGGACCAGATTTACACAAAAGATCCACTTTTGGAAATTCCACATAATCAAACTAGATGAAGTGAACATTTTGGGGACTAAAAATCATTGCCATGATCTACAATTAATACTTTATTTAAAAAGCAGGTGAGTTGCATATAGAGATACCCAGAGTCTCAAGTTATGCATAAACCTCTCGGTATTTGTTTGCAGGTAGTAATTCCTAACACTAAGGGCAAAATAGAATAGACACTACCCCATCCTTCAGCATGTGAACAGATCTCCATAGCCAGGATAATAGATGATAACATTACACAGATATACCAGGGCGAGGTTAAAATGTTTCACTATATATGAAGCCCATTAATAATACTCAGTCATTTGTGAATGACGTTCATAGGGACAGGGGGAGATTTCTGATGGGATTTTATTTTGATGAGGAGGTGCCGGTGTTGGACTGGGATGAAAAAGGTCAGAAGTCACATGACACCAATGTATTGGCTATTTGTGTTGTTTGATAAATACACATATATTTTTGTCCTTGGGTTGTGTTGGCACAGTCGGATTTATTATCCAGAGAATACCACGAGGTTAGTCATTAAGTGTGGGGACTATGGTCACATGCTGGCCAAAGCCATGGGGGAAAATAAACCTTTTCCTGTGCTGACAACAAATGGGTTTTCCTCGAGTGTAGAGTTTCACTGGGAAATGTCAATTGCTGCCTTTTACTCATTTTGTATCCAATGCTTCCTTGTCCTCCTCAGAAATTGCACTGTCCTCCTCAAATCTAGGCACGGGGGACACACGTGCTGATCTTGTGAAGGCCAACTGGAGGGTGCTTGGGAACCATTAACTTTTATGTTTAACAGGGATGAGTGGTTACCCAGAAAACTGGCAAAGTCACAGTCAGCGGAAAAAGTTTTGGGAAGTGAAAAACAAAATAAGACAGTGAAAATGCAAGAGTCAGACTTTAGAACGTGCTTAATTAAAACAAAAAGATTTATGGATGCTGTAAATCAGAAATAAAAACAGAAATTGCTGGAAAAGTACAGCAGGTCTGGCAGTGACTGAAAACATGGAGAAGGTACTGGTCCTGAGGAAGGGTCACCAGACTCGAAATGTTAACTCTGATTTCTCTCCGCAGATGCTGCCAGACCTGCTGAGCTTTTTGAGCAATTTTTGTTTTTGTTAAGAAAATGCCTTTCTGGATTGAGAGGTTTAATCTTCACGGTATATTGTGCTGTTTATGTTATTGAGAATGACTTTCTTCTATTATAAGAATGCAAGTTATCTAGGGGGCTTTGAGTGCTCTGCTTCTGAAGGTTATTAGCTTTATGCATGTGGGTGCTGCCTGTATGTGAGTGGGGAATGCGTGCAGGCAGTGCATGTTTCCGTGTTCTAACATCCACTTTATTGCTACAATGGAATGCTCCCCACTTACCTGAATGAGTGCAGCTCCAACAACACTCCAGAATTTTAACATCATTCAGGGCAAGACAGCTATTTAATTCGCACTCCATCCTCCACCTTCAACTTTCACTCCCTTCACCACCTATGCACAGTACAAACTGCATCTACAGGACACAAGATGCACTGCAATAACTTCCCAAGGCTCCTCAGACGGCATCCATTCATGTGATCTCTGCCATCTAAAATGATAAGGGCAGCAGGTACATGGAAACCTTATTTCCTGTTGGTTCCCCTCTGAGCCACTCACCATCCTGACTTGGAATTGTATCTCTGTTCTTTCACTATCACCAGGTCAAAATTCTGGAAATCCCTTTCTAACAGCTTGGGGCAGCATGATGGCTCAGTGGTTAGCAATGCTGCCTCACAGCGCCAGGGACATGGTTCAATTCCAACCTCGGGCGACTGTTTGGAGTTTGCACATTCTCCCCTTTGGGTGCTCCAGTTTCCTCTCTCAGTGCAAAAATGTGCAGGTTAGGTGGATTGGTCATGCCAAATTGCCCAGAGTTATCCAGGGATGTGTACGGTTAGGTGGATTAGCCATGGGAGATGCAGGAATAGGGTAGGAAGGTGGGTCTGGATGGGATGCTGTTCAGACAGTCAGTCTGGGCTTGTTGGACTGAATGGCCCTTATCCATATTGTGATTGATTCTATGAGCACTGTGGTTCAAGAAAGCAGCTCACCACTACCTTCTCCAGGTTGTCAGTGATGTCCACATCCCCTGAATGAATATTCATTGTAGTAGATTTATTTGGCATTCAGTCATGTTTAGGTTGTGTTCACCAATCACACATTTATACGTGTATCCTTTATCCACATGCCCCTGAACTGAAAAACCAAAGGTGTTTTTGAAAGCGGACCAGAAAAAGTCTATAGGTACTCCAAGTTTAGATTACTTACAGTGTGGAAACAGGCCCTTCGGCCCAATCAGTCCACACCAACCCTCCGAAGAGCCATTTCCCTCCAAACACTAACACTAGTGGGCAATTTTGCATGGCCAATTCACCTGACCTGCTCGAGGAAACCGATGCAGACACAGGGAGAATGTACAAATGCCACACAGACAGTCACCCAAGGCTGGAATCAAACCTGGGACCCTGGTGCTATGAGGCAGCAGTGCTAACCACTGAGCCACCGAGCCCTTTGGAATAAACTTTGCTTGGCCCAAATTGGAAAGATTTTTTGACTCAGTGTGTCAACAGGTTCACTTGGGGCCTTTGGGAAAAAGAACTTTCCTTAGTCGCCACACACGCAGACGACAAGCAACATGAATTCGACTGGGACAACACTACCATTATAGGTCAAGCCAAACAAAGAACAGCCAGGGAACTCCTAGAAGCATGGCACTCATCCACAAACTCCATCAACAAACACATCGACCTGGACCCAATATACCGGCCACTACAGCGGACAGCTGAAACTGACAACCGGAAGCGGCAGGGACAGGCCACTATAAATGCCGGAGGAAACACAACAGAAGCGCTTCACAGGAGGCTCCCAAGCACTGAGGATGTCACCTAGACAGGGGACGAAACGTTTGCAACAAAAATTTCCAGCTCGGCGAACAGAACCACAACAATGAGCACCCGAGCTACAAATCTTCACCCAAACTTTGAACTTTCAGATTTGTTTAGACCAACAGAAACTTTTTACCAATGGACCTGAGGGGACATGAACAAACCTACAGGGGTGAGTTCATCCGAAAACCAAAAATATCCTTTATTCAAAAACTAGTTGGTGCTGAGGTTTTCAGAATTATGATTCTTGAGCTGCACCTTCAAAACTTTTCAAAGGCTTGAATTATGTCTCCCTTTCACTTTCATAAGATCTGAATAAATAAGAACAGCAGGACATTCGGCCCATCTAGCCTGCTCAGCCATTCAATCAGATCATGGTTCATTTGATTGTGGTCTTTTCTGCTTGTCAGTGCTTGAGTCCTTTGTCAAGCAATATCTCATAATTTCTTACAACCTCTCCTGACAGGCAGAAGTTACAGAAGCTTAAACACATGTACCAACTGGTTCAAGACCAGCTTCTTTCCCTGCTGTTAATAGACTTCTGGATGTCTAATGTTGATCTTGTTTGTTGTGCATCTTCTTTGCAGCTGTAACTTCAAATTCCTCGCTCTGTTCTATCACACTATGGTCTTTGTATGGTATGACTTGCCTGTACTGCACACAAAACAAAGTTTTCACTGTACCTAGGTGCATGTGACAATAGTCAATCAAATCAAATAAAAAAATCAATTCAATATATTTTCTCCCATATTCGAACCACCCTCTGCACAAGGAATGTCCTCCCCATTGCTAGTGACTATTTCATATCCAGGAGTAGTTTAGTGCAAGATTTGGCCTTCAGTTCGGTTTGTTCTGCCGCAGGTTATAACATGAGGACACCAGGTCAGTACTCACGTGCTTTCTTTGTGGTGACAGTTGTAGAGAGACTGGGAGGACCACTCCCAGCGCTATTGTAGGCTCTGACTTCCACGTGGTATAGAGTGCTGGGCCTCAGACCCGTGACACGAGCTGACAACTCCAGCCCTGGCGTTCTCTTGCGGTCAGCCGATGCCTTTTTATCGTTGTCTCTCCAATACCTGATCTTTGGATGTGAGAAAGATGGAAAAAACCACAGGGGAGAAAGAAATTGACAAAGATTAGAAGAAAGTAATTTAGTGAAAAACAAATGTTAGGTAAACTGCGTCAGATTGTTTCGAATTAATGTCTCAGAGGGTCATTCTGACTATGCGTCATGGTGTAAAATGGGTCAGTGAAGGGAGGCAATGGTCTAGTGGTATTGGCACGAGCCTAGTAACCCAGGGACCTGGGTAACCTTGAGACTGTAAGTAATGGAAACAGGAGTAAACCATTCAGCCTTTGAGCCTGTTCTGTCATTCAATTGGATTATGGCTGATCTGAGATTCCTGCCTTTCCCTGAAACCCTTGATTCCCCAACTGATTGAGTCCATCTCAGCCTTGGATATACCCAAGGATTCTGCCCCACAGCTCTCTGTGGCAAGGGGTTCCAAAGACACTCAACTCTCTGAGAGAAGAAATTCCTCCTCATCGCATCTTAAATGGGCTCCCCTTAATTCTGAGAATATTTTGGGATTCATGGCAGATGGTGGAATTTGAACTCAGTAACAAACCTGGAATTAAAAATCAATTGTCATTAAAAAAAAGACCAATGCAGTTTACTCATGTCATTGAGGGGTGGAATCTACTGCCCTTACCTGACCTGGCCCAAAGTTGACTCCAGATCCACGGAAATGTGGTTGACACTAAAATGACTGAGAAAGACACTCAGTTGTGACCAAGGTCAATTAGGGATGACCAGAAAATGCTAGCTCAGCCAGCGACACCTACAACTCACGAGTGAATTAAAAAAAACAAAGATGCTGGAAATGAACTTTGGTCTGATTTTTAATCAATCTGTTCAAACGTTATGACATATGTCTGGGGGAGATGGGACTTGAACCCAGACATTCTAGAGCAGAGGAAGGGATGTTACCCTTGCACTATAAGAGCTACTTTCCAATTGTGTCATTAAGACAGTCCACTTGATTGGCATTCCATCCACAACCTTCAATATTCACTTACTTCACCACAGTCACACAGAGGAGGCAGTCTGTACCAGCTACAAGGTGCATTGTAATAGCTTACTCAAAAGCACTTCCTAAACCCACAACCACTACCATCTAGAAAGACAAGATGAATGGGAATGGTATCAACTGCAAGTTTCCCTCCAAGCCACCCACTGACTTGGAAATATATCATGATGTGGTGGTGCCAGTGTTGGACAAGGTCAGAAGTCACATGACACCAGGTTATAGTCCAATAGGTTTATTTGAAATCACCAGCTTTCACAGAACCTGACCTCAGGGACAGCGCTTCGAAAGCTGGGTGACTTCAAATAAACCTGTTGGACTATAATCTGGTATCATGCGACTTCTGACCTTGGAAATATATTACCCTTCCTTCAGTGTACCTGGGTGATCCTCTGGGAATTCCTTTCTAATGGCACACTTGGCATCCCTATATCCCAAAGACTGCAGCAGTTCAAGAAGGCAGCTCACCACCACCTTCTCCAAGGAGTAGGCCATCTGATTTCCAGATTTGGAGTTGTTCTTTCACAATAATGAAAAAAATTGCATTTCAAACTTGCTTTTCAATATTCCTTAGTTCTCTGTTTACAAAATGTAAATAACCCTACCGACAGCCATAGTGACTGATGTCATCGGTTATATTCTCTGGGGAATTGCTCTGTCTGAGTCATTGGTTTCTGTTGATGTTGGATCCAGTCTTTGCCTTGGTGCTGGATTTGTTTTGGCCTGGCTGTGAGTTTTACAGCATAACACAATACTATCAACAGGAACAAAGTGATGTCACCTATCTGTGTGCAGAGGCACATTAGCACTACCTGGATTCCTGTTGAATCACCGTGCTCTTGTTTACCTGTGTGTAGATGACTGTAGTCGCTGTCCTGAATGGCAGCTTGCATGGGGATCACACACTGCATTGTCATTTAGTGCGTTATCACGGGCTTTGGAAATTCCTCTGAGCTCCTGCGACGTGAATTTATCCGAAGCATGGTGAGAAACTGTCAAGAGTGACTGGGAGGATTTTTTGTCCACATCCCTGTACAATGCTGTTTCTTTTGCTTCCAGCTAACACTGCCTCCTGCACATTGAGATATTACTCTGGGGTATCTCAGGCAGCAGCATGTCACTGCAGACATGTTGTCCCTGAGGCTCCAATCACTAAATGAGACACTTCAACTTCTTTTGTACTACAACACTCCTTTATTTACATCAATACTCAAAAAGTTATCAATCAAAAAGATAACTCAAAAAGTTATCCTCAGTGCTTGGGAGCCTCCTGTGAAGCGCTTCTGTGATGTTTCCTCCGGCATTTATAGTGGTTTGAATCTGCCGCTTCCGGTTGTCTGTTCCAGCTGTCCGTTGCAGTGGTCGGTACATTGGGTCCAGGTCGATGTGCTTATTGATTGAATCTGTGGATGAGTGCCATGCCTCTAGGAATTCCCTGATTGTTCTCTGTTTGGCTTGTCCTATAATAGTAGTGTTGTCCCAGTCGAACTCATGTTGCTTGTCATCTGAGTGTGTGGCTACTAAGGATAGCTGGTCATGTCGTTTCGTGGCTAGTTGGTGTTCATGGATGCGGACCGTTAGCTGTCTTCCTGTTTGTCCTATGTAGTGTTTAGTGTCCTACTATTGTAGGACAAGCCAAACAGAGAACAGCCAGGGACTTCCTAGAGGCATGGCACTCATCCACAGATTCAATCAATAAGCACATCGACCTGGACCCAATATACCGACCACTGCAGCGGACAGCTGGAACTGACAACTGGAAGCGGCAGATTCAAACCACTGTAAATGCCGGAGGAAACATCACAGAAGCGCTTCACAGAAGGCTCCCAATCACTGAGGATGTCACCTAGACAGGGGACGAAATGTCTGCAACACAAATTCCCAGCTCGGTGAACAGAACCACAACAACGAGCAGCCGAGCTACAAATCTTCTCCCAAACTTTGAATTCTGTCCCTGCCCCCAACAACACCCACACCCTCCACCCCCACACCCCAACCCCATACCTGTCAATCAGATCCCCCCCCGAGCCTTATGACAGAGTCATGTGATCAGTTACATCTTCATGTTTCACAAAGCGCATTTGACCACATACAGAACACCCAGTTCAATGGGAAAAGGGATTGACCAATCAGCAACTCACCTCGTAGCCCAGAAGAATACCATTCATGGTGACCTGTTCGACAGCACGCCAGCTCACCTCGATTTCAGAAGAGGTCAGGCTTTGGGCTGATACCTCAGAGGGGGCAACGCTTGGTTCTGAGGGGAGCGAGAAAGATTGGTGAGTAGTTTGTTGAGAGATGAATGTGAAGAGTAGTGGACCATTAGACTGTACAATGAGTGGCCTCCGTGCTGTGGACAGGACGCATTATGTGATTTACATTTCCAGCATTCACCCTCTTGGCGAACAGTTCAGGGTGGTGTGAGGCAATGGATGTCCATTTGGTCTTACTGCCTTCTGTTATGATTCCTCATGCTGAAGCAGCATTCATTGTCCATCATGTCCAATTCTTGAAGCCACTCTTTAGGAAGAATGACAAGGCTTTGGAGAGGATGCACAAGGGATTTGCTAGAAATGGATGACCACAATCAGGAATTTGGGAGCAGAAAAGTAGGCCATTCAGCCCCTTGAGCTTGCACTGCCATTCTAAATCATTATTGATCATGTACCTCAACGCCATATTCCTGCATTATCCCCATATCTCTTGATGTAATTAGTAACTAGAAATCTATCAATCTCCCACTAAACTTACTCAATGATTGAACATCCACAGTTCCTCCGAAGACTGGTCATCTTCTAGTAAAGAGGTTCTTCCTCATCTCAGTCCTAAATTCCCTCTCTTTTACTCTAACACAATGTTCCCTAATTCTAGACCCCACAATCAGGGATTACCTGGAGAGGTAACCTGGGGATAGCAGGACAATACCTGGAGAGGTGACCTGGGAATAGCAGACGTTACCTGGAGAGGTAACCTGGGGATAGCAGGACGTTACTCGGAGAGATAACCTGGGGATAGCACGATGTTATCTGGAGAAGTAGCCTGGGGATAGCAGGAAGTTACTTGGAGAGATAACCTGGGGATAGCAGGAAGTTACCTGGAGAGGTAACCTGGGGATAGCAGGACGTTACCCGGAGAGATAACCTGGGGATAGCAGGACGTTACCTGGAGAGGTAAGCTGGGGATAGCAGGACGTTACTCGGAGAGATAACCTGGGGATAGCACGATGTTATCTGGAGAAGTAGCCTGGGGATAGCAGGATGTTACCTGGAGAGGTAACCTGGGGATAGCAGGACGTTACCTGGAGAGGTAACCAGGGGATAGTAGGACGTTACCTGGAGAGGTAACCAGGGGATAGTAGGACGTTACCTGAAGAGGTAACCAGGGGATAGTAGGACGTTACCTGGAGAGATAACCTGGGGATAGTAAGACGTTACCTGGAGAGGTAAGCTGGGGATAGTAGGACGTTACCTGGAGAGATAACCTGGGGATAGCAGGATGTTACCTGAAGAGGTAACCAGGGGATAGTAGGACGTTACCCGGAGAGGTAACCTGGGGATAGTAGGACGTTACCTGTAGAGGTAAGCTGGGTGTCGAGGAAGTTACCTGGAGAGACTGGAGATGCTGGGAAGGTGGTGCTGGGAGAAGGAGTGGGCAGTTTGTAAAGATGCTCAAAACTTTGCAGGGTTTTGACAGAGTAAGTAAGGAGAACCGGTGTCCCCTGAGAGAAAGGTCAGTAAGCCGTGGACCACAGGTTTAATCTAAATCATGTCCAGGTGGAAAATGTGGAGAATTTTGATATTTGGTGCACATAACCTGGATTGCACTCCTGATAGGCTGGTGGAAGCAGACTCAATTGCCTCATTGAAATGGAAATCGGATTAATATCTGATTGGGAGAAAATTGTTGAATGATGGTGAGAGGATCATTGAAAGATTACAAAATAGGAGGCCATTCAGTCTATCTTACAATTCTGGCTGTCTGTAAGAGCAATTCCATTAGTCTCGCTCCCTTGCCCTCACTCCACAGCCCTGTAATCATTTCTTGCACTTTATTCAATTCAATTTGGAAAGAAAAAAAATGGAATCTGCTTCTACCATATTCCCAGGCAGTGAATTCCAGATTGCAACCTCTTGCTGAATAAAAATACTTTACCCAATTTCACCTTTGCTAATCACCTTAATTCAGTGTCTTATAGGTCTTGACCCCTCTGTCAATGGGAATACAGTCTCCTTACCTACTGTGCTCAGACCCCTCGCTGTCAAATTTTCCTTTACCATTCTGTTCTCAATGGAGAACAACTCCAGCCTCTCCAACTCATCCATGCCTTTGAAATCTCTATCTCAATGAAGAGCATGCAATTGGACCGATTGGATAGCTCACTTCAAGAGCCAGTCCAGAAATAATGGGCTGAACTGCCTCCTAACATGCTGTAATTCTCTGAATAAATTGTCCAACTGTATGGGAAGAAAGATAAAAACATAGGAACAGGAGTAGACCATTCCGCCCCTCAAGCCTTCTCTACCATTCAGTCGGATCATGGCTGATCATCCAACTCAGTCCCCTGTTTCTGCTTTTGCCTCACATCCTTTGACCCCTTTAGCCCTGAGAACTATATCTAATGCCTTCTTGAAAACACTCAATGTTATGGCCGTGACTGCTTTCTGTGGCAGACAATTCTACAGGCTCCCCACTCTCTGGGTGAAGACTTTTTTCCTCGTCTTAGTCCGACCCGTATGCTTGAGACTGTGGACTCCTTGGTCACTGGGAACATCCTTCCAGTGTTTGACCTGTCTAAATGTAAATGATGTTTTGAAATTCAGGACTTGAGCGCTGGTAACTTCAGAGGGATGGGATCATCAGGCTTACCTTCCTCTGCAGAGTAGACAATCGCACTCTGACTGTACGGCCCCTGCCCTTTATTGTTAAAGGCCTTCACCTTCACTTCGAATCGGCTGTATGATGCAATTGTATCATTCCGGTAAACGTATCGTGAGGAATCAGCTCCCAGAACCTTTGCATTTTTCCAGTCCTTTGTCCCTTCTTTTCGGAATGTGATGATGTAACCAAAACCATCACCGTTCTGGTACTCACGTGGCACGGGCTGAAATGAATCCATTATTAAATAGGGAAGTCAACATTTAGAAGTGATGTCTAGATGCCAGTGTTGGACTGTGGTGGACAAAGTTAAAAATCAGACAACATCAGATTATAGTCCAACAGGTGTATTTGGAAATACTTGCTTTCGGAGCACTGTTCCTTGTACCTTATGAAGGAGCAACGCTCTGAAAGCTTGTACTACCAAATAAATCTGTTGGACTATAACCTGGTGTTGTGTGATTTTTAACGTTTAGAGAGGCATTTCAAACCCTCATCCCCACCCAGAGGAAGCCCTGTGGCTCAATGGTTAGCTCTGCTGCCTCACAGCACTGGGGACCCAGGTTCAATTCCAGCCTTGGGTGACTGTCTGTGTGGAGTTTACACAGTCTTCCCGTATCTGCGTGGGTTTCCTCGCACAGTTCAAAGGTGTGCAGGTTAGGGGGATTGGCCAAACTAAATTGTCTATTATGTGCAGGGTAGGTGGGTTAACCATGGGAAATGCAGAGATGGAGTGGGGGTGCTTTTTCGAGGGTTGGTGTGGATTAAATGGCCTGCTACCATACTGGGGGGAGGGGGGTTTCTATGATTCTATGGGGCCCCTGCTTCGCCCAGAGGAGCTGTTCTTTACTTGTGCCAGTGATTCTAGCCTCATCTCTAACATTTGTCTGTGATCCATCAGTGACTTTCAAATAGGCATTTCAGTGTGTGCTTGAATCACAGGCACATCACAAGTGAAGGTGAAGCAAGAGCAGAAATTGCTGGAGAAACTCAGCAGGTCTGGCGGCATCTGTGGAGAGAGAAACAGAGTTAACATTTCAGATCCAGTCCAGGCCAGAAATTTCTGCTTTGTTCCAGATTCCCAACGTCTTTGTTTTATTTTGGATGAACGTGGCATCCTCCAATATCCAAACTTACAGGCATCTCTCAGCCAAAGGGCCTGGCGTCCAGGAACTGCCTGAAGCTTTCTTTTCCAGATCCCATAAATGCTGAAACCAAATCTAGAGGTTCAGCATTTCATAATGATCAGGTGAGTCTGACCAGATGGGTCTCTTTAACTTTGAAAGGAGAAGATGAAGAGGTGACCGAATCGATTCACAGAATGGTATTGGCACAGTTAGGTCCTTCAGCCCACTAAATCCATGCCAGTTCTCTCAAAGAGCAGTTCAGCTCATCCCATTCCCTTTTCCTTCCCACAATCCTTTTTTTTCATTTCAGGTAATTCCATGGCTTGAGTTCAGCTCTGCACATTGGAGAGTTGTCTATCCTTGACATTGCTGATAGTTTGTGACCTGTAACAGTTTCTCCTTACCTAATAATGGCTTGTCTCTGGCCCCAATAGGTTTCTGCAAACACTTTTCTTTATACAATTGGACAAAATCCTATTCTCTCTCATTCCCCCACTAGTGCAGACTATTCCATCCTTTCATCACAATCTCTTGCACATGATAGCTGATGTCACTGTTACACTGTGATATATCGCTGTCTCCATAAGACCATACAACATAGGAGCAGAAATTAGGCCATTCAGCCCATTGAGTCTGGAGCGATATATTTCCTTTGGTCCAACCAGTCCATGCCGACCATAATCCCAAACCGAATTACTCCCACCTGCCTGCATTTGGCCCATATCCCTCCAAACATTTCTTATTCATGTACTTATCTAAATGGCATTTAACTGTTGTAACTGTACTTGCATCCATCACTTCCCCTAGAAATTTATTCCACACATGAACCACCCTCCACTTAAAAGAAAAATTGTCCCTTATGTCTTTTTAAAATCTTTCCCCTCGCACCTTAAAGACATGCCCCCTGGTCTTGAAATCCCCTACCCTAGGGAAAAGACCCTTGTCATTCACCTTACCTATATCCAACATGATTTTATAAACACAAAGGTTAGAATGTGGAACTTGCTACCGTAGAGAATGGCAGAGATGAGAGTATAATTAATATAACGGGAAGTTGATAAGTACATGGATAGAAAGGAGTGGAAGCTGATCACGAGCTGATAAGGTGAGATAAAATAAGGAAAAAGACCACAAAGTCATTGCTCTATGGGGCAAAGTATTCAGGCAACCTTTAGCCTCATTTGTGATTTTTTTTTGTATTTGTATATTTGTCCCTGATGTGTTGGCAAGAAGGAAGAGTCATTAAAGGCCTTGCCTTTCACTGTTGAAAACAAAGGAATTACTTTTGTCTAGAATCTCTGCTTCTAATCTATATCTTGTGGTTTTCAGTTGGAGCGCCTTCCCACTGTGAGCCTGGGATCCTCCCAGTTCCAGATGTGAACCCCTTTTAATACATACCATCCACAACATGGTCACCTCGTGCTGATCTCCACCTCCTCCACTAATGTTTGATGGAGCAACTGTTGGAGCTAGGAAACACAAATTGGAATACACTTAACTGTAAGCAAGGAGCTGTCTAAGAGACCATATCCAGCATCAAGATAAACAACAGCTTCATTTGGCTCATGATGTATTCTTGGCTGAGAGGTTGGGTATCCATTAGACTAATGGCACATCTGAGCCCCAAGGAAAACATTACTAGTTTGACAGATCTAGTTCTCTGCTGCCATTAACACAATTCAGCAAACTTGGTTTTAACCAGCATCTTAACAACTGGCACTCTTGATTTACTGGCAAATATTGTTTACCTCAAATACTGTGATCTATGAGTATTTATGCTGCACTATATTTTTATTGCTTGCTGTGTGGTTTTTCATTGATGTTAGAAGGTGTGTTGATGATCTTACATAGATGTTTTAAAAGATGCTGATGTCTTAGTCAGGGTTTACTCTGGTTATGTGTACCTCCTGATTATCTGGAATATTTGATAAACCAGCACATGCCTGGTCCCAATGATGCCAGTTAACAAAAAAAATCTGCTGCATTTATTTACACAAAATTGAAGTTTCGAGTGCCTGCAGCATCTGCTGTGATATTTGAAGGTCCTTGATAATTGGCTTTCCAATGCCCTGTAGTTAAAGGACCTGTTTTTAAAACATAGCAAGAAACCATGAATGACTTTTTTAAGGCATTTTTTTACTGAAGCTATTTCACTATAGAATTCAGTGGTTATATACAGAGTACAGTGAGTCAGTGGGCATGGAAATGCAATAATTGGGTATGGGGGACAAAAGAGCCATGAAAGAGGTGAGTAGAGAGGCATAAGTGGCATGAATTATTTTTTTATTTATTCATTTTTGGGATGTGGGAGTTGCTGATTGGGCCAACATTTACTGTCCATCCCTAGTTGCCCCTTAAGAAGGTGGGGGTGAGCTGCCTCTTTGAACCGCTGCAGTCCACCTGCAGTGGGTTGATCCACAATGCCCTTAGGGAGGGAATCCCAGGATTCTGACCCAGCAAGAGTGAAGGAACAGCAATATATTTGCAAGTCAGGATGGTGAGTGGCTTGGAGGGGAACTTGCAGGGGGTGGTGCTCCCATGTACCTGCCTCCCTTGTCCTTCTAGATAGAAGTGGTCATGGGCTTGGTGGGCAGCACGGTGGCACAGTGGTTAGCACTGCTGCCTCACAGAGCTAGAGACCTGGGTTCAATTCCCGCCTCAGGCGACTGACTGTGTGGAGTTTGCACGTTCTCCCCGTATCTGCGTGGGTTTCCTCCGGGTGCTCCGGTTTCCTCCCACAGTCCAAAGATGTGCATGTCAGGTGAATTGGCCATGCTAAATTGCCCGTAGTGTTAGGTAAGGGGTAAATGTAGGGGTATGGGTGGGTTGCGCTTCGGCGGGGCGGTGTGGACTTGTTGGGCCGAAGGGCCTGTTTCCACACTGTAAGTAATCTAATCTAATCTAATGGAAGGACAGCATTCTTTGGTGAATTCTGCATATATCTTGTAGATAGTACATACTCTGCTGCTACTTAGCATTGGTGGTGGAGGGAGTGGATGCTTGTGGATGTAACACCACCAAGAGGGCTGCTTTGTCCTGGGTGGTGTCAAAGTTCTTGAGTGTTGTTGGGGTTGCAGCTGACTTGTGCCTTGTAGATGCTGAACAGGCTGTGGGGAGTCAGGAGAAGAGTTTCTTGTCACAGTATTCCCAGCTTCTGACCAGTTTCGCAGCCACTGCATTTATGTGGTGAGTCCAGTTGAGTTTCTGATCAATGATAACTCCCAGGATGTTGATAGAGGGGGATTCAGTGATGGTAACACCACTGAATGTCAAGGGGCGGTGGTTAGATTGTCTCTTGGTGGTGATGGTCATAGCCTGGCATTTGTGTAGTATGAATATTACTTGTCACTTGTCAGACCAAGCCTGGATATTGTCCAGATCTTGCTGCATTTGAATATGGACTGCTTCAATGTCTGAGGATTCAGGAATGATGCTGAACATAGTGCAATCATCAGCGAACATCTCCACTTCTGACCGTAATGATGGAGGGGTCATTGATGAAGCAACTGAAGATGACTGGACTTAGGACATTACCCTGAGGAACTCATACAGAGATGTCCTGGAGCACAGATGACTGGTACAGGGCAAATGTGTATGGCGGGGTCAGAGTGGGGTTTTGTGGTGGGGTGTGAGTGTGTTCAAGGGGTAGGATTAGGGGACATTCATTTCATTATTATCATTGAAGTGAAGCCCCACAGCTTCAAACCAAGCCTTTAAAACAGCCCACGCTGGTGTGTGTGAACCCCAGAGCCTGTCTCTGAAAGATTTCCCAGTTCAGCTGCCCTGACTGCAGCCCACTGCCATTTCTATTCTTGAGCACACTTTGCCTCAAAGTGACTGCGTCAAGCTCCAGGAACTTTACTGACTCCCTCTACCACCTCGGAGATGAAAATCCACCTGAGAGCACTCTCTCTTTCTCTTTCTCTCCACTGATGCTACCTGATCTGCTGAGTTTCCAATTCCCAGCACCTACAGCTTTTTTTTTACCCTTTGTTGCAGAGTGCCAACGGTGGCTGGGGTCCTCCGCGTTTGTATCAAGTTTCTGTAAAAAGCCATTATGGGGTCACAACTGGAGGCTGGTGGTGCCAAAAGCGAGGCTACTTACCAGCTTCTCTGGTGCGTATCGTTTGTGAGGGCAGGCTGGGGTCACCGGTCCCCAGGATGTTCTTCGCGATGACTCGGAATTCATAATCCATCCATGGCGTGAGGTTGATTACCCAGGCTGTCTCCGCATTGCCCTCGATGTGTTGCGGAACTTGTCAGGTGCAGTTCAAAAGGGAAGAGTTAGACATTGGCCACTGCACAAATTGGAACAAAACCTGCATTTCCAGCTTGGGGACACAGCAACCTTCTGGACTCAAAATCGAGTTCAATAACTTTAGGGCTCAAGCTCTCCCGTATCCTTACCCCAATCCCCACACACCAAGCCTTGTTATCACATTGTCTGCTGTTACACACCACCCACTGTTAGCCACTAACAGTCCCCATTAACACCTGTTCACCCTCCGAGCTAGATCACTGCCCACTCTCTCCAACTATTCTCTCTCTCTGGGCTCTATCCCCAATCACCTATCATTTACTCCCTAACCCCCTCCCCCCACCCTATCTTCTGCAATAAAAATGACACTTTCCTAGCTACCATCAGTTCTGAGGAAGGGTCACGGGATCTGAAATGTTAACTCTGATTTCTCTCCGCAGATGTTGCCAACCTTCTGAGCTTTTCCAGCAATTTCTGTTTTTGCTTCTGATTTACAACATCCACGTTACTTTCAGTTTTTACTGAAAACCTGCATCTACTGGTGAACAAATGTCTTCTGAGCCATTAATGAAGAGCAAGATCCCAGTTACTGCTTCTAGTTCGGATCATCTGTGGCTCAGTGGGTAGCCCCCTCGCTTTGGAGCGAGAATGCCATGTGCTCCCCCTCCAGAAAGCTGAGCATTGCATCCAGACTGGCACACCCAGTCGTGGGGTGAGTACCACACTATTGCAGATGCCACCTTCCAAATGATTGATTGAATCGACACTCCAGTTCTCCACTTACGTGGATGTAAGAGATCCTACTGCAAAATTGTGAGGATAAGCAAGGGAATTCTCTCTGGGGTCCCCGGCCTCCAACCAAAAAAAAACATGGCATTGCTAGTTGTTGGACCTTGTTGTGTGCAATTTGACTGCTCATTTTCCTACATTGCATTTCACATTGACTGCACTTCAGAAGGCACTTAAATGACTGACAAGGGCTGCGGGATACTCTGAGGCTGTGAACGGCGCTACACAAATGCAAGCCACTCTGTTGCCTGTCAAAGCTGCTACCACTATGGGCTACATCTGCCAGGAACCCCCTTCCCCTTCATGGCCAAATGCTCCTGAAGAGCATGTAGGTGGGAAGGCCAGGACAGCAGAGAGGTGGGGTTGGGTTTAGCTGCAATGCCTACACTTGGTGATCAGTTCTCAGCGCTTACATCCAAATTTTATCTCCTTGGGGCAATTTGTTCATGGGGCTAAAACCCCAGGATGTCTTTGGCACTAGGGGCCAGGGAAATGTCAACTTGAATGGAGTGGGGAGGTGGGTGGGGGGATTGGGGGGGGGAGGTGGAGGTGGGAGTTGAGAGGGGAGGTGAGCAGATGTGTGTTCCCTAGGAATATCACAGTCAGTGATTTTCACAAACGGTGAAAACAGCTAACTGTGCCACGAACAATATGTGACTGCGTACTGTGCCGCACAGACACACTGCACATTTTTTTCAGCTGAACGAGTATTGGAGTTGCAGTGGGCGGAAAGATGCACAATATTTATCATGTGGATAATCAAATTTGCAAAAGTGTGAAAGTGAACTGCAACATTTAACTTCTTAACTTTGTTTTCCTTATTTTTCTGTAACTCAGTACCTTTGTGCCCGAAATGGTGTTGTAGTGACAACTTGCAAACTTTTCATTATACTTCTGTGAGTACATGTAAGAATAAAGCTAATTCAATTCAATTTTACTTCAACAAACTCAGAGAACACTAGAGAAACCCAGCAGGTCTGGCTGCATCTGTGGACTGAGAAATGGAATTAATTTTTCTAGGTCTTCTTCAGACGTGCAGCATTCTTTCAGCATTCCACAACATAGAACATAGAACAGTACAGCACAGTATAGGCCCTTCAGCCCTTGATGTTGTGCCAACCTTCTATCCTACCCTCAAATCAAAATAACCTACATACCCTTCATCTTACTATCATCCATGTGCCTCTCCAAGAGTCACTTAAATGTCCCTAATGTCTCTGACTCCACTACCACCGCTGGCAGTGAATTCCATGCACCCACCACTCTCTGTGTAAAGACCTGACCTCTGACATCTCCCCTAAACCTTCCTCCAATCACCTTAAAATTATGTCCCCTCATGATAGCCATTCTCTGTGTTAAGTTCCCATTTCTAGCATTGGCAGTATTTTGAATTGAATTGAATTTATTGTCACGTGTATACTGAGACACAGTGAAAAGCTTTGTTTTGCGAGCAATACAGGCAGATCAGAGTTAAGTAGCATAGGTAAGTAAATATTAGGTAAACAGCAGCAAAAACAAAAACACAGGTAGAGGTGAGTGTTAAGAGTTTGTGAGTCCATTCAGTATTTTAACAACAGTAAGGTAGAAACTGTTTTAAACCGGCTGGTGCGTGTGCTCAGGCGTCTGTACCTTCTCCCTGATAGTAGAGGTTGTAGAAAAGCAATGCCAGGGTGGGATGGATCTTTGAGAATGCTGGCAATGATTTTACTGGACATTGCTAACTACCTGCCCCAGTTCCATTGAGACACCTTGTGTGCCTGCAGTGAGAGACAGTTCCAATTGATTCAGGGTTCCGCATTCTGATGTTAGGCTCCGATTTTCAAAAATAAAATGGGGGCCTTATTTGCCAAAAACCAGCGACTCAAAAAGTGTCAGTTCAGAAAGGTGAGGCCACAATTGGAGTATTGTGTGCAGTTCTGGTCAGCACATCACAGGAAGGTCAGAACTGCTCTGGAGAGAGTGCAGAAATGATTTACCAGAATGTTGCCAGAGCTGGAGAATTGTATGTAGGAGGAGTGATTGGAGAGGTCAGGGTCATTTTCCTTGGAACAGAGAAGGCTGAGGGTTGAAACGATTGAGGTCTTGGATTCATACAGGATGAAAATAGACCTTTTGGTCCAACCAGTCCATGCTGACAATGTTCCCAAACTAAACTAGTCCCACCTGCCTGCACTTTGCCCATATTCCTCCAAATATTTCCTATTCACATACTTGTCTAAATGTCTTTTAAATGTTGTAACTGTACCTGCATCCACCACTTCCTTTGGAAATTCATTCCACACACAAATCACTGTCTGTGTAAAAAGATGTCCCTCATATATTTTTAAAATTTCCATTTCCAGCAACGTCCTAATAAATCTGGTTTATTAATATCCTTCCTATAACAGGGTGTCCAAAACTGCACACACTACTCCAGAAGAGTAGACAAGAGCAACCTGTTTCCCTTGGCAGAGAGTTCAAAAACCAAGGGTCAGAGATTCACACTGAATGGCAGAAGGATTAGAGAGACTTGAGGAAAAACTTTCTTACACAGAGGGTGGTGGGTGTCTGGAATTTGCTGCCTGAGTTGCTGAGACCCTAAACTCTTTCAAATAGTACCTGGATCTGCACCTTAAGTGCTTTACACTGCAGGGCTATGGGCCGTGTGCAGGAAGATGGGATTAGAAAGGTTATTGGGATGTCTTTGTGTTAGCATAAACCAGTTGGGCCAAATGACCACCTAACCCTAACCATATCGCTTCTAATAGTTCCATGCCTCTAGTTGCCAGGAATGTAATGCAGGGAAAGATGGGGAGGCACATGTGTGGTGTTTCAACTACTTGATGGGCAGGAGGCATTGACAAACCTCAGTAGGTGCATTCCTGGAGGTTTCATCACATGCCCTCAAAACAACTTCCCTTCCCTCTCAGGAATTGTTGGAGAAACTCAAGTTTGGCAGCAACAATGGAGAGAAAGCAAAGTTAATGTTTCGAGTCCAACAACGCTTTTTCCTTTCCCTATGTCTGCATCAATAAAAGAAAGGGATTTATATCATGTTTCTTCGTAACCATCGAATGTCTCTAAGAGCTTTACAACCAATTAAGCACATTTGAAGAGTAATCACTGTTGTAATTTGGGAAACACTGCAGTCAATTTGTGCTCAGCCAAGAATCCACTGTTCAGCTGCCACTCCTCCGACCTAGCTTACTGCATCCGGTGATCCCAATGTGGTCTTCTCGATATCGGTGAGACCAAACGTAAACTATGGGCATATTTCGCTGAGCATCTCAGCTGGGCCCTCAGGGGCTGACCTGACCTTCCAGTCACCGCCCACGTCAATTCCCCTTCCCACTCCCTCTCTGATCTGACCATCCCTGGCCTCCTCCATTGCCACAGCGAATCAGACCGCAAATTGGTGGAACAACACCATATCTTCCGCCTGGACAGCCTGCAGCCCGGAAGACTCTTGATTGAATTCTCAAATTTCAATTAACCTTCCAACCCATCCCCCGATTTCCTTTCCAGCCCCTCCTCCTCGTACCATTCCTCTGACCACCCCTTCCTTCCAGCCACCAACCAGGTTAATTCCTCCCATTGACCAACCGGGCTACACTCTCTACCTGTGTTCATCCCGCCCATTCATCCGTCTCCCCACCCAAAACCCTCCCCAACACACCCGCCCCTTTATCTGCAGCTGACCTTACACCTACCCCCCCAGTCCTGAGGAAGGGTTATGCCCGAAACATTGACTTCTCTACCTCCTGATGCTGCCTGGCTTGCCGTGTTTTTCCAGCTTCCTGCTTGTTTACTTTGGATTCCAGCATCTGTTTCTAACTAAGAATCCACAGACAGCAATATGATAACATAAGAACACATAGACAGTGTGGTTAAGTAGGCATTTAGCATGCTTGCCTTCATTGCTCAGACTTTTGAGTAAAGGAGTTGGGATGTCATATTGAGGTTGTACAGGACTTTGGTGAGACCTCTTCTAGAGTACTGTGTCCAGTTCTGGTCGCCCTGTTATAGGAAGAATATTATTAAGCTGGAGAAAATATTTACTAGGATGTTGCTGGGAATGAAGGGATTGAGTTATAAGGAGAGGTTGAACAGGCTGGGATTTTTTTCACTGGAGCATAGGAGATTGAGGTTTATAAAATCATGAGGGGTATAAATAAAGAGAGTGGCAGGTGTATTTTCCCGAGGGTGGGGTATTTCAAGACGGGGCATTATATTTTTAAGGTGAGAGGAGACAGGTGTAAAAAAACATGAGAGGCAACTATTTTGCAGACACTGTAGTTTGTGTGTGCAATGAATTTTCAGAGGAAGAGGTGGATGCAGATACAGTTACAATGTTTAAAAGACATTTGGATAAGTTCATAAATAGGAAATGTTTGGAGGGATATAGGCCAAGTTCAGGCAGTGGGGAATGGTTTAGTTTCGGAACATGGTCGGTATGGACTGATTGGACCAAAGGGTCTCTTTCGATGCTGTCTGACTCTATAATTCGATGACTATAAGAAATAGTAGCAAGTTAGGTCCTTCATCCCCTCAAGCCCACCCTACCCCACCATTCCATAAGATCATGGCTGATCTGTCCCAGGCTTCGACTCCTCTACTATGAAAGCTCCTCATAGCCTTCAACTCCTCGATAGTTCAAAAATCTAACGCCCTCCTTTTTAAATACTACCAGTGATCTAACCTCCACAGCTCTCCAGGGTACAGAGTCCCAGATATTCATTACTCTCTGGGAGATGAAATTCCTTCACATCTCACTTTGAAAATAACATCCCTTATTCTGTAACTACATCCCAAGAGAGTTCAAGAGAGTCCGACTAGTGGAAACATCTACCCTGCCGAAATCCCTCAGGATGGTCGGATATTTATTTTTATAATTCTGGATAAATATTGGAATGGACACTGGGGATAACTCCCCTGTTCGTCTGGCATCAGTGGGATCTTTTATATCTGAGCAGGCAGATGGGGTCTTGGTTTAACGTGTCATCTGAAAAATCACAACTCCAACATTGCGGCCTGCTCTCATTGCTGGGGTGGTGGTGGTGTAGTGCTAACATCACTGGACCAGTGATCCCCACTGGAAGAGGCCTCACCAAAGTCCTGTACAACCTCAATATGACATCCCAACTCCTTTACTCAAAGGTCTGAGCAAAGAAGGCAAGCATGCTAAATGACTACTTAACCACACTGTCTACAGTGACGCAAACTTCAAAGAATTATGTACCTGAATCTCTCGGTCTTTCTGCTCTGCAACGCTGCCCAAATTCAACATGGATGCATAACCATTGTTGTACAACCCAATCAATTCATTAACTTCTTCTGTGGAAGGAAGTCTGGTCTACTTTTGACTTCAGACCCACAGCAATGTGGTTGCCTCTTTGGGCAAATATGAGTGGACAATAAACACTGGCCCAGCCAATGACACCCACAATCTCATTGACACATTACAAAAAAAAGGTTATTGCAGAAGTGTTACTGTACAGAAGGAGGTCATCCTATCTACACCAGTGCTTCAACTGAGCATCATTATCCAGTGCTCATTTCTTGCTTTGTCCCCATACCTTTACACGTTATCTCTAACCAGCCTTGGATTATGTATCTGGAGAGGGGCTTCAGTGGGCACAAACTGAGCCATAGCTTTCAAATCAAATGACGTGTTGAAACAAAATTAGAACATAAATGGGTCTTTCACTGCCCTTAATTCTGCAAGCCCTTTAATTTTTCTCTGGGTTCTTGGTTGTAGCAGTTGCCTGGTGATTAACCTTCAGTGTGTGGAATCTGTAAGGCAATCTGGGAGTGCTGTGTAGGCTGGGTTTGCTGCCTCAGCCCACACATTCGCCCGAGGTCTGGGAATCCTTGAACATTCTCCTGCATCTGAAAGTTCAATATCTTCATGAGATGCAACACCAGCAGAACAAAAAAAAAACAAACAGCATTCTCCTCCTCCGCACTGCCACCCACAGCCAATTATTCCAGATAAAAGAAAGGTCTACTTTCCCAACAAGCTGCTCCTGGTAAATTTTGCTTTGGTCTTTTGTGTGGATCAGCTAGAAATCTTGCTGTGGTGAATTTAAAATGATTGATTTCAGTAATCTCTCTCCACCCCACCTCCACAACCATGCTGGTTGTTGGCAGTACGGTGCAGTCACTGGGAAAATTCATAACACATTTGCACTTGAAGTCTCAACAGTGTGGAGGGTGGACTTGGCAGTCCCTTTATGAGAAATGAAACCACCACAAGTACAATCAAAAACAAAAAAGAGACTAACTTAATCTTCTGAAAACAAAAATAAAATCCATAGATGCTGCCTGATCTGCTGCGATTTCCAGCATTTTTTGTTTTCAATACTTTTCCAGCAACTGTAGTAATCTTTTTGCAGTTATTGAAGAACTTGAAAAAGATGATTCTCCTAAGAGATTAGGCAAAAGGATCAGATTCTCCTCTTTTGTTTCAATTCCAACTTTTAATTTCAGACTTCTCATGAGTACTTAAAACAAAATGTGTTTTATGCATCCTTCACATTGCACAGTATAACACAACCAATCATTAATAGATCCTGTATTCCCAATTCTTTTCAAGTAATTTTTTCCACATGCAAAAATAATACAAAAGTGATTAAAGACAAAATTACCATCTGTATTCTGATAACACACTATCCCATTTTTTAATTTTAACCCAAGTTGCTCCACTTTGAAGATATCTAATCATTTCTTCGGGTTAGAACTTTTCTAGGTGAAATAATCTGACAATTGATAGCTTGTCTCAATCTGTTTTATTTAGCAATCTCTTTTCTTTCCAACAATTCCTTCACAATGGCAAGGTCAGTCCATAACATTTTTCTCCATGACATCCTTTTCTACTGGTAAGAAGTTACACGATACCAGGTTTATTTGAAGTCACAATTTTTTGGAGCACTGCTCCTTCATGAGGTGAAGTGACGAAGGAGCAGCGGTCCGAAAGCTTGTGGTTTCAAATAAACCTGTTGGACTATAACCTGGTGTCATGTGACTTCTGACTTTGTCCACCCCAGTCCAACACGGCACCTCTACATCATGGTTTCTATGAGTGACAGTGTTGCAGCTGCTAAAGTGCTTTTAACTATACTTTTTTTTTATTTTCTTGGTTTCCCAAGTCAATGGACAACTTTTATTTTTCGTTCCCTTAAATAATATGACGAATACCTATTTAAAAGTCTCATGTGTGAAACATTGCTAAAAATGATTAACTTCATATTTTTTGGATTGCCAAAGCTGGAAGTGTGGGTGCACCTTTCCCTGAATTAAAATTAAAATTAAAATTCAGTAACATTTTATTTCTTCTGAGAATTTGCCTCTATAACCAAGGTTAATAGATTTCAAGCCAATGGACAAGACTGAAAACAGGAGATGTATCTTTTCTTTTAGAACATATTGATTTCCTCAACCTCACACCTTTCATCCCATACCCACTGTCCCTGCTGTCCCCTACATGTGGATTCCTTTTAATCAACCTTTTCAGAGATAGACCTTCAGGTTCAGAGGTAGAGACATTATCACAGCACCACAACAGCCCTGCCTCTATGGATGTAATTAATAACCATCATCTGTCTCTCCTAATCTTAAGTAAAGACATTAACAAACTTAACAATGTGACTAATAAAACATTAACGCGTTTGCCTTTGTCTCTGAAAAATGAATACAAATAGTATCGTCACCCCCAAAGCCTTTAAACAGGGAAAATATATCTAGTACAGTGCTGGCTGTACCTGTTCTGACAGTCTTCCATTCATCAGAGAGTGATGTCCTGGCTTGTATTATGTACTTGCCAATTGGACTGTGGTTATCATAGCCTCTGCTCCAACTCAGCAGCACCGAACTATCGTTAATTTCTTTCACCACAACACCTCCTGGAGGACCGGGTGGACCTGGAAAACAACAATATCTTGCATTTATATAGTGCCTTTAATGTCCAAAAGCCTCTTGACAAGAGAATTACTAGACAAAATTTGACACTGAGATACAACAGCATATATCAAGCTAGGTGACCAAAAATATGGACAAAGAGGTGGGTTTTAAGGAATTTCTCATAGGCAGAAAGTTTTAGAGTGGAGACTTCTAGATGCATTGGCAGCCAATGGTGGGAATGACTACAATCGGAGGTGCTCAAGAAGCCAAACTTGGAGGAACACAGAGAGCTTGGTGGGTTGTGATGCTGGAGGGGGATATAGGGATAGAGAATGATAAGGGACTTGGAAATGAAAATGAGAATTTTAGGGGGGGGGCATTTCAGAGCTTAGGCATGAGAATTTACAATCATTGATGCAAGCATATCTAGAATTGGAAAAGATATTAGATATCTTGGAACAACTGCACTGGGATGCAAGCAAGAGACAAAATATAATCTTCTAGAATGTGGTTGGGGAATGAAGATTTAACTTTGGGGTTGGAAGAAATAAGTATAATTGCACAGGAACAGGCTGAAACAATGAGCCTATCATTTCTCTGTGAAATATTTGGTATCTGGCATTTACAATGTTCTTTTTTTTGTCAGCCTTAGGTTTGTAGAATCTTACAGCACAAAAATGGGCCATTAGGCTTATAATGTGTTTGTTGATCTGTTAAAATAGCTGTTTAATTTGGTCCCAAATCCCTATTTATGTACCATAACTGTGCAAATTAGTCCCTTTTGAAATCTCTTTGTTTCATGAAAGATGCAATGGAATAGTACATCACATTTTTAGTTTGCTTGAAAAATTAACAGAAAATTTTGCTGCACCTTCCCACTAATTCTTTTGCCAATTATTTTGAACTCACCCTCATGAAACGTGATTTATGTGCTTTCAAACGAAATTCAACATTAAGTAGACCTTTCCTTTTTATGCTGTAAATTTTGGAAACCCACATTTTCCAGCCTGCTGTATTTATTTGCATACTGAAATATTCATAATTATGCAATCATGTTATTACTTTAGCCTTTATTTTTTATCTTAATGCTTGTGTATAACTAGGTTGCGAATTCTGATAGCTTGTTTTAATTGCATCATCATTATAAACTGGCCCCAACTGACCCGTTATCAATGGAAAAGTCAGATCCCAGACAGTGCCCTAGCTTGGTAGATCATGACTTTCCTTCATTTGGTTTTAATGAAGTGGTCTCTTGCTGAAACAAAAGCACACAATGCAATAGATTTTGCTTCAATATCAAAACTGAAGATTTTTTTTACAAAATAAACAAAGATAAAATAGAACAATCCAAACCCTCTGTGTTTAGTACAAGTTCAAAGGTTTTAAACACACTGTGAAAGTAAAGTCCAATTAATCCCAAAATACTCCTTTACAAATCGATAAGAAACAAACGATTTTTATATAGCACATAAAACAAACCTCGTACCTCTCAAATTGTCCAAAGTACCTCTCATATCGTGCTCATAGCAGTCCTCCTGAGTCTAACACCTCTATAGGGTTATGTCACTCAGGACTTCAAACTGGAACTGCAATAGTTTCTTCCTGGGGCTCGGATACACATGAGCTTCACTGCATTTTGCTGAAACAACCAAATCTGGAGTTGTATCTGGTCTGGAACCAACACCAACTCTTTATTCTAAAAACCTAACTTAAGGGGAGGAGATAGAGTTATTTATATTAGTGCTAGTCTATTAATCCAGAGATCCAGGTAATTCCCAGGTTCAAATTCCACCATGGTAGCTGGTGGAAATTGACTTAATTAAAATCTGGAAGTTAGCGTCCAATGGTTACAATAATTGTTGGGAAAACCCAGCTGAAAATCTGCCATCCTACATGCAACTCCAGACCCACTGCAACATAATGGACACTTAACTGCTCCACAAGCAATTGGCGAAGGGCAGAAAATGCTGGCCCAGCCAGTGATGCCGATATTCTCGGAATGCATTCAAAAAACTACATCTGTAGAGTCAGAGGAGGTAGGTTCCAAACTAAGATGAGGAGAAACTATTTCTCTCAGAGGGTTTTGAGTCTGTGGAACTCAGAGCGCAGTGGAGATAGAATCAATCAACAGGTTCAATAAATAAATAAATATGTTTCTAATGAAAAGCAGGATAAAGGGCTATGGAGAGCAGGCAAGAGAGTGGAGCTGAGACCAGGATAAGGTCAGCCAGGAGCATGTTAAATGGTGGTGTGGAATGCTTTACCTGCTAATGTAGTCAACTCAGCCACATTAGGGAGATTTAAACAATTCTTAGATAAGCACATGGATGATTTTGGGGTAGTGTAGGGGGACGAGCTGAGAATAGTTGGGCGGCATGGTGGCTCAGTGGTTAGCACTGCTGCCTCACAGCACCAGGGTCCCAGGTTCAATTCCAGCCTCGGGTGACTGACTGTGTGGAGTTTGCACATTCTCCCCGTGTCTGCGTGGGTTTCCTCCGGTTACCTCCCACAGTCTAAAGATGTGCAGTTCAGGTGAATTGGCCATGTTAAATTGTCTATAGTGTTAGGTACATTAGTCAGAGGGAAATGGGTCTGGGTGGGTTACTCTTCGGAGGGTCAGTGTGGACTTGTTGGGCTGAAAGGCCTGTTTCCACACTGTAGGGAATCTAATCTAATAGTTCACAGGTCGGTGCAACATCGAGGGCCAAGGGCCGTGTTCTGCGCTGTATTGTTCTATGTTCTATGGTGTGAGTTTGAAGAGCTGAATTGCTTATTCATATGTCTCTATGTCATGTTCCAATTTGTTACCCATCCTTATTTACCCTTGAACCAAATAGCTTGCCAGGGCCATTTCAGAGGGCATTTAGAGTTAACAGCATTCCTGTGGGTCTGGATTATATGTAGGCCAGACCAGGTAAGGACAGCAGATTTTCTTTTATAACAGACAATAGTGACAGATTTTTACAATTAGTAGTAGTTATAATGGTCACCATCACTGAGACTAGCTGTCAATTCCAGAATTATTAATTGAATCCCATTAAAAACAAACTTCCCTAGTTGTTCTTGAACCATGTCCAAGTGGGGAAATGGGGAGATACGCATTCTGACAGGAAGAACAGAAGAGCTGAATATTATTTAAATGGGGAACAACTGCAGAAATCTGTTGGTAGAGGGATTTGGGGATATCCTCATGCATGAATCATAACATTAAGTGGGTAACAGGGAAGGTTCATTGAATGTTGACCTTTATTTCAAAGGAAATGGATTATTAAAGTTGAGAAGTTTTGCTGATATTATTCAAAATACAAGTCAGACCACAGTGGGAACACTGTGAACAGTTTTGGGGTCCTTATCCACTGGAGACAGTCCAGAGAAGGTTCACTTGGTTGACTCCAGGTAAAAAGGGATTTTGTTCTGAGGAGGGGTAGAGTAATTGGGACTGTACTTATTGGAGTTTCGGAAAATAACAGGAGACCTTATTCAAATAGATAACATTCTTTAGGGGGTTGACAGAGCAGGTGCAGAAAGGTTATTTCTCCTCGTGGGAGACCTGAAGGCATAATCTCAGAGTGAGGAGTGACCCACTTAAGATAGAGATGATGAGGAATTTCTTCTCTCAGTGAATCTGTGGAATTCTTTACCACAGAGGGCTGTTGAGGCTGGGTCATTAAGTTTCTTCAAGGCTGAGAGAAGTAGATTTTTAATCAGTAAGGGAATCATGGGTTATGGGGAAAAGGCAGGAAAGTACAGTTGAGGACTATTAGATCTCACTGAGTGGCAGAGCAGACGCAATGGACTGAGTGGCCTCCTTCTGCTTCGATGTCTTATGCTCTTGTGTTACCAATGGGTAGTTGCATGGTCTGGATTGGCATCAAGATTTCCTAGATCTGTTTGGAGATTTGACTGTGTTACCAACTGCCCCAGCTCATTGGACATGCAATAGGTGCATCACCACAGCCAGCCCCCTCCCATAAGCCAATGGGAGAGCAGAAGCACTCTCCACTACATAATTGGAAGATTGATTGAATATCCGTCAAATAGCCTTTCTCTCTAACTACGCTCCAAGAGTTTTAACACTCATAAACGGAGGAGCTCAAAAATGTAAGCAAAATTTAATTTTTTAAATTGATTCTTTTAAAACTTTTCCTGGAATGGCTACAGCACATAAAGTTCATTCGGGTCATTGTATCCATTGTGGCTCTCTGCCACAGCACCTCGTCTATTCCCAAACTTCTACTGTAAACCCCTGTAAATCCTTTCACAATAGACAATGGTCATTTGAAGGACTTGACTGAAGTTACCCCCACCACATTCTCAGATATTCCAGATCCCGAACACTCACTGCAAAAATAAAATTCTTCCTTGTCGCTTTTGTTTCTTTTGCTAATCACCTTAAACGCTTGTTCTCTGACTCTTGTTTATTTTGCCACAGAATGCTGTTGAGGTCAGGTCATTGAGTATATTTTAGACTGAGAGAGACAGGGTCTTGAATACCAAGGGATCAAGGGTTATGGGGAGAAAGCGGGAGATTGGGGTTGAGAAACTCGTCAGTCATGATGGAATGACAGAGCAGACTTGATGGGCTGAATGGTCTAATTTCTGCTCCTGTATTTTATGGGAACATTTTTTCCCTATACACACAGTCCAAAACCCTCATGATTTTGAACATCTCTCATCAAATCTGCTCTATCATCGAAGATGAACATCATCAGTCTTAGCAATCTATCCACATGAGTGAAATTTCTCATCCCTGAAACCATCCTTGTGAATCACCTCTGCACCCTCTCTAATGTCTTAAAACGTTCTTGGTATATAAAGTTAGACACAATCTTCCAGTTGATGCTGAACCAATGAGTTTTAAAGGTTCACTATAAAATCCTTGCTTTTGAAAGCTTTACCCAACTTGCCCCCCCCCTCATGGGAAATGCAGGATTACAGAAATTGGAGGGGGGGGGAGGGTAAACGAGGGGGATGGTGGTATCTGGGTAGAATACTCTTCAGAGGGTCAGTGTTGACTTGATGGGCCAAATGGCTTGCTTTCACACTATAGGGCTTCTACAAAATCACATTTTAACTTAAATTTCTTTTAAAGCTTTTGTTTAGGCGACAGTGGCTTTTTAAACCCCCTTTCTCATGGGACACATCATTGGTTCATTAATAGGTATACCCCCAGCTCTCTGTGCTCCTGCAACCTTTAAAATTGTACCCTTTACATTGCCTCTCCTCATTCTTGCTAACAAATTGCAACACTCCAGACTTCTCTGCATTAAATTAACCTCTCACCATAATGCAAGAGTGTCTCACCAGCCTGCTTATGTCTTCTTTCATTTTATCATCACCCTGCTCATAGTTCACAATATTTCCATGTTTTGTGTGCTCAGCGAATGTGAAATTGTATCCTGCACGCCTACTTAGTTTATTAATGTCAGCCAAGAAAAGCAGTCGCCCCCAGGGGAACATATTATTATAACCTTGTCCAGAACCGTCTCTGCGACTCTCCACTTTCTGTTCTTCAGCCAACTCCATACCCAAGCTCCCTTTCATTCCACGTGCTTTAAGCAAACAAAAAACCAAATCTATAAAGTGTGGAAACAGGCCATTCAGCCGAATAAGTCCAAACTGACCCTCTGAAGAACATCCCACTCAGACACCTACCATATTCCCTGTAACCCTGACCAATGTTCTGTACAGGTGCATCATGTTATGCCAACTCCTATACTCAATGTTGTGACCAATAAAGGTAAGTGCGCCAAATGCCTTCTTTACCACCCTGTCTACCTGCAAATCCACTTTCAAGGAACCGCGCATCTGCACCCCAAAGTCTCTTTGTTTGATAACACTCCTTTTAACACCCTACCATTACCATACATTCCCCAAGCTTCTGATGAAGGACTTTTGCCCGAAACATTGATTTTCCTGCTCCTCGGATGCTGCCTGACCTGCTGTGCTTTTCCAGCACCACTCTAATCTTAACATGCATTCCCCATGCACCTAACCTACCCATCCCGAACATAATGGGTAATTTAGCATGGCCAATCCACCTAACTTGTACATTTTTGGACTGTGAGAGAAAACCCATGCAGACACAGGGAGAATGTGCAAACTCCACACAGACAGTGGCCCAAGGCTGGAATGTGAACTGGGTCCCTGACACTGTGAGGCAGCAGCCTTAACCATTGAGCCACCGTGCCTTTAACAAATCTGTAACGGCTCTCCTTAATTAATACTGGGATTATTTATTCTGGGATTCCTTCCTGAACTGTACGTGCCACAAGACATTATTCTTTCAATCCTGTTGACTCCCAGATGATCCTGCGGAGTTGGCAGCCCAGTGTCAGGAGCATGTGCAGAGCTGAGGGTAACCTCAGTACAAACATTGGAACATGTCTTCTCAAAGTAACCATGGCAATGAACCCGCCCACCCATTGTGAAGTCCTGTAGGCTGGCAAGACAGTTGACATTTGCAGAAAAAAAGACCCCAATCAAATCTTGTTTTTGTCTTGTTCTCTTCAATAAAACAAAGCTTCAGAGAATGATTGGAATGAAAAGCAATTCCCAAGGTTTCCCTTTCCCCTTTAATTATTTGATGAAAGGGGCCTTTGTGACCCTGAAAGCTTATGGAAACATCTGTCACACCAGCTGTTGGTTGGACCTTGAGGGTTTAGCTCTCACGGAAGTAACCAGCCCTTTATCTGCATGCGGCTGATTATATGTCACAACTCTGTGACATTTTTTGCATCAAAAAGAGCTGTAATTAACAAGGGAGGCTGGAAAGATTCATGTACATCAGTCCAATATCAATTAAAAAAAACGAAAATCAAGTCCCAGGTCCCCGGTGATTTAAATGTCGAGCTGTTTTAATAAGCAGCAGACTGAGAGCCAGCCTGTCCATTCATGTCACAGACAACCATCCACTCACCCCACTGGTTTGATCTGTGCTCAGTTTCTAATCCCTGCACTCCCTTGATCAGATGCAGCAATGGGCCGAAGAGTGGCAGATGGAGTTTAATTTAGATAAACGTGAGGCGGTGCATTTTGGTAAGGCAAACTAGGGTAGGATTTGCAGTTAATGGTAGGGCATTAAAGGTGTTGTCAAACAAAAAGACTTAGGGGTGCAGGTGCATAGTTCTTTGAAAATGGAGTTGCAGGTAGGCAGGATAGTAAAGAAAGCATATGGCGCGCTTGCCTGTATTGGTCAGAGTATAGGAGTTGGGAGGTCATGTTGCAGCTGTACAGGACATTGGTCAGGCCACTTTTGGAATACTGTGTACAAGTCTGGTCTCCCTGCTGAGGGAACAATATTGTGAAACTTGAAAGGGTTCAGAAAGGATTTACAAGGACGTTGCCAGGGTTGGAGGGTTTGAGCTATAGGGAGAGGCCGAATTGGCTGGGGCTGTTTTCCCTGGAGCATCGGAGGCTGAGGGGTGACCTTATAGAGGTTTATAAATCATGAAGGGCATGGAGAGAGCGAATAGCCAAGGTCTTTTTCCCAGGGTAGGGGAATCCACAACTAGAGGGAATACCTTTAAGGTGAGAGGGGAAAGGACCTGAGGGGTAACTCTTTCACAGAAAAGGTGGTGTGTGTGTATACGAAATGAGCTGTCAGAGGAATTGATGGAGCAGGTACAATTACAACATTTAAAAGGCACCTGGATGGGTATATGAATAGGAAGGGTTTAGAGGGATATGGACCAAATGCTGGCAAATAGAATTAGATCAGCTTAGGATATCTGGTCAGTACGGATAAGTTGGACTGAAAGATCTGTTTCCGTGGTGTATAACTCTATGACACTTCATTTTTCCCTCCTTTTTTATAAATCACCCAATCTTTTAACCTCAGCAGGAGGCCAGTTGGTCCATCATGCCTGCGATGACTCTTGGAAAAAGTGTCTACATCCCTGCTCTTTCCAATGGATCATGCAAAGCTCTGTCCCAATCAAATTCCATTTAGTAACTTGAATCCTCCTTCACCATCCTTTGAGGCAGTGCACTCCTGACTGCAACAGTGCACAGCCTAAAGGACTTCTTGCCAACGACGTTAAATCTGATTACAATGGAAACAGTTTCAGGTTAATTACTCTAGCAAAGCCCTTCATAATTTTAAGCATCTGCACTAATTTTCCCATTTTCACTCCAGGCAGTAGTTGAGGTAAACAGAGGAAGCAAAGTAAAGGAACGAGGGAGTAAGAAATTGAAGTGTGCTGATTGGGTTAAATGACAAAAGATGGAAGGAGGCTTTTGGAGAACATGTAAATCTCGATAAACCAATTGGAGCTGAATAGCCCGGTTAGTATATTGCAAATACTGTAGTAATTCAGTGTAAGGGAGCTCACCTCTCACAACCAGCATTGCAGACGCAGAGGCACTGTCCACCACTGTCTGGGCAGTGCATGTATATATTCCAGAATGTTTCAGCTGTACATTGGTTATCTTGAGATCTCCAATTGTTTCCCGCTGTGTGTAGAAAGATAGAAACACCTCAATATCCATAAGACAGTGGCACAAGTGACTCCTCCCGTATCATTCAAAGAGTGACACCAGTTTCCTCTAGTCACTCCAATTGGAGGTGACAAGGACAGACACACAATTGTAAGACAGCCCCTTCTAGCTAGTGTTACCAGTTCCTCCCAGGTTCTGCTTTCCCATTGCACTTGTCTAGACGACAAATTGCTTTGATCAGTAAAGTGACCACATCATATATCCCTGCTCTTGTACTCTGTGCCCCTATTTGTGAAGCCTAGAAAACTGCATATTTTAATAACAGTTCTTCCTAATATCATGCACCTTTAATCACTTACATATATATCCGCGATCTCTCTACTCCTACACACCCTTTAGAATCATACCCTTTATTTCATACTATCTCTGCATGTCCTTCCTACCAAAATGCATCACCTCACACTTCTCTGCATTGAACTTCATCTGCCATTCACCAACTTCTCAACTTCCGAACTTTCACACTGTTCTCCTTGCAGTTTGCAATTCCCACAAGTCTAGTTTTGTCCGCAAGGTTTGAAATTGGCCTCCTCACACCATGAATTGGATCATTTACATATATCAGGATGATCAAGGGTCCCAGCACTAGCCCCCAGGGAACTGCACTACAAACCCTTATCTTGCCCAAGAAAATATCCATTTACCCTTGCACATCTAATATTGCTTTCTATCCCTCAGTATGTTGCTTTGTCCAGTTTACCTCATGAGCTATAACTTTCCTCACAGGCCTGCTGTTTGGCATTGTGTCAAGTGCCTTTTGGAAATCCATGTACACCAAATCAACACTCTTACCTTTACACTGCGATCTCTTAAAAAAACTCCAGCAAGTCTGTGTGACATTTCCTTCACAAATCCATGCTGACTGTTCCAAATCAATTTGTCTTTCTCCATAAGTGGAGTCGCAGGTAGACAGAATAGTGAAGAAGGCGTTTGGTATGCTATCCTTTATTGGTCAGAGTATTGAGTACAGGAGTTGGGAGGTCATGTTGCGGCTGTACAGGACATTGGTTAGGTTGGAATATTGTGTGCAATTCTGGTCTCCTTCCTATCGAAAGATGTTATGAAACTTGAAAGGGTTCAGAAAAGATTTACAAGGATGTTGCCAGGGTTGGAGGATTTGAGCTATAGGGAGAGACTGAACAGGCTGGGGCTGTTTTCCCTGAAGTGTCAGAGGCTAAGAGGTGACCTTATAGAGGTTTATAAAATTATGAGAGGCATGGATAGGATAAATAGACAAAGTCTTTTCCCTGGGGTCAGGGAGCCCAGAACTAGAGGGCATAGGTTTACGGTGGGAGGGGAAAGATATAAAAGAGACCTAAGGTTCAACTTTTTCACACAGAGGGTGGTGTGTGTGTGGAATGAGCTGCCAGAGGATGTGGTGGAGGCTGGTACAATTACAGCATTTAAAAGGCATCTGGATGGGTATATGAATAGGAAGGGTTTGGAGGGATATGGGCTCGGTGCTGGAAGGTGGGACTAGACTGGGTTGGGATATCTGGTCGGCATGGCTGGGTTGGACCGTAGGGTCTGTTTCCATGCTGTACATCGCTATAAGTCTATGACTCTATATGACTTTTAATTCTACCCCAGGAGTCATTTTTTGAAGGTATAATGCTATCTAGTGCTATAGTCCAATTAGATATTTGAAAATCTATCTTATTAATGTTAAGTGTGTTTTTACAGAAAAGCATTGCACTAACCTAGATTATTCTGTTGCTGAATAAATGATTGATTGGCAAAGTTCTAAATATTTTACTTATTGTTCTGTTGTGCATTATGTACATTAATGCTGATGTTCATTAAATATTCATATTTAGGGATCCAGCTTTCCACAAAGCGACAATATTTTTGCTGAAATTATATTTCTTTCATTTCCAGGCAACCAACAACAACCTGGATTCCTGTAGCTTTCTTAATGCAGCAACCATCCCAAGTTGTTTCACATGAGCATTGCCAATTATCACTTGACATTGAAGAACATGAAGAGATATTAGAGTAAGTAATCAAAAGCTCAGTCAGAGGTAGATTTTAAAGGCTGACTTAGAACATAAAATGCCCTCGATGTTGCGCCGGCCTGTGAAACCAATCTAAAGCCCATCTATCCTAGACTATTCTACTATCATCCATAAGTTTATCCAATGACCATTAAATGCCCTTAAAGTTAGCGAGTATCACCCTTCAATTCAAAGCTATGACCCCTTGTGCTAGCCATGACTATCTGAGGAAAAAGGCTCTCACTGTCCACCCTATTTAATTCTCTGATCATCTTGTATAATTAGATTACTTACAGTGTGGAAACAGGCCCTTCAGCCCAACAAGTCCACTCTGACCCTCGGATTAGCAACCCACCCAGACCTACATTTACCCCTTCACCTAACACTATGGGCAATTTAGCATGGCCAGTTCACCTAACCTGCACATTTTTGGACTGTGGGAAGAAACCAGAGCACCCAGAGGAAACCCACGCAGTCACAGGGAGAATGTGCAAACTCCACACAGGCGGGAATTGAACCCGAGTCTCTGGCACTGTGAGGCAGCAGTGCTAACCACTGTGCCAACATGCTGCCCACATGCCGCCCATATGCGTCAATTAAGTCACCTCTTAACCTTCTTTTCTCTAACAAAAACAGCCAGCCCCGCAGCCTTTCCTCATAAGAGTTTCCCTCCATACTAGGCAACATCCTGGTAAATCTACTCTGCACCCTTTCCAATGCTTCAACATCCTTCCTATAATTCAGCCCAGTCCAGAAGAAGAGTTATACCCAAAACGTCGATCTCCCCACCTCCTGATGCTGCCTGGATTGCTGTGTTCTTCCAGCCTCCTTTTTTTGTCTCTGACTTAAAGAAGCAGGAAGCGGAGCTAGAGATGGAAAGAGTTAAGGAGGGAATTCCAGAGTTTAGGGCCTCAGGGCAGCTAAAGGTAAGCTGCATTTGGGGGGCTGATTAAAATGGGGCTTGGACAAGATGCCAGAATCAGATGAAAGCAAACTTCCAGGACAGCTGCAGAGTTGGAGGAAGTTGTACTAACAATGACGAGTGAAGCCAGGAAAGAATTTGAAAGCGTACTCACCATTGAAACACGATGGAAGTGCTCCCCCATTAGGTCAAAGTCTATAGGAGAGTCATTGACTGACCAGGTGAACGTGAGGTCCATGGTGGGATCGTGACTTGCATGGCACTGCAACACAACATCTTCACCAAGGTTGATATCAGCGTTGGATGGAGCAAGAGTAATCTTTGTGGCGTCTGTAAAAATATAGGAGGAACAGAAAAATGAGTCAAGAAAGGAGGATGCAAAAAGGATGTAACGGAGATTGAGAGGGAAGAGATTGCCAGAATGTGTGTAAACATTCGGAAAGAGAAATGAGGTTTTCTGGAGTTTCATTTAGTGACTGGAAAAAATCGACTGACCTCTGACTGACACGATGCCTGTGCTGTTTGCTTTTCCCTTGGAATTCTCTGCAAAACAGGTGTATTTTCCTTCATCCATTCGGCTTATGTTCCGAATTCTCAAGGTGCCATTTGCAAATACTGTTGTTCTGCTCGAACAAAATAGAGATTTATGGGAGTAGCATAACTATCAATCAGAAATGCTCTCAGGACCAGATATTCGGTCAAGTTATCATTGGGTGGCTCATGGGCTAAGGAGACCCCAAAGATAGAGCTTTCTAGTTGCGGGAGCAACTTCTGACTTCTGTTTAGGCTAGAAAGCTGATACCAATCTTCCTTTATATTCTTTAAACTAAATCCATAAACAAACTAGATCACCCCTGGTGGGACAATATAACAGGAACAAAAAGCAAGCAGTGAGTAGAAATCTATGCTGGGTTCAGGAGTCTATCTAATCAGCTGTGTAAACCACGATTGAGTCTTAATAAGCCAAGACATTTGCAACATACAAAGTAAAAGCAAGAGTAGATATTCAGTTCTTTGAACCTACTCTGCTTTTCAGCATGATTGTGACTGATTATCCAGCTCAATCCCCTGTTCCTGCTTTCTCCCCATACCCGTTGGTCAATTTCTGTCTAAGAAATGGATCTAACTTCTTCCTGAAAACTTTTAACGTTTTGTCCTCAACGGCTTTCATTTTGTCAGAATGTGGTCTGAGATGTTCTACAAGTTGGTGTAACAAGTTGAAGATAGAGAATTCCACAGGCTCACTGCAGTCTGGGTGAAGACATTTCTCCCATAAATGGCCTACCCTGTACTCCTTATACTGTGACCCCCTGCTTCTGGACTCTCTGGTCATTGGGAACATTGTTTCTGCATTCATCCTGTCGAGTCTGTTGGAATTTTAGCAGTTTCTATAAGATCCCTCATTGTTCTTCTTAACTTCTCAACTTATCTGATACTTGGTTTATTGCACAGTAGCAACAGCCACAAGTCACGTTGACTGGCGAGGTATAATCATGAAGACTAATAAGTGTCAGAGATGATATGTCAGTGTCCATAGGGACTGGGTGGCACGCTGGCTCAGTGGTTAGTACTGCTACCTCACAGTGCCAGGAACCTGGATTTGATCCCACCTTCAGGTAACTATCTGTGTGGAGTTTGCACATTCTCCCCATGTCTACGTGTGTTTCTGCCGGTGCTCTGGTTTCCTCCCACATTCCAAAGATGTGCAGGTTAGGTGGATTTGGGAAATGTGGAGTTACAGGTATAGGGTGGGATGTTCTTCAGAGGATCAGTGCAGACTAGATGGGCCAAATAGTCTCTTCCTGCACTGGAGGGGTTCTATGATTCTTTTCCAACTCTAGGCTAAGTGACATAGTCAGACTGGTCGGATCTTAATGTAACTTCAACATTAACTCTCTCAGAACCATTACTTTACTCAACGCCAACTTGTAACACACTCAGAATCTCTCAGAGTGCACCCTCTCTCCTGTAGAAAACCCATAATGCCAACACAACCTTAGCCACATGGACTCGGTTGTTGTACCTCAGTGGCGTGTATTTGAGATTAGGATTCATGTTTACATGCCAACCCCCACCCCCCCCTCCACCCCCCCACAGCTCAGTTCTCACTCATTAAAGGGAAGCTTGCCAGTCAGATATTCCTGCTGAGGACAACCTTCCCCAACCTCATCCCCCTCCCATTCCCTGCAAAGACAGACATGTCACTGTTTGCTTTTCACTGCCTCTGCTTCATTGGAGACTGATCATTCTATTTTCTGCTACAATCCCTCTGACAAATCACTTCAATTTGTCAGCTCACACTAAGTTTATTTAAAAAGTACATTTGAACCTCTCTGACCTTGAATGTGTACCTTCTGGCTTCTTGTTTGATGGAATTGTTCCACAACATTGTTTAAACTCTTTGAGATTAGGAAGATTTAATCTCCGGTAAATCTGTGCACCACGACCTCAGCACAGTATGATTCAGTTACTGAATTAGTAATCCAGTGTTCTGAGCTGCTGATGTCAGCTCGTTTCCCATTTCAGTTGGTTAATTTAAACACAACCAATCAATCAAATGTTCAATTAAAAGCTAGTGTTGGTAATGGTGACTGTGTAATGACTAGATTGTCATGAAATCCTGCCTGACCTTCTCTCTGGGGAAAGATCACGGCTTTCCTTATCCAGTTTCAGGCCCATAGTGACATGGTGTCCCTGAAACTTCTAACACGCCATTGGAACAGAACCAAAGTATTTATTCATGTAGACCACTGCAGTTCAAGGAAGGGACTCATCACCAGCTCATCAAGGGCATCCAAGCAGCAGGCCCAATAAGTGACACCCTTTCATAGATTCAATGACCATGTCTAACTAAGAACGAAGTACTAGGAGCAGGAGTAGGCCATCTGGCCCATCGATTCTGGATCAGTGGTGCTGGAAGAGCACAGCAATTCAGGCAGCATCCGAAGCCCACTGAGCCTGCTCCACCATTCAATAAGATCATGGCTGATCTTTTCGTAAACTCAGCTCCACTTACCCGCCCTCTCACCAAATTCCTTAATTCCTTTATTGTTCAAAAAAAACTATCTTAGCTTTAAAAATGTTTACTGAAGGAGTGTCAACTACTTCACTGGGCAGGGAATTCCATAGATCCACAACCCTCTGGGTGAAGAAGTTCCTTCTCAATTTAGTCCTAAATCTGCTCCCCCTAATTTTGAGGCTATGCCCTCTTGTCCTAGTTTTACCTGCCAGTGGAAACATCCTCTCTACTTCTATCTTATCTATTCCCTTCATAATTTTATACGTTTCTGTAAGACTTCCCCCCTCATTCTTCTAAATTTCAATGAATATAATCCCAATCTACTCAGTCTCTCCTCATAAACCAGCAGCCTCAACTCCAGAATCAATCTAGTGAACCTCCTCTGTACTGAAAATGTGTTGCTGGAAAAGCGCAGCAGGTCAGGCAGCATCCAAGGAGCAGGAGAATCGACGTTTCGGGCATAAGCCCTTCTTCAGGAATGAAGAAAGTGTGTCCAGCAGGCTAAGATAAAAGGTCGGGAGGAGGGACTTGGGGGAGGGGCGTTGGAAATGCAATAGGTGGAAGGAGGTCAAGGTGAGGGTGATAGGCCGGAGTGGGGTGGGGGCAGAGAGGTCAGGAAGAAGATTGCAGGTTAGGAAGGCGGTGCTGAGTTCGAGGGATTTGACTGAGACAAGGTGGGGGGAGGGGAAATGAGGAAACTGGAGAAATCAAAGTTCATCCCTTATGGTTGGAGGGTTCCTAGGCTGAAGATGAGGCGCTCTTCCTCCAACCATCGTGTTGCCATGGTCTCGCGATGGAGGAGTCCAAGGACCTGCATGTCCTTGGTGAAGTGGGAGGGGGAGTTGAAGTGTTGAGCCACGGGGTGGTTGGATTGGTTGGTCTGGGTTTCCCAGAGGTGTTCTCTGAAACGTTCCGCAAGTAGCCGGCCTATCTCCCCAATATAGAGGAGGCAACATCGGGTGCAGCGGATGCAATAGATGATGTGTGTGGAGGTGCAGGTGAATTTGTGGCGGATATGGAAGTATCCCTTGGGGCCTTGGAGGGAAGTAAGGGGGGAGGTATGGGCGCAAGTTTTGCATCACAGCTACCTAGACTACACCTCCTCCCACCCTGCCCCCTGTAAAAACACCATCCCATATTCCCAATTCCTTCGTCTCCGCCGCATCTGCTCCCAGGAGGACCAGTTCCAATACCGTACAACCCAGATGGCCTCCTTCTTCAAAGACGGCAATTTCCCCCCAGACATGGTCGACGATGCCCTCCACCGAATCTCCTCCACTTCCCACTCCTCCGCCCTTGAGCTCCGCCCCTCCAACCGCCACCAGGACAGATCCCCACTAGTCCTCACCTACCACCCCACCAATCTCTATATACAGCGTATCATCCGCCGTCATTTCCGCCACCTCCAAACGGACCCCACCACCAGGGATATATTTCCCTCCCCTCCTCTATCAGCATTCCGAAAAGACCACTCCCTCCGTGACTCCCTCGTCAGGTCCACACCCCCCACCAACTCAACCTCCACTCCCGGCACCTTCCCCTGCAACCGCAAGAAATGCAAAACTTGCGCCCACACCTCCCCCCTTACTGCCCACAGTACTCCAGGTGTGGCCTCACCAGCACCCTATGCAGCTGCAATATAACCTCCATGCTTTTACACTCAATCCCTTTAGCAATGAAAGACAAAATTCCATTTGCCTTCTGAATTATTTGTTGTACCTGCAGACCAACCCTCTGTGATTCATGCACAAGGATACCCAGGTCCCTCTGCATAGCAGCCTGCTGTAACTTTTTACCATTCAAATAATAATCTTATTTACTATTACTCCGACCAAAATGAATGACTTTATATTTATTAACATTGTATTCCATCTGCCAGACCTTTGCTCACTCATTAAAAGTATCTATGTTCCCCTGCAAAGTTTCACAGTCCTCTGCACACTTTGCTCTGCTACTCATCTTAGTGTCATCTGCAAACTTTCACACAGGACCCTTGGTCCCAAACTCCAAATCATCTGTGTAAATTGTGAATAATTGCGGTCCCTACACTGATCCCTGAGGCACACCACTAGTTACTGATTGCCAACCAGAATAGCATTCATTTATCTGCACTCTTAGCTTCCTGTTAGTCAACCAATCCTCTATCCATGCTAATACTTTACCCATAGTGCCATGCATCTTGATCTTATATCCACTTCAGCATTCACTAACAACAGTTTGAATAGAAAATATTTCTCAAAGCCTCTCAGTGTACAACCAGAAAGGCCATTTGGTCCATCAAAACTGTGCCATCTCCTTGAAGGTATTCCTCTTGCTCTCTCTCCATAATCCTGCAAATGTTTCCAGTTCATGGGTACAAAATTCCAGTTCACTATTCAAAGTTATCACTGAATCTGCTTTCACCGCTCTTGCACAGTGCATTTCAGATTGTTAACAACCGTGATGTGCAGAAAAATAAATCAGAAAAGGAAAAGAAAGATTGTGAGGCAATAGGGAGAAAGGATGGGAGCTAAGTGAGTAACTTGTTTAAATGAACAGCACAGACCTGGTGGGCTGAATGGTCTCCTACTGGGATAGCATGGATTGCTCTGGCATAACTTTTCCCCCATTTGTTTAATCTGCCTCTGCCTTTCTGTATGTAACTGGTTACTACCCACTGTGGCTCAGACTTGGTAACACCTGCAATCTTCAATATAAACTCAATTTTATTTAAACCAGTGACATACCCAGTGAAAGCTGAGGACAGAGGTCAAGATCATGGAGAATATTAGTTATCGCATTCCACGAGACTAAGATCATTCCCCACCTCCCCTATATGACCAATCGCGCCAAATAAAGGTTTCTTCTAATGCTTTCTAACTGTGATGGGATTTTGTACGGAGTCCATGTTCTCCACAGGGTCTACACTCTGCACAGGGTCCACACTCTGCACAGGGTCTACACTCTGCACAGGGTCCACACTCTGCACAGGGTCCACACTCTGCACAGGGTCCACACTCTGCACAGGGTATACACTCTGCACAGGGTCTACACTCTGCACAGGGTCTACACTCTCCACAGGGTCCACACTCTGCACAGGGTCCACACTCTGCACAGGGTCTACACTCTCCACAGGGTCCACACTCTGCACAGGGTCCACACTCTGCACAGGGTCTACACTCTGCACAGGGTCTACACTCTGCACAGGGTCTACATTCTGCACAGGGTCTACACTCTGCACAGGGTCTACATTCTGCACAGGGTCTACACTCTGCACAGGGTCTACACTCTGCACAGGGTCTACACTCTGCACAGGGTCCACACTCTGCACAGGGTCCACACTCTGCACAGGGTCTACACTCTGCACAGGGTCTACACTCTGCACAGGGTCTACACTCTGCACAGGGTCTACATTCTGCACAGGGTCTACACTCTGCACAGGGTCCACACTCTGCACAGGGTCCACACTCTGCACAGGGTCCACACTCTGCACAGGGTCTACACTCTGCACAGGGTCTACATTCTGCACAGGGTCCACACTCTGCACAGGGTCCACACTCTGCACAGGGTCTACACTCTGCACAGGGTCTACACTCTGCACAGGGTCCACACTCTGCACAGGGTCCACACTCTGCACAGGGTCTACACTCTGCACAGGGTCTACACTCTGCACAGGGTCTACACTCTGCACAGGGTCTACATTCTGCACAGGGTCTACACTCTGCACAGGGTCTACACTCTGCACAGGGTCCACACTCTGCACAGGGTCTACATTCTGCACAGGGTCCACACTCTGCACAGGGTCTACACTCTGCACAGGGTCTACACTCTGCACAGGGTCTACATTCTGCACAGGGTCCACACTCTGCACAGGGTCCACACTCTGCACAGGGTCTACATTCTGCACAGGGTCCACACTCTGCACAGGGTCTACACTCTGCACAGGGTCTACACTCTGCACAGGGTCTACACTCTGCACAGGGTCCACACTCTGCACAGGGTCCACACTCTGCACAGGGTCTACATTCTGCACAGGGTCTACATTCTGCACAGGGTCTACACTCTGCACAGGGTCTACACTCTGCACAGGGTCCACACTCTGCACAGGGTCTACATTCTGCACAGGGTCCACACTCTGCACAGGGTCTACACTCTGCACAGGGTCCACACTCTGCACAGGGTCTACACTCTGCACAGGGTCTACACTCTGCAAAGGGTCCACACTCTGCACAGGGTCTACACTCTGCACAGGGTCTACACTCTGCACAGGGTCTACACTCTGCACAGGGTCCACACTCTGCACAGGGTCTACATTCTGCACAGGGTCCACACTCTGCACAGGGTCTACATTCTGCACAGGGTCTACACTCTGCACAGGGTCCACACTCTGCACAGGGTCTACATTCTGCACAGGGTCTACACTCTGCACAGGGTCTACACTCTGCACAGGGTCTACACTCTGCACAGGGTCTACATTCTCCACAGGGTCCACACTCTGCACAGGGTATACACTCTGCACGGGGTCCACACTCTGCACAGGGTCCACACTCTGCACAGGGTCCACACTCTGCACAGGGTCTACATTCTGCACAGGGTCTACACTCTGCACAGGGTCTACACTCTGCACAGGGTATACACTCTGCACAGGGTCTACATTCTGCACAGGGTCCACACTCTGCACAGGGTCTACACTCTGCACAGGGTCTACATTCTGCACAGGGTCCACACTCTGCACAGGGTCTACACTCTGCACAGGGTCTACACTCTGCACAGGGTCTACATTCTGCACAGGGTCCACACTCTGCACAGGGTCTACACTCTGCACAGGGTCTACACTCTGCACAGGGTCCACACTCTGCACAGGGTCTACATTCTGCACAGGGTCTACATTCTGCACAGGGTCTACATTCTGCACAGGGTCTACACTCTGCACAGGGTCCACACTCTGCACAGGGTCTACATTCTGCACAGGGTCTACACTCTGCACAGGGTCTACACTCTGCACAGGGTCTACACTCTGCACAGGGTCTACATTCTCCACAGGGTCCACACTCTGCACAGGGTATACACTCTGCACGGGGTCCACACTCTGCACAGGGTCCACACTCTGCACAGGGTCCACACTCTGCACAGGGTCTACATTCTGCACAGGGTCTACACTCTGCACAGGGTCTACACTCTGCACAGGGTATACACTCTGCACAGGGTCCACACTCTGCACAGGGTCTACATTCTGCACAGGGTCCACACTCTGCACAGGGTCTACATTCTGCACAGGGTATACACTCTGCACAGGGTATACACTCTGCACAGGGTCTACATTCTGCACAGGGTCCACACTCTGCACAGGGTCTACATTCTGCACAGGGTCCACACTCTGCACAGGGTCTACATTCTGCACAGGGTCTACATTCTGCACGGGGTCCACACTCTGCACAGGGTCTACACTCTGCACAGGGTCTACACTCTGCACAGGGTCTACACTCTGCACGGGGTCTACACTCTGCACAGGGTCTACATTCTGCACAGGGTCTACACTCTGCACAGGGTCTACACTCTGCACAGGGTATACACTCTGCACAGGGTCTACATTCTGCACGGGGTCCACACTCTGCACAGGGTCTACACTCTGCACAGGGTCTACACTCTGCACAGGGTCTACACTCTGCACAGGGTCTACACTCTGCACGGGGTCTACACTCTGCACAGGGTATACACTCTGCACAGGGTCTACATTCTGCACAGGGTCCACACTCTGCACAGGGTCTACATTCTGCACAGGGTCCACACTCTGCACAGGGTCTACACTCTGCACAGGGTATACACTCTGCACAGGGTCTACATTCTGCACAGGGTATACACTCTGCACAGGGTATACACTCTGCACAGGGTCTACATTCTGCACGGGGTCCACACTCTGCACAGGGTCTACACTCTGCACAGGGTCTACACTCTGCACAGGGTCTACACTCTGCACGGGGTCTACACTCTGCACAGGGTCTACATTCTGCACGGGGTCCACACTCTGCACAGGGTCTACACTCTGCACAGGGTCTACATTCTGCACAGGGTCTACACTCTGCACAGGGTCCACACTCTGCACAGGGTCTACACTCTGCACAGGGTCCACACTCTGCACAGGGTCTACACTCTGCACAGGGTCTACATTCTGCACAGGGTCTACACTCTGCACAGGGTCCACACTCTGCACAGGGTCCACACTCTGCACAGGGTCTACACTCTGCACAGGGTCTACACTCTGCACAGGGTCTATGTTCTGCACAAGGTCTACATTCTGCACAGGGTCTACATTCTGCACGGGGTCCACACTCTGCACAGGGTCTACATTCTGCACAGGGTATACACTCTGCACAGGGTCCACACTCTGCACAGGGTCTACACTCTGCACAGGGTCTACATTCTACACAGGGTCTACATTCTGCACAGGGTCTACATTCTGCACAGGGTCTACACTCTGCACAGGGTCTACATTCTACACAGGGTCTACATTCTGCACAGGGTCTACATTCTGCACAGGGTATACACTCTGCACAGGGTCCACACTCTGCACAGGGTCTACATTCTGCACAGGGTCCACACTCTGCACAGGGTCTACACTCTGCACAGGGTCTACATTCTGCACAGGGTCTACACTCTGCACAGGGTCTACACTCTGCACAGGGTCCACACTCTGCACAGGGTCTACACTCTGCACAGGGTCTACATTCTGCACAGGGTCTACACTCTGCACAGGGTCCACACTCTGCACAGGGTCCACACTCTGCACAGGGTCTACACTCTGCACAGGGTCCACACTCTGCACAGGGTCTACACTCTGCACAGGGTCTACATTCTGCACAGGGTCTACACTCTGCACAGGGTCCACACTCTGCACAGGGTCCACACTCTGCACAGGGTCTACACTCTGCACAGGGTCTACATTCTGCACAGGGTCTACACTCTGCACAGGGTCCACACTCTGCACAGGGTCCACACTCTGCACAGGGTCTACACTCTGCACAGGGTCTACATTCTACACAGGGTCTACATTCTGCACAGGGTCTACATTCTGCACAGGGTCTACACTCTGCACAGGGTCTACATTCTACACAGGGTCTACATTCTGCACAGGGTCTACATTCTGCACAGGGTCTACACTCTGCACAGGGTCTACATTCTACACAGGGTCTACATTCTGCACAGGGTATACACTCTGCACAGGGTCCACACTCTGCACAGGGTCTACATTCTGCACAGGGTATACACTCTGCACAGGGTCCACATTCTGCACAGGGTCTACACTCTGCACAGGGTCTACATTCTACACAGGGTCTACATTCTGCACAGGGTCTACATTCTGCACAGGGTCCACACTCTGCACAGGGTCTACACTCTGCACAGGGTCTACATTCTACACAGGGTCTACATTCTGCACAGGGTATACACTCTGCACAGGGTCCACACTCTGCACAGGGTCTACACTCTGCACAGGGTCTACATTCTACACAGGGTCTACATTCTGCACAGGGTCTACATTCTGCACAGGGTCTACACTCTGCACAGGGTCTACATTCTGCACAGGGTCTACACTCTGCACAGGGTCTACATTCTGCACAGGGTCTACACTCTGCACAGGGTCTACATTCTACACAGGGTCTACATTCTGCACAGGGTCTACATTCTGCACAGGGTCTACATTCTACACAGGGTCTACATTCTGCACAGGGTATACACTCTGCACAGGGTCCACACTCTGCACAGGGTCTACATTCTGCACAGGGTATACACTCTGCACAGGGTCCACATTCTGCACAGGGTCTACATTCTGCACAGGGTCTACACTCTGCACAGGGTCTACACTCTGCACAGGGTCTACGTTCTGCACAGGGTGTATATTCTGCACAAGGTCTACATTCTGCACGGGGTCTACACTCTGCACAGGGTCTACGTTCTGCACAGGGTCTATGTTCTGCACATGGTCTACGTTCTGCACATGGTCTATGTTCTGCACATAGTCTACGTTCTGCACAGGGTCTATGATCTGCATGGGGTCTACGTTCTGCACGGGATCTATTTCTGCACATGGTCTACGTTCTGCACATGGTCTACATTCTGCACGGGGTCTACGTTCTGCACATAGTCTACGTTCTGCACATAGTCTACGTTCTGCACGGGGTCTATGTTCTGCACATGGTCTACGTTCTGCACATAGTCTACATTCTGCACGGGGTCTACATTCTGCATGGGGTCTACATTCTGCACATGGTCTACGTTCTGCACGGGGTCTATGTTCTGCACATGGTCTACGTTCTGCACATAGTCTACATTCTGCACGGGGTCTACATTCTGCATGGGGTCTACATTCTGCACATGGTCTACGTTCTGCACGGGGTCTACGTTCTGCACATGGTCTACGTTCTGCACGGGGTCTACATTCTGCACATGGTCTACATTCTGCATGGGGTCTACATTCTGCACAGGGTCTACGTTCTGTACGGGGTCTACATTCTGCACGGGGTCTACATTCTGCATGGGGTCTACATTCTGCACATGGTCTACGTTCTGCACTGGGTCTATGATCTGCATGGGGTCTACGTTCTGCACATAGTCTACGTTCTGCACATGGTCTACGTTCTGCACGGGGTCTACGTTCTGCATGGGGTCTACGTTCTACACGGAATCTATGTTTCGCACAGGGTCGACGTTCTACACAGGGTCTATGTTCTGCACAGGGTCTATGTTCTGCACAGGGTCTATGTTCTGCACAGGGTTGTAGGTATATAGCTTGGTGGGAGCGGCCACGGTTGCGGTCGGGGGAACGAGATAAACAGCAAGGGTTTTACCGCCCTGTGCGTACAGATACGGGATGTGTGGAGACTGTTTCACGCGCAAGAGGAGGTCACGTGGAGACTGTTTTGTGGGCAGAAGGAGGTCACATGGGGTCAGACATCCGGGAATGCGAGAAGGCGGAGAATGGAGTCAGATCAACAGCCAATCAGAAGACAATCCCACCTCAGTGATTGCATGACGTTTTGTACTGTATAAAAGACTGGCTCAGGGGCAGGATAGGGGTCGGGCTTCGTGAACTGACACACTTTGCTGTTTGTTAGGAATGGGAAGTCCTAGACCCAGAGCTCTGTATAATTTATCCACTCACTGCTAAAATAAACTAAGAGTTTGAGACCGAATATCTTCTCCTATTGCTTCATTGAAAGAACACGCAGGACTCGCTCACACATAGAGGAAAGTAAGCTGATAGATTGAGCCAAAGTCCAACAGGGTCTATGTTCTATACGGTGTCGATGTTCTGCACAGGGTCTTTGTTCTACACAGGGTCTATGTTCTGCACAGTGTCTATGTTCTGCCCTATTAGTAAGGTCTGCACATGATCTCGACTCTTCAATTCAACTCAATGGAAATCTTTCCCAACTCCTGTGGCCTTGCAGCATGTCTTGTTGATGAGATTGTTTTCGTCACTGACCTTGTGCTGTTGGAAAGTATCTCGGTCCCTTTTGTCCAGAAGATGTTCGGTTGTGGTGCTGCACGGGGTTTGCACTCAATCAGGACCTCCCCTCCTCTCGCTGCTGGAATTAGCCGCTTCACTGGCTTCGATTGAAAATCTGGAGCCAATTCTGAGAATGTAAGACGGGACGTTACTGAAAGGAATAATTCAAAGCAGATCAGAGCCAGTAGCAACAGTGTAGATATCATTCCCACACTCTGCTGGCTGCTCACTCTCACATTGTACAGCTTCTACTCTGCCGTCCAGGAACTGCCGCATCAGTGGACTCAATGGGAATCAGGTCAGGTCTCACGTAAGGGGTGCACTTTTACAGGCATCAAGTAAGAGGCAAAGCTTGTAAAAGCGAAGGTGCAATGCCCCATGCAAAGGTGGTTAAATGTTAGGAAGTGCATTCAGTGGGAGTAATGAGTTTGGGAGTGGTTCATGTGTGGAATAAACTGCCAGAGAAATTGGTGGATGGAGGTACAGTTACACCATTTAAAAGACATTGGACAAGTACATGAATAGGAAATGTGTGGAGGGATATGGGCCAAGCGCAGGCAGGTAGGACTAGTTTAGTTTGGAAACACGGCTGGCGTTTGTCCGAAGGGTCTGTTTCCATGCTGTATGACTCTATGACTTTAGTGTTTTCTTGACTGCAACATGACTACTCTCTACTCAATGAGCATGTGCAATGATGTTGAGTTCTCAGCTCAGCTCAGAGTGCCTGGGATGAAGAGGTTTTTATTACCAGCAATATTCAACTAACCTTGAACCTTCAATTCTGCGTTTGCATAAATGGTCCCGTGTTTGTTCTCGGCAACACACTGGTACATTCCTGAGTCATCCTTAACGAGTTTCAAAATTCGCAACGCGCAATTGTTGACTACAATGCGGTTCTGAAAGAGTCAAAGTTAATCCCTTAAGAGTCAAAGGTAATGGGGAACACAATGGATTCAGGAAGAGTATTCCTCTTTCCAACTCAATGGGGCTTTTGCAATTGACCACATTAGCTTCAGAAGATGAGAATTAATTCAGGTTTCCCAATTCCAATGACTGTCTGGGTAACTTTGTTTGGAAAGGCCTTAGGGGTTACCTGAGTGCTTTGGCATGGAATAGGTTAGAACGTGCCAACTTGGCAGTTAGGCAACCCATACCCAATCTGTGTAGGTACCGCTACCAAATTCAAACACGTGCTTCAAATTAACCATTGCCCAGTGACCACTCAATATAAAATATTATGATCCAGTATTTAAAAATAGCTTTTAAGTAACTCATGAAACATGCCGTTAGACAGGAAGAGATCATTATGGTTCAATGTTGTGTCTGAAAGTTTGGAGGGGGTAACACGGTAGCTCAGTGGTTAGCATTGCTACCTCACAGCACCAGGCACCTGGGTTTGATGCCCCCCATGAGTGACTATCTGTGTGGAGTTTGCACATTCTCCCCATCTCTGTGTGAGTTTCCTCTGGTTTCCTCCCACAGTCCAGATATATACAGGTTAAGGTGGATTGGCCATGGGCAGTGCAGGGTTACAGGGATAGGGTAAAAGTGGATTTGGATGTGATGTCCTTTGGAGGGTCAGTATGGGGCTCAATGTGCTGAATGGCCAGTTTCCACATTGTAAGGATTCAATGATTCTATACTGTATCATGTCTTCTAGCCTCCTTAATCAGTCTCTCTTAGAATCAGACAGCAGGGAACATGACCATTTGAAAGACCTGTGAAATAATACCCATCATCCTCCATGACTTTCCTCACATCCAACACCATTTTTCCCTCATTGCCTGTCATTATTTCCCAGTGATCCTTGTAATCATTGGATAACCTGCAATGCTACTGTGATGCCCACACTTGTCAAATAGCAGGTGATTCATTATGGTCAAGGCTCAGAGACAAAGAAAGGTCACCAGGTTGAACAGCCGACAACTGCCCAACCCAGTTTTTGTCCCCCCCAACTGATAATATGAGGTCGATTGTTGAAGCCACCCTTCCTGGAAGGTTATGTCATTGAGGCCAACTTTAATTTCAATTTCATCATGTTTGTTTTGTGTTAAGAAGAGGGAGACATGGTTAGGGGTGTTAAAGTATCATTTGAGAGCTGGGGTCTTGGTGACAAGGACTCTGGAGTTTGTTTAAGTGCATTTTGATGAGGTTTTAACACCCGTGAAGTGAAGATGGGGTTTAACAGTTCAGTGCATTGAAAAGAAGGCAGATGATAAAAACAATCACGTTGCAGTATGATGACAGGGGTCCGGTAATACCGAGAGGCAAAACAATCCAGAAAGCCAGTCAGTCTGTATATGGGTGTGTGGCCCAAATCACAGGCTGAAGTGTTGCACTCTTGAGTAAGAATTCTGGAGAAAATTGCTGGAAATTGAGTTTAGGAATATGTCTGTTTTGAGGTTAAAGTGATAGTGAGTTTGTTTTTCAGTTTGTAGCAGAGGGAGAGATACTGAAATAACTCTACAGAGACCAGTATCCCATCACCCTTTATTTACACTGGTCTGGCTCCCTCAGAGCCTGCTCTCAGGACAGGTTCCTGACACGTCTGACACCCCTGTTGAAAGCTGTCAGCCAGGGCTCCCTTATTGGACCAGCTTAACCGCCCCAGTCATGGAATTCATATTCTATGAGGTCCATCTGGCTGACCTCATTACAATCACTATAAATAACAGCTGAAGAAAATGGCATCTTGTGATTGCACAAAAATTTGTCCAAAGGGAACTGGTTGCTACTGTGCCAGCCTGAATGAGAGGTTTTATTTTGGAGATAATAGTGAATCTTTCATTTAGGTTGTTCTAAGGATAATACTGGAATAAAAGGAATATTAAGAATTTGAAATTTGTAATGAAGTCTTTCCAACCATTTTGTCTAGTGTAATATCATTCATGCTATTTTTCCCATATTCAATAAACACTTTGTTCTTTTATGTTAAAAGTACATTGGCAACCTCTTGTGAATGTGTTCAGTAACTGGCCTCCACGATCTAAAATAAAGGCAGTATTGGGATCTAACAGGCCAAGTTTCCCTCTGGGATCGGTCTACTATTAACATCAGCTGAATTATAACAGTGTGATGAGATCAAAGGTTCAAATCTAATCCGTGCAAGGGAGCCAGGATGCAGGCTGTGTGCTGAATCATATTAAGTCTTGGCGGTGTGTGGATTAGTTCAGCATCGCATTACAGGCTACAGTCCCCTGTCTATGTGCTCCCGGTATGTGGATTTCCTACTTAACACCTTCACCCCCTTGGTAGTAGCAGTCCTATGTGAAACCCCATCATTCCCTTCTCAAGGGCAACTACAGATAATCGATACATAACAATCTTGCCAGTGGTACCTACATCCCACATCCTGAGAATTAATAAATGTCAAGAGCCCCTGCTGTGCAGGTAGAGGTCATTCAGCCCATCAAGTCTGCACCGACTGTCTGAAGGGCATCCCACCCAGATCCATCCCATCCCATCCCTGTAACCCATCATTCAGTATGGCCAATTCACCTAATCTGCACATCTTTTTACTGTGGGAGGAAACCAGAGCACCTGGAGGAAACCCACGCAGATACAGGGAGACGGTACAACCTTGATAAAGACAGTCGCCCGAGGCTGGAATTTAACCCAGGTCCCTGGTGCTGTGAGGCAGCAACACTGACCACTGATCCACCTTGCCAACCAGATGAGCCCCTCCAGGGTGAGGAGGGATGAGAATCAGAGGAAGAGATATTTAAATACCATTTTGTCAAGAAACCCAACAGTCAGTGGAATAAACAGTCTATCAAAGCTCACTTCCCTATCTCCCATGAACTTTCAGCACATTTGCCATTCTCCAGACTCAGTGTTTGCATGCACAAGAAAATGCTGCCTTGTATTTCATTCACACCTTCGAGGTTAGCAGTTGACCGTTTCTCAGCCACCTGCACGTTGGCCGAGGTTTCCCAGCTGCTGCACATTTCCAATCCAGATCAGCGCCGACGTCAGCCTCTGTGTCACTGATAATCTGAAGCCACTCTGGTTGTGCTGGAGAAACGACCAAAAATAAAGGAAGTTACAGGGTGAAGGGACATAAACGACCATAGGACTGCAGAGCACAGACACCGACCAATCACTCAGCCACCCACAACCTTATTGAAACATATCAGATTCTTAGGGGCTTGACAGGTTAGGTGCAGAGAGGTTGTCTTTGATTTGATTTATTATTGTCGCATGTAGAAGATACAGTGAAAAGTTTTGTTTTGCGCCCAGTACAGGCAGCTCATACCATACAAAGATCATTGGGTGATTAAACAGAGCAAGGGATACAAAGTTATGGCTACAAAGAAGGTGCACAAACAGTAAGAACAACATTAGGTTTGAAGTTTGAGAGGTTCATTCAGCAGTCTAATAACAGCGAGCAAGAAGCTGTTCTTGAACATTTTGGTATGTGTGTTTATCTTCTACCTGAGGGAAGAGATTGTAACTGGGGTGGGAGGGGTCTTTGATGATGTTGGCTGCCTTTCTGAGAGGTGTAGATGGAGTCCATGTCGATGGAGTCAATATAGATGATGAAGGGCTTTAGCCAGAATCGTCGATTTTGAAGCTCCTTGGATGCTGCCTGAACTGCTGTGCTCTTCCAGCACCACTAATCCAGAATCTGGTTTCCATCATCTGCAGTCATTGTTTTTACCTCAATATAGATGGAGTCCATGTAGATGGAGACTATGTAGATGGAGTTCATGTAGATGCAGATTCGAGAGTCTAGGACCAGAAGGCATCATCTCAGAGTAAAAGGTCACACATTTAAGACAGAGGTGAGGAGGAATTTCTTCTCTCTGAGAATTGTGAACCAGTGGAGTCTTTACCACAGAAGCTGGGTCATCAGATATATTCAAGGCTGAGGGAGGGTTTTTTATGGGGTATAACAATCAAGGGTTATGGGGAGAAGTGGAGTTAAGACTTAACAGGTCAGCCAGACAGGGCACACTTGATGGGCAGAATGGCCTACTTCTGCTCCTACATTATCTGGCCTTATGCGTGTTTATGCAATGGTGGAGCAGGTTTGAGCCATTTCAGAGGTCAGCTCAGAGTCAGCCACATTGCTGTGCTTCTGGAGTTACAGAAAGGACAGGCCAGGTGAGGATGAGATATCTCCTTCTTTTGAGGGTATGAGTGAGCCAGATTTTATTTTTACAACAATCACCATCATAATCACCATATAATGAGACTAACTTTGTATTTCAGATACTTAGTGTCTACCTGCTGGCATGTCCCAAAGGCAGTAACCTTTGACCTCTGGATTACTAATTCAGTGTGATTGCCTGAACACCACTATCTCCCCCTCATTATTGCATAGGTAACTGATTGGAGATTAACAGAGAGATGGTACAACTGTACACTGGAAGATACAGAAGGAAGGAGTTACAGGGAGTGAGCTGGGATGGAAACTGCCAAAAGGGAGAAAAGTGCTCAAAGTGGATTGGCATCAGTGATCAGTTTAAGTTAAAGTGATTGGCTGTCTGGATGTCTAAGAGGTGATCAATATTGTGGAGTTAACTATATGGACTGACAGAATTCAGCAACGTTATTGATTTCCTGCTTTATTTCAGGCCTCAGAAGCAGAGAGCTGCCAACTTTGGGATCGATAATTCAGACCATGTAGAAGAGCTGGTCCTGACAGTACACAGGGTACTGAAGCTGAATGTGGTTCTTTTCTGGTTGAGGTGCCAGAAAATGACAGCACTGGCACATGTGCCACTACAGCCTGTCCAATCCAGATCCTTTTTTTGTTTTACTTGAAACATAAACCATTTGTAGCCAGGAAGTCCCAGGCTGTCAGATCTTAGCTAAGCACTATACAGCAATGGACTCCTTTTGAGTTCCACCTTGATCTCTTGCGACAGGTGAGTGACCTCTATTTACTGCCTGCTCACAGCCAAACATACCTCAAGGGACGAGGTGGGTAAAAGGCATTGAAGACTTTAATCAACATGATCATATTGAATGAACTGGAAGTAAATTTGATGAACTGAATGGTCTACTCAGGGCAACAGTGGAGTTACCTTAATATACATAAAAGAGAACTAAATAACTTGTTAAACGATGTACATCCATGAGTAGGAACCTGCTTCTCGGCAAACAGGACAAACCATTTAAAAAGAAATGCGAGAAAGCAGAAACAAAAACTGAAATTTTTTGGAAAAACTCAGCAGATCTAGCAGCATCTGTGGAGAAAAAGTAGAGTTAATATTTTGGGTTCAGTGATCCTTCTTCAGAATGAATATGTTTAAACCTTGGAGCTTCATTGAATTACTCAGAGGTTCAGGGGACCTATAGTTTGCTGTTGTTGGTTCCATGGTAACATTTCTGCCAGAGTTGATTTCCTAGCCAATTAGCATGTTTTTCTCTTGTAGGATTAATTGTTGTGATTTGGCATTCTTACATTTGTTCTGATGAGCCCAAAAAAATCTTCAGCAATACATTTCTTTTCAGCTAAGAGCATGAATGAATGCCAACTGGGACTAACCTCTGGTCTGATTATATTTTGCTGTAATTCCACCTTCCCAATAAACATCGTTGAGCTCAATATTTTCTCATTGTCACTGGTAGGAAGTAATCTTTAAATATGAGGCCCACAGAAATAATATTAAAGTTAGCAACGGTTTAATTGTCAAAAAGGGTCCCCATGGCTACACTCACTTAGGACTTCAGAAGCTAATCTTTCCCAACTTTTGGCTTAACATTCCCCTGTGCACCATCTTAACCCAGTTGTTATTTTAACACAGAGACATGTTAACTGAACATGTTAGCAGTGCAGCACCAGCTCAAATAAAACATGCCAAGTTTGTGTAGCTGTTTGGCTGCATCTTAATTCCGACACTGTGCCAGAATGGTTAACAGCTAGGGATGATGGGAAAAGTGGTCAACTTCATAGAGACTGTAGCTTCCTGTGTAAGGTAGAGCTAGACACTGCTGATGAAATAGGAATCTGTTGATAATGGCTGCTCTATAGCTTCTCCATCTTCGTGCTTATCAAAGTTACTGAATTAAAGACAGAAGACGGGGAGCAGTGAAACAATGTCTTGTCTATCTGACCCTTGAGTGGATGATGTGAGAGTCACAAAAGTCCTGGGCAGGAATTGAACTTCCTGGAGCTTTCAAGAAAAAACACAAAAATAGTGCTGTGAAGACATTGGGAGTGTAACCCAGGAACAACCATCACAGAAACAGGAGTGTGAACTCAGAGAGGGAGGACAGACCCAGCTGAGCCCGGCCACCTCTCCAGTATGGGCCATACCTAAGTCTCAGCAGTGAGTCTGCGGGAGCTTTGTTTGTAACCTGATGCAACTTGATGCTACAGTGTTAAACTGACTGAGTGGTAAATAAAGAAATTGATTGCAGTGTCAGGATAGACAATAGATAGATAGATAGACAATAGGAATAGGCCGTTCTGCCCTTCGAGCCTGCACCACCATTCAATATGATCATGGCTGATCATCCTTAATCAGTATCCTGTTCCTGCCTTATCTCCATAACCCTTGATTCCACAATCCTTGAGAGCTCTATCCAACTCTTTCTTAAATGAATTCAGAGACTGGGCCTCCACTGCCCTCTGGGGCAGAGCATTCCACACAGCCACCACTCTCTGGGTGAGGAGGTTTCTCCTCATCTCTGTCCTAAGTGGTCTACCCCGTATTTTTAAGCTGTGTCCTCTGGTTCGGCATTCACCCATCAGCGGAAACATGTTTCCTGCTGCCAGAGTGTCCAATCCTTTAATAATCTTATATGTCTCAATCAGATCCCCTCTCAGTCTTCTAAACTCAAGGGTATACAAGTCCAGTCACTCCAGTCTTTCAGTGTAAGGTAATCCCGCCATTCCAGGATTGACCTCATGAACCTACGCTGCACTCCCTCAATAGCCAGAATGTCTTTCCTCAAATTTGGAGACCAGAACTGCACACAGTACTCCAGGTGTGGTCTCACCAGGGCCCTGTACAGCTGCAGAAGAACCTCTTTGCTTCTATACTCAATCCCTCTTGTTATGAAGGCCAGCATGCTATTAGCCTTCTTCACTACCTGCTGTACCTGCATGCTTACCTTCATTGATTGGTGTACAAGAACACCCAGATCTCTCTGTACTGCCCCTTTACCTAAATTGATTCCATTTAGGTAGTAATCTGCCTTCCTGTTCTTGCCACCAAAGTGGATAACCATACATTTATCCACATTAAACTGCATCTGCCATGCATCTGCCCACTCACCTAACTTGTCCAGGTCACCCTGTAATCTCCTAACATCCTCATCACATTTCACCCTGCCACCCAGCTTAGTATCATCAGCAAATTTACTAATGTTATTGCTAATACCATCTTCTATATCATTAACATATATTGTAAAAAGCTGTGGTCCCAGCACTGATCCCTGCAGAACCCCACTGGTCACTGTCTGCCATTCCGAAATGGAGCCGTTTATCACTACTCTTTGTTTCCTATCAGCCAACCAACTTTCAATCCAAGTTAGTACTTTGCCCCCAATGTCATGCGCCTTCTTCAGGGCCTGTGCCCGAAATGTCGAATCTCCTGTTCCCTGGATGCTGCCTGACCTGCTGTGCTGTTCCAGCAATAAAGTTTCAGCCCTAATTCTGCTCACTAACCTCCTATGTGGGACTTTATCAAAAGCTTTCTGAAAGTCCAGGTACACTACATCTACTGGATCTCCCTCGTCCATCTTCAGAGTTACATCCTCAAAAAATTCCAGAAGATTAGTCAAGCATGATTTCCCCTTCATAAATCCATGCTGACTCTGACCTATCCTGTTACTACTATCCAGATGTGTCATAATTTCATCCTTTATAATAGACTCCAGCATCTTTCCCACCACTGAGGTCAGACTAACTGGTCTATAATTTCCTGCTTTCTCTCTCCCACCTTTCTTAAAAAGTGGTACAACATTAGCCACCCTCCAATCCGCAGGAACTGATCCCGAATCTATCGAACTCTGGAAAATAATCACCAACGCATCCACGATTTCTCGAGCCACCTCCTTCAGTACCCTGGGATGTAGACCATCAGGCCCTGGGGACTTATCAACCTTCAGACCTAACAGTCTCTCCAACACCAATTCCTGGCAAATATAAATTTCCTTCAGTTCAGGTCGTTCATGTTCATTGGTGTTAATCCAGGAGGGCAATGGACAACACTTGGTTAAAGAAAACAGCCGCTTTACTGAGAAAATGTGTCAAAACAATGATCAATTTGGCAGGGGGAAGATTCAGCCAAAAGATATACTTTTAAAATTGGCCAAGCCTTCCCACTATAACTCTGCATGATTAATAGCCCATACCAAACAATGCTTTTGCATGGGAGTTAAAGTTGGGCCCTCTGTGGTTGATTTGATATTCATGGGGCAAGAAGAGATTGCCAATTTGCTGACTTTCATACAGGGAGACAAAAGTTATCAGAGGTCAACAAGAATGAAGAGTTCAGGCCAGAATAAAATTGGTCATGACCGTTTTGAATAAGGGGCCTTATTCTGCTGCTGTGTGATTGTATATTTGTAACCAGTCCACAAAACAACAGCTTAGTCTTAGAAAGAGGACATTCAGCCCCTTCAGCCTGTTCTATCATCCAATGCAAGCATGACGGTCAACTCTAAATCTCCCTTTGTTTCTACAACCCATTATACTCTTGCCCACAGTAAAAATGTCTTATTCTAAATATTCACCTTTATCCTGAAGTGTGTTGCATTTCTGACACTGTAGGATAATGTTCTGATGGGAATGTCTCCCGGACACTCAAAATCCCTCCACTAGCACAGGGTTAAAATTGTGCCTTAAATGAGATTCTCTTGTATAACGCAACGTGAGACTCTGGATTTCTCTTCTCACCGTGAATGATGATCCGGCCCTGAGTTGAGTCTTTTCCTCTTGAATTTTCTGCCTCACACTCATACACGCCTTCATCTTCAAACTGTACATCGGGAATATGTAGGATGGGCTTGTTGATGGATTCCAAGATCTTGGAAGGCAGGGACCCATCAAGCTTCCTCCATTTGATGGTGGGCACAGGACTGGAAGATATAAAATGCTGGGATTATTCAAGGAAAGAAGGACTTTGACTTATATAGCACCACCACCTCAGGACAAGGTTCCAAAGCACTTTTATCAATTAAGTAGTTATTGTTAAGGAAACCAATTTATCAGCAGTTCTGCAACCAACAATGTGCTGAGTGACCGAACAACTGCTTGAGTGGTAGTGAATGAAGGGGAAAGTGAGGACTGCAGGTGCTGTAGATCAGAGCTGATAATGTGTTGCTGGAAAAGCGCAGCAGGTCAGGCAGCATCCAAGGAGCAGGAGCTCATGCTCGAAACGTCGATTCTCCTGCTCCTTGGATGCTGCCTGACCTGCTGCGCTTTTCCAGCAACACATTATCAGCGCTGGTGGTGAATGGAGGATACTTTTATAATCAGGGCACCAGGGAGAACTTTCCATTCCTTTTCAGAATTGTGCCATGGGACCTTTTATAAGCAGCTGAGAGGGGAGATGGAGCCTTGGTTTAATGCCTCATTCTGAAAGATGACATCCCTGACAATGCAACACTTCTCAGCCTTGCCCTCAGCCTGCTCCATGTATTTCCAAGGTCTCGTATTGGATTCTAATTACCAGGATTTGTTTTCTTTCTTTTTACGCAAACTTGTTTGTCGTGAGCTTCGGGGAAAAAAAAACCCTTGGTCACTGCAGTCACGGAATCAACAGCTGCGCAGTATGTGTATGTGTGGTGATGGACTTCACCTTTGACCTTGTTAAACGATGTCAAAGGCAGGTGTCCACAATCAGCCGCAAGTGTCATCAACGTTGTGATGCCGGCAACACATCAGCCCACCTGTGCACAGCAATATCCCACCAGCGGCAAATAAATAAGCAACCGGATGGTGAAACAAAAGCAGAAATTGCTGGGGAAACACAGCAGGTCTGGCATCATCTGTGGAGAGAGAGCAGAGTTAATGTTTGGGGTCCAGTGACCCTCATGGGGTTCACGGTCTGAGAGGGGAGGTGGGAGGAGGTGTCTGAGAGCCAGTAGCTTGACCTTTGTGTTGTAGAGGTCAATCCTTCAGGCAACAACAGCACCATCCTTATCGCAGGCTTGATGACAGAGCCAGGGTTGGATCTGCAGTTCAGAGTGCAGTCAGTTCAGAGGGAGATAAGTTTGAATGGGCAAGGGGGAGGGGCAGAGAAATTACGACAACCAATGTTATGTTAATATTTCTCAAAGAACAGATCGCGTACAGGTGAAAGGCCGGAAGGAGGGGTCCAGATGGAAAGAGAGTGTTGGAGGCAGATGAAGGCATCTGTGGGATGGGGAGAGGACTCTTTGTTCAAGAAATGGGCACAGATTTGGAGGTGATGGAAGAAAAATTCAACGTCATGTCATGCCAGAAATTCATTAAGGTAGGGACACAAAGGGGTAAAACTGAACCTTTTGTTGAGTGCATAACGTTCAGCATCAAGAGTGGAAGATCAGAATGGATAGTAAATCCATGACAGGAGGTGGGGTTACGAGAGAGGATAGACTCAGAGGGAAGGGGATGGAGTTCCAGAGGGGCGTGAGTATCTCTACAGTTGTTGCATTTATGTTCCTGAATGCCTGAAGGAAAAGAAAAGGTTTCTTGCTGGAACATTGAATGAGCTGGAGGTGCCCTGGGTGCAGGGCATCTCTGAGCCAATATGAGGCAGTGCAGATGGAGAGATCGAGAGTGTGTACCTATATATGGCAATGCGTGGCACTCAGTGTGGATCTCAGGATGCAGTGAGAGCAGCTGTCTGAGAAGCACTGTACAGTACATCACAGAGATACCTGGTAATGTTGTTGGTTGTAGTTCAAATGACAGATGGAGACAAGAATGTCATCATGGCACTCACCAGACATGGGTAATATGCTGGACCCTTTCTGAAGGCAACTTCCAGGCACCTATTCATAGTGATCCAATCAAGTTCCTTTGGTTAGAAGTCAAAATCCAATGATGTGTGTCACTCCAAATCGGGGTGGGTGGGTTCAATCTGGGCAGGCTCCCACACTTGCTGAGACTGGTACTCAGGTACTGGTATCTTCACTGATACTTGAAATGTGTTAGCCATTCTGCGCCTCTCTCTAACATATTCCAGATTTTGGAGGTATCGGTGCTTAGGCTGGGGGGGAGTGGTGGTATGGAGGGTGGGAATGCCTCTCCCTATTGCTACCCTCTCTGCCCCTGTCCTTAGGTCAGTTTCTGGTGGAAATCCCATGCAACCCTGGGTGCAGTAGGAGAGTGGAATACTTTTGGGCTGGGGAAACTCTCCAGCTACATACGCCTCACAAGCGAATGGATGTAATGTGATGGTAAAGTCATTTTGTTATCTCTTTGATCAATGAACTGCACCACCTAACCTTCAAAATCAAAACTAATTATTTTTACAGACAAAGTGGATATGAATTGCCCCAGGGCTAGAGTCCTGCTCTGACTCTGGTAGGAGTGTGGCAGAAACATAGAAAATAGGAGCAGGAGTAGGCCATTCGGCCCTTCAATATCATTGTTCTACCATTCAATATGATCATGGCTGATCATGCAACTCTGTGTCCTTTGTCTTTTTTCTCCCTCTCTCCTTTGATCCTTTGCGTCTTCAGAATTATATCTAATTCTATCTTGAAAGCATTCAATGTTTTGGCCTCAACTATGCCCTGTGGCAGAGAATTCCACTCTCTGGGTGAAGAAATTTCTCCTTATCTCAGCCCGTATGGTCTATCCCTAGACTGTGATCCCTGGTGCAGGATTCCCTTGTCATTGAAACCATCCGTCCTGTGTTTACCCTGCGTAGTCCTGTCAGAATTTTAAAGGTTTCTAAGAGATTCTCCCTAATTCTTCTAAACTCAAGTGAGTATTGTCCCAACTGATTTAGTCTTTCTTCATACATCAAAACACAGATTAGATTGCCAACTCTGCTCAATGTAATAAGGGAAGATCCTAAGAAATGGGAGCATTCAGTCCTTTGGTCTGCTTTCCCAGCAAACAAGATCAGATTTGATGTTTTACATCAACTCCAATTCTATGCCCTAATTCCATAAATCTTGATTCCTTGAGGTTTCATGAATTGATGCCCTGGCCTGCACTCTCGTCATTGGTTGTCCCATATATCAATGGTCTGATTATTTCATCATTCACAACCAATTAAAAAGTGAAAAGACTCTTCATGACTTGATTTCGAGCAAGCTGGTGAAGTAGTGGTCGTGTCACTTGACTAATAATCCAGAAAGTGAGGTGGGTTTGAATCCCCCAATGGCAGATGGTTAAGATTTGAATTCTTAAATCTTGGGACAAAAAACTAGCCTAATGGTGACCATGTCGCTTGTTGCAAAAGCCCATCTGGTTCACTGACATCCTTTAGGGAAGGAAATCTGCCATAATTAACTGGTCTGGTCTATAGGAGAAAGTCAGGTCTGCAGATGCTGGAGATCAGAGCTGAAAATGTGTTGCTGGAAAAGCGCAGCAGGTCAGGCAGCATCCAGGGAATAGGAGAATCGACGTTTCAGGCATAAGCCCTTCTTCAGGATTCCTGAAGAAGGGCTTATGCCCGAAACGTCGATTCTCCTGTTCCCTGGATGCTGCCTGACCTGCTGCGCTTTTCCAGCAACACATTTTCAGCTCTGGTCTGGTCTATAGGTTGTTCTTCTATAATGCATGTTTTGTCAATGCGAATTCACTGTAATGTGATTGACAAATTGGGGATGCCAACTGTTAAGCGCAAACTTTTGGAATGTGTGTAGGTGTAACATGGTTACATCGCCAACACTTTAAATGCTGTTTCTAACGCGCGATTTTTCTATAATGCGGAGTTGCACAAGATTGCAATAATCACGTTATTGAAGAACTGACTGTACATGTAACTCCAGACACACAATAATGGGTTAACTCTTAACTTCTTATGTTCTATGTTCTATGTTCTGGGCAATTATGCATGGGCAATAAATGCTGGTCTTGTCAATGAGGCCCATATCCTATTAACTAAAAACAAATTGGAACTTTCTTCTTTAGCATGTTTCCAACTGACAACCAGAAACAAAAAATATGGAAACGTTCTTTAAATATTCCAATGATGTCTTTATGGTCATTGTTCATGGTGTGTCCTGGAGATTAATCTCAAATGTCAAGAGTCTCCAGGACAGTCTTGGAGAATTTGCAATGGGGAGGCCAGGCCTCCTTGAGCAGGCCCCACCGTAATTCTGGAATTCCCGCTCCCAATAAGATGAGTGACATTGATTGAGTAGGGGAGAGAAGGTTGTGGGAGTCAAGCATAACGAGGAAAAACAGGATTATTTTGAGAGTCCCTTGGTTCAGTTGATTGTGGTGGTGGGGGAGATAAACAGTAAGGGAGAGAAAGATCCAGACATGAGGAGGTAGGAATGCAGAAAGCATGATGGGAATGTTCAAACATTATTCCTTTGCACCTGGGGCTGCAGGGACAGAAGTTTCAAAATGGAGCAAAGACCCAGAGAAACTCTCCTCATTCCCCAGTTACAGACCAGGGGTTGCTATATCCTTGGCATTCACTGTAATCATATTTCAATCTTCAAAACCAACACAACTTGCAGGTCAGACTTGCTTCATGCAGGTTGTTAGTTAGCTCACTTGACTGGATGGCTATGTTGTGTTACAGGGCGTGGGTTCAATTCTTATACCAGCTGAGGTTACCATGAAGGACTCTCCTTCTCAACCTCTCCCCTCACCTGAGGTGGAGTGACCCTCAGGTTAAACCACCCTCAGTTGTCTTTCTTTCTAATGAGAGAGTAGAACAGCTTCCTCTACTTTGGGGTGATCAGACTGCACCTGTCACAAATTGGGACTATGTTGATGGGATCAAAGTGATAAATTTAAACATTTACATCCACGCATCTGCTGGAGGTTTCTGGAGGAGTTAAGTAAGGAAATGTTCCCCTGTGTTCTATGTCATTAGAAAGACCTCTTTATAGATTGCCTCACTGACCTTTCATCTCCTCCATGCCAGCCTAATCAAATTGTGGAATCCAGCCCAAAAATGAAAGACTGTTTTAAAAGTTTGCTTGTAGAACATGGGTGTCACTGGCTGGGTCAGCATTTATTATCCCATTCCTAATTGCATTTCAGAGTCAACATATTGCTGTGGGTCTGGAGTCACAAGTAGGCCAGACCAGGGAAGGATGGCAGATTGCCTTCCCTGAAGGGGCAATAGTGACCCAGATGGGTTCCAACAATTGTCACATGGTCACCATAAGGCTAGCTTTTTATTGATTCAAATTTCATCATCTGTTATTGGAAGGATGTGAACCTATGTGCCCAGAACATTAACCAGGGTTTATGGATTACTAGTCCAGTGACAGTATCACTATGTCACCACATCTCACAGATTTACAATATTTCTATTGTGCCTCTTCCTTCACTCCTTCCCAGAACATCTTGACACCAAGAACAGCTACGTAAGAATCCTACTCATTGACTACAGTTCAGCCTTCAACACTGTTATCCCCTCGAGACTGATTACTAAAGAGACTGATCTTGGACTAAGTCTTACTCTCTGCAACTGGATCCTCAGTTTCCTGACCCAAAGGCCACAATCAGTGAAGATTGGGGACAATATTTCATCCTCACTAACACTCAACTCTGGAGCCGCCCAGGGGTGTGTATTCAGCCCCCTGCTGTACTCACTGTATACCCATGACTGCATCACCAAATACCAGACTAATGCCATTTACAAGTTCGCTGATAACACCACCATAGTCAGTCAAATCACAAATGGTGATGAAACTGACTACAGACAGGAGGTGGAAGACCTGGAAAATGGTGCACTGAGAACAACCTTGCTCTCAATGCCAGCAAAACCAAGGAACTCATTATTGACTTTTGGCGGAATGTTACTCATGTCCCTCTACACATTAACAGCACAGAGAGAGTGGAGAGTGTCAAGCTCCTGGGAGTGGTCATCAACAACAAGCTTTCTTGGACTCTTCATGTGGATGCACTGGTTACAAAGGCCTAACAATATCTTTTCTTCCCCAGTCAGCTGAGAAAATTTGGCATGACGGCGAATACCCTTGCCAACTTTTATAGGTGTGCCAACGAGAACATTCTGTCTGGTTGTATCACTACCTGGTATGGCAACTGTACCATTCAAGATCTGAGATGTTTACAGAGAGTGGTGAATTCAGCCCAGACAATCACAAATGCCAACCTCCCTTCTATAGAATCCATCTACCAGGCCCGCTGTCAAGGAAAGGCCGCCAGCATTCTCAAAGATCCATCCCACCCTAGTAATGTTTTTCTACAACCTCTACCATCGAGGAGAAGGTACAGAGGCCTGAACACATGCACCAGCTGGTTTTGAAACAGTTTCTACCCCACTGTTGTTAGAATACTGAATTAACTCAAAACTCTTAGCGTTCACCTGTACCTGTGCTTTTGTTTTTGCCGCTGTTTACCTATTATTTACTTATCTACGCTATTTAACTCTGTGATCTGTCTGCATCGCTCACAAAACAAAGCTTTTCACTGTGCCTCGATACACATGACAATAAATTCAATTCAATTCAATTCATAATCTTAGGGTGTTCCAAAGTGCTTTACAGCTAAACAAGAACTTGTCAAACTGCTCTAATATAGGAAATGTTACTGCATAGCAATCTCCCACAGACAACAAATGACCAGATATTCTACTTTATTGATACTGATTGAGGCACGAACACAGCCCGAAACACCAGCGAGATGTCCCTTGCTTCTGCTCGAAACAGCACTTTGGGATTGTTAATGTTATCTGAGATTTTATTGAGAAGGACAGCACCTCCAACTGGGCTGCAGTCTCTCAGTACTGCAAGGAAAATGTCGGTTTAGGTTTTCCACTTCGATCTCTGGAGGACAATTGTCAGTGTCTGATGGGGTAATCATACTATCCACTGAGCTACTATTTAACCTTTGCTGCAGCAAAGGAATTTTACATACATACTTTATGAAATGATCAGCAGAGATCCCAATGGTTACACTCTGTCAGGACCTTAATTGCGTCTGGAGATGCATTGTTTTATGTGTCCCATTAAGGGTTGTTTGTATGCTATTGTCACCCTGCCCATTAACTTGATTATTTTAAATGGACGCCGATTACATTAAAAGTAACACGCCAGGACATTTTACACAAACACATTTATCAATGTGTTTCCTCAAAACATACCAATGCCCATAAACAAACAGCCTTTATTTATTACAATAGCTTTTCTTAAAAAAAATCAAACAACTATCACCGTGGCAACAGTGCACTCCAGCTAAGACACCCTGTAAAGTTAATATAAGCTCACCCACGGCTTGTATTAGATGCTGGAATTACTACGTTCGACAGTATTCCCCCAAGGTATCTGAACCTTATATCTAGATTTCAGCATGATGTTCTTAGTACATCTAATGCCATTTCACAGCTGGCTGGCATTCAATGAATGAAATTAAATTTGAAACTGGGAGAAGTAGAACAATAAAGACAGGGGCGATTTGAAGAAGGTTTCTTGTTTTTATCAGCGAGGAACAGAATATTCTTCCAGTAACTGTGTTGAATGTCAATCGTTCCCAAAGCAAGCAGGACTGGAACCAGATGAATATTAATACACCCACTACACTAGAACAAAGTATATAGCTCAACTCCATTTCATCAAGAAAGCTTTGACATTACACACAGACTTTACCCCAACACGATAGTGTTCAGCCATTTGACTGATGTTTTATAATTGTTTTATCCGTATTGGAGAATTGTTACTGAGCAGCAGACTATTTGGCCCATCGTGCATATGCTCTCTGAATAAGTATCTCACCAATTGCCATTTGCCTGCCTTCTCCCTGTAACCCTGTTCATTGTTTTGTCCAAAATAATTACAGGGCCCACTGTTAAATACCTCAACTGAGCCTGCCTCTCAAGCAAGACATTCCAAATCCAAACCAGTTGCTGTGTGACAATGGTATTTCCTTATGTCGCATTTGCTTCTTTAAACCTTTAAATCTCTGCCCTCTTATTCTCAATCCTTCACAGGTAGGGACATTTTTACCACCTCTATTCTGTCCTGATCGCTCATGGTTTTGAATTTTCAATCAGACTTCCTCTTAATTCCGGCTTGACCTTGCTATCTTTATTATTGCAATTCCACATTCCTAGAGCAGTTCTCATACACCTTGTCTGTATCCTGAGGTTACCTCTGACCCAGAAACTGAACTGGGTTAGCCATACAAACACAGTGACTACAAATGCAGGTCAGAGGCTAAGAATTCTGCAAGCTGCCTGCTGACCCCCCCAAAGCTGTCCTCCATCTGCAAGGCAAATTCAGGAGCATGGTGGAATATTTCGCACTTACCTGGATCAGTGCTGCTCCAAAAATAGCTCCAGGAAGGCACGGTGACTTACTGCTGCCTTACAGCACCAGGGACCTGGGTTGGATTCCACCCTCGGGTGACTGTCTGTGTGGACTTTGCATGTTGTCCCCGTGTCCATGTACATTTCCACTGGGGTTTCCGGTTTTCTCCCACAGTCTCAAGATGTACAGGTTAGGGTGGATTGGCCATGCTAAATTGCCCATAGTGTCCAGGGATGTGCAGGCTAGGTGGGTTAACCATGGGAAATGCAGGGCTACAAAGACAGGGTAGGAATGTGGGTATGGGTGGGATGGCCTTCGGAGGATCGGTGTGGACATGATGGGCTGAACTGCCTGCTTTCACACTGTAGGGATTCTATGATTCTATGGAAAGGGTCTTGTGAGGGAGCCGTGGTTTAATAAGGAATTGGAATCCCTTGTTAAATGGAAGAGGGCGGCCTATGTAAAGATGAGGCGTGAAGGTTCAATTGGGGCGATTGAGAGTTATAAGGTAGCCAGGAAGGACCTGAAGAGAGAGCTAAGAGCAGCAAGGAGGGGACATGAAAGGTCCTTAGTTGGTAGGATCAGGGAAAACCCTAAGGCTAAAACCCTAACCCTATAGGTATGTCAGGAATAAAAGAATGACTAGGGTAGGAATAGGTCCAGCCAAGGATAGTAGTGGGAAGTTGCGTGTGGAGGCTGAAGAGATCAGGGAGACACTGAATGAATACTTTTCGTCAGTATT